>NC_137894.1:47210181-47477426 GCF_963455335.1 Martes martes
CTTCTGCCAGAAGAGTCTGCACCTGGGAGTGTGTGGTGTGGCCCGCCTGACCTCATCCCTTTGTCAGGGTCCCCTTGCTCTGGACAGAGAGGGCCCAGGGAAGCTAGAAGGGGGGGGCTTTCCCCCAGAGACCCTCAGCCCCTGACTCATGGTTTCCAGGAGACCCCCATGGGTGTGAGCACACCCAACAGCTTTCTTTTACAAAGTGGGCTTTTTTTAAAATTGGGGTGTGTGTAGGGGAGGATGGCTGCTTTGGGCTGTTAGTTCTGAAGAAGCCAGGCTATGATCATGGCTGCTGCTTTCAACAAATTCTCCTTTTGCCTTGAAGCCTCTTGGAGATGGTGAACAGCAGGAAAATGAGCCACATTTTCTTCTGTGACCTCCTTCATATCCAACCTCGTGGTGGGGGGATGGCTGGCATGCTTCTAGAGCCTGCAGAGCGACTGCCCATTGTTCTGTCTTGAGACGGCCTTGGGTGGGGGCAGGGCAGAGGGGGTCTTACCCCTATTTTGTAGGTGACCAGGGACAATTTACCTGGGAATGCAGAAGCAGGGACTTAGGCTCTTCCTCTAGTCCTTTGTCAGTGTGGTTCTTTGACTACACTGTGTGGCCTCAGAAATAAATGTGAGGATAGTGGATTCTTTTCCAGCTGCTGTCACAGGGAAGGGGACACCGCCACCATGACCTACCCTATGTACAGTGTTTTGCAATGTACAGAGCACGCTCATGTGTATGAATTCATTTCACCTCTGTGACAGTCCCTGGAAATAGATGCGAGTCTAGATGAGCAAATGGAGGGTCGGAGGCCCTGAGCGACTTGGCCCAGGACACCAGCCAGCAAGCAGCGCAGTGGTAAGTGGGCGGCGCTGGCTGAATGCCCTGGAGGGGGAAGCGAGAGTCCAGTGAAGCCATGGGTGGTGTAACTAGTGATCGGAGGCAGTAGGCTTGGCTCTTCTGGTCTCCTGGTTCCTGAGCGTGAACCTCTCTCAGAGAGCCTGCTTGTGCATGCCCTGCCCCACGTGGAAGCCTAGACCAGCGTGTGAGGAAGAGCTACACCCAGGTCAAGTGAAGGGCCCCCTGAGGGCGTGGTGACAGGGCATGGGAGTGCCTGAAATTGGGGTTCACCCTGCTCAGGGCGGGGCATTCCGATTCAAGAGGTGAACTTCAAAGGGCATGTCTGGGAATATGGTGGTTTGGGTCATGGCGCCTCTCCTGCTGTGGTAGGAAGATCGAGGAGTCTGGAGTCTGACAGGTTTGTTGGAAACCCCAGCTCTGCTGCGTAGTAGCCATGGGCTCCTGGAGAGTGACTTCAATACTCTGAACCCCAACTTGGGGATCCTCAGTATGTCCTTTGGAAGTTTGAGTCCCTGCCATAGTAGGGGTCTTAGAACAGTTACTCTCCTAGTCAGAAGCAACTTGACAGGCCCTGTTGTCCAACCCTGTCGTTGACAGAGGATGAATCTGCAGCCCTGAGTGGTGTGATGAGTAGCCCAAGATTGTAGTGAATTAGCAGTAAAGCTGAAGTTAGTTGAGACCAGGTTTCTTGATCCCAGGCCTGGGTGTTTTTTTCGTTTGCTTGGACTTTTCATGAACCTGAGGTTATGTCTATTTGTTCACCCCCTCACAGATTTCCCTGAGTAGTTAGTTGTCTTACAAGGTAAAGTCCATTAACACCCACGAAGGAATGTGTGAGGCCTCTGATGTCAGTGTCTTGGGGAGAGGAGCATGGATGGGAGATCAGGGCAGGGTGCTAACACGTATGCCTGTCTGACGTGAACCATCGTCGGTTAAATCCCAGTTTTCTAAGTGTGCCTGGTAAGTGAGGGTAAGGGTAAGTGAGGTTCAGCTGCTGTGACGGTCCACTTGGGGTCTTGGAAAGGAGACAGGTTTCTCTTAAAGAGCCTCGATGCTTCCCGCTACTGTATTCCCCACCCCCATTCCTCTAGCGCTTTCAGTCCTCTTTGGCTTGGGGTTGGAATTAGCCCATCCTAGTGGTAAGCCTCCGGTCCATTCTGTGCCCTGCCCCTTGGCTAAAATATTACCAACAGACCACCAAACTGCACTTTGTCCAAGACCCTCCTTCCCCGCTTGAGCCCTGGATTATCTGATGTAGGGTTCTGCCTTGAGCTCCGTGAGGGAGACTGTTGGTTCCAATGCAGGAATCCAGGATTTCTTAGATCATTACCATCTGGTTTCACAGAGTCTGTTTCTTTAGACTTCTGTCACCCTCTTGGGAGAGGAAAACCCCAGAATAGTGTAAAAATGAGACACCCCCCCCACCACTCCCCAGCTCTGCAAGTGCATGCACATGGCCGCCATGCTGCTTGGTGAACAGGGGCTGAGCAGAGTCCTCCCAGTTTTTCCACATCCTTGTGTGTGATTCCTGTCGCCCAGTCTCTGGGACCCTGTCCCCTCTGAAGGGATTTCCCAGGAGGTTCCAGGCCTGAGGCTGGCCTGGGGTGGGAGCTGTCTCCGTGGTAACAAGGCCTGAAGGTGGTTTGGGGTGTTGCCCAGTGATCTGCCCTGCCGGGGAGGCCAGGGTTCCAGCACTGTGGCACTACGATGTGACCTCTTCAACCAGTGAGTCACTCACCCCCCAGGTAACCACCAGTACTTTCAGGGGAACTGCTGGCATCATTGTGGCTGTGGCCATGGTTTCTCCAAAATCAGGTGTGTGTAGAAATGAAAGTCTGGGGACTGGTTCCTTAGATTTGTTGGCATGGATGTACGGCTCCCCTACCTTTCTCTCATAAAGACCCACCTGGTTTTCTTCTAAGTCGTAGACTTGGTAGCAGCTTTACATATTAATAATAGATAGCCAACACTCTTCTAATATGTTGGGGGGAAAAACCCTTATTTTTACACCCTGATTTTTCCATATTTTCTAGAGTTGCCCATCTGTGTGTGTGTTTTTATGTGGCTGTCATCAGTGTGTCAGTCCGTCAAACCAGGAAAGCAGGAATTCCAGCCAGTAATTACCACAGAGGGAAGTTAATCTGTGGCCTTGCTTACACGGGTGATAAAGGAGCCGAGAAGCCAAATATAGGAAGGTGAGGTGACCCAGAGCTTTGTGGCAGGAAGCCACTGCCCCCTTTAGGCTGGAGGGACAAAGGGAGAAGGTTGTGTTCCCAAAGCCCAGGGTCAGGGTCACTGGCGGTCAACCTAGAGTGGATGCAGCTGCTTCTCAACCTGCCTACCCAAGGTAGGGGGAAAGGGGAGAAATGTCCTGGCTTTTCCCCTCCTCCCACCCTCCGGTCTCCTGAGTGCCTGCTGCTGTCCATACCCCACCAGATGCCCCTGAGGTGGGGCCTAGAAAGTCAGACTTCAGCTCTGGGGTATACAGAGTAGAACACGAGAGGATGAGGAGTGGATCAGAGGGCAGACGGGGTCCAGACCAGCCTGGGGTGCAAGCTTCTTTCCTAATTTAATACCATCAGAAGCATTTTCCTGTGTTTTCCCATGGTCTCCATACTTCTGCATGTTAACTCAAGTGAAAGTACCATGCTTAGCCTGCCCATTCCCCAGCTGTTGGGGGGGTGCTTAAAATAATGATAATTCCACGGCTCTCAAAGTGTGGACCCACCAGGAGGCTCAGCATCACCCGGGAACTTGCTAGAAATGCAGAGTCTCAGGCCCCACCCCAGACCTCCTGACTCAGAAACCCTGTGGGTAGGCCCTACAATCTGTGCTTTAAAAGCCCTTTGGGGTGGAGGGGGGCTGCCGAGGCCCATTCTAGTTTGAGAAACAGTTATGGGCGATGCCGCACCTCAGTGAAGAGGGGGACGGGGTGCCGAGGGTGCTGGCGGTCAGGCCTCTTTATCCAGAGCAGTGTGGTGCAGGGCAAATGTGCAAGACTCCAGCGCGGTATGCTTCTGGGGTCACGCTTCACCCTTGCCCTTAACCTTGTGGTTCTTCTTTCCTCTTTCGTTCAACGGCTAAAAATATCAAGCCATGGCAGTAGTGTGAGGATTAAATGAAGTCATGGGCACAGTGGTCCCTATATGGGGTCTTCTGGAGCTTTGCCGAGGAAGTGTGGCAAGAGCAGAAAATTGGCCTTGGTACCAGCCCGTGACGTGTGTGGTCTGAAAGTCAATGCTGAGCGCTTAGGAAGCTGACGAGCGAGCTGCAGGTCTGTAGGAATCTTGGACGGAGCCTGGCATTTAGGAGTCAAGCTTCCCTGCCCCGCCCTGCTTTTATTAGGGTTCTAACCTGCCCCTGTGCTTACCCCTTCTTGTCCCTCTTGTCTAGCCACTTGGCGGAGTGGAAGGAACCCTGGCTGCCTGTGCTGGCTGTGTGTTCCTGGGCAGCCCACTTAACCTTTCTGAGCTCTACTTTCTTTACCTGTAAAACCTCTGCCTTGTCTCCCTGGATAGCCCTGGTGAAGATCAGGTGGGTCGATGGACACAACCTCTGCCTTGAATCTTAGTGGGCCCCATGAGGGGAAAGCCTTCAGGGTCCACATCTGTCAGGGTCGGCCTTGCCACCCCTGTAGGTCTCGTGTTCTAGTCCCGATGTGGGAAGTACTAAATCTGAGTTTGTGAGCGAGGGCAGGCATCCAGGACCCCCCTTGTCCTGTCACGACCTTGTGGGGAAGCACTGGGCCGGGGTCTTCTACACGTCTTTCTCTCAAACTCCTCCCACAACCCGACCAAATAGGGAGTCTTATGAGAAGTAACCAGGCTCAGCCAGCTGAAGAGGAAGGATGTGAGCAAACCCCTGAGGGGACAGACAGAGGCCCACTCTGCCTCAGCCATCCACGGAGTCGCTCCTGCTGAGCCGGGAAA
The DNA here is from genome assembly GCF_963455335.1 of Martes martes. NCBI lineage: Eukaryota > Metazoa > Chordata > Mammalia > Carnivora > Mustelidae > Martes > Martes martes. The sequence continues at coordinate 47,214,966 of NC_137894.1, forward strand.
AGAGGAACAGGGTAATAGTTCCTGCTGACCGGTGGTGATCCACTGGGCCCCCAAGTCCTGTGTGTGGGTGCACTAGACAAGCTGATGGGAGCTGGTCGGGAGAAGCAAAGGCAGCCAGTCCTTCCCATCTTCCTGCCTCTGGCAGGACCTGAGAGAAACTTCATGGACCAACAGGAGGAGGACCAGCTGCCATCCCGCCACAGACTCTGGTGCCTTCCTCACTTAATGGCTGAGGGACTGAGGCTCAGAGACCTCCAGCGGTTTACCTGAGGTTAAACAGGCAAGGAATCTGAGCCCAGATCATGTGGTTTCTGGTCCGGGGCTCTTTGCATGACACCCGAGTGCCGTGTTGAGCCAGGCATGGCCGGCACTTTTCCAGCTGGTTTCCTGCTCATTCTACGGGAGGCCCTGGGAAGGGGGGGGCAGTCAGGATAGTGAGTGGCCGGCATGGTGGGTCCTTGGGGGAAGGACCCAGAAAAGTCAGCCAGAGCCCCAGGCAGGGCAGAAGATGTGCCCCACCCTTCAGCCAACAACCACGACACTACTGTGGGGGCCGCACCTAGAAGTGACCTCAAATTGGGGAGTGAAGCCCCTGGGAGGAGAGCGCCAGTCACTTCCACTCAGCCTGCATCTGGGGGCGAGCAGGTGCCATCATCCCACCTGGGCAGGGTGGAGGGCACTTCCCCGGCTGCCTTCTAAGGTCGACTCAGCACAAAACAATCTTCTTGTTCAAGCTCGGCTCAAAATTGCCACCCTGAGGAGAAGGCTGTGGCAGGGCCGGGTGGGGCATGGTAACATGGAACTCCGGGCCTGCCCGGGCAGGTCTTAATGACTCAATGACTGTGGTGGAGGCAGGACCTGAGCTGTTAACTCAGTAAGTATACGTTATTGCCAGTGCAGCCAGGGACGAGTCGAGGATCATAATTACCCGAGATTGGCTTTACAGTCACTTAGGGACGCGTACTGGGCTGCACCAAGCTAGGGAAGAATGTGGCCACATCACTTAACAGGTGTCTCAAAAGAAGCCTTCGCCTTAATTCTTTATTTATATGCCAGCAAGTTTTTTGTCTTTTTTGCTTTCCTCTGCTGGATTTAAATGCACTTGAGTTCTAAGCCAGCTCCCCAAGCCTCTCCGCAGCTGGCAGGGCTGCATTTGGGGGAGGGGGCGTTTAGAAAACTCTGCTGTGTGTCTCCTCTAGTCTCCTACAGCATATTTTCCTTGAGATGCTTCTGGCTGCTGTGTGTGTGTGTGTGTATCTCGCACGTGTGTGTATGCACACACGATTTCCCACACACAGAGCAATTCTCAGATGCTTTGGATACTAGCGGAATGTCCTCCCTCCAGTGTAACTGAATTCTGACACTCTCTACCCGGAGACAGCGTCAGATGCCATGGGGTAAGGGCTCGGTCCCACAAGACCCCCCCCCAGATGCCCACTCCCAAGTCCAGGTTGACATCTTCTCCGACCCCTGGGCTATGGATCAGGGGTTCCCACCCCCTACCAGGGCTCACTTAATCTGCTAGAGTGGCTCACAGAACTCAGGAAAACATTTTACCAGTTGGTAGGATACGAATCCGGAACAGCCAGATGGAAGAGATGCACGGGATAAGAAAGGGAAGAAGGGGCTCTGATCCTTCATGTTCTCTGGAAGCCCAGCTCTCCTGGCATCTCCCTGGGCTCCCCAACCCAGAAGTTCCCTGAACCCCATCCTTTGGGGGTTTTGTGGTGACCTCATTGCATGAACATGATTAATTAAGTCGTTGGCCATCAGTGATTGAACTCAATCTTCAGCCCCTCTCCTGTTCCCAGAGGTGGGAGCAGAGGTGGGGAACTGTGACCGAAGGTTCCAGCCTTCTAATCACACGGTTGGTTTCCCTAGTAGCCAGCTGTCCATCCTTAGGGACTTTCCAGAAGTCCCCTCGCTTACAGAAACCCAGCTGTGTTGGAAAGGGCTTGTTATGAAAAACAAAAGAGACTCTTTTCACCTTCATTGGTCTGGAGTTATTTCAGGAATTATAACAAAACAAAAGATGCCCTTAAGGCTCTCCTCTAGGAAATTGCAAGGATTTTAGGAGTTATGTGCCAGGAACAGTGGACCAAGACCAAATGTATATTTCTTATTATAAATCACACTATCACAAGGAACCTCAGCGGGGTGGTGATAAGTCCAGAAAAGTCAGCTTGAGCTGACTGGATGGGCAGGTCTTGGACAAGTCACATTACTTCTTTGAGCCTCCGTTTCTCTAGCAATAAAATGAGGATAATAATGCCTGTCTCTTAGGGTTGTGATAAGATTGAGTTAAAATGCGCATACAAAGCTCAGCTCAGTGTTTGTCACCTTGCTAAGAGCTGGTAAATGGTCCCTTCTTCCCTTTCCTTGGTGTTGACCACATAAAAAGGTGGCGGATTGCTCACCCAAGCCAACTATACTGTGTGGACAAAGGAACAGTCCCACAGGATGGCAGCCCCAGTAAGATGAAAAAAAATGCCTGTGAAGTCTCCCAGCCTGTCAGGTGCTGAGGTGGGTAAGCATTTTAATCCAGACCACTTTTATGTTTCAGTATTGAATCCCTGAACCGACATTTCTGGGATGCAGGGCCTCTGGGTACGGGGACTTGAAATAATTTGGCTTTGGACCAGCCAGCAAAGGAAAGGACAGGCGTGGGAGCGCGTCTTGAGCCTGTCCTTGACACGGGAGTGGCTGGTATCAAGGCCAGCTTCATGGGCACCGGGCGTGCGCCATCACACACAGCCCCACACTCAGGAGGGCCCCGTGCTTGGGCCAGAGTTTGCTGTCAGCATCTTGAAATTCTCGCTTTTCTTTGAGCGAGGGTTTTGTAAGCAATGTCCAGGGAGTCAGTGGAGGGTCTGCCCGAGTAGAAGAGAGAGGCAGGCACAGTGTTTCTTTCTGCCCTAACAGGACAGAAAGTCCTGCCACTTTCCATTTGAACCAGAACTTGGGAAAGAAGGCCCTGCCATTCTAAGAAACATTAATGACCAAGAAATCCTCTCCTCCGCCTTCTGACGTGTGTTATGTCCCCTACCAGCCAACCGCTCATGCCGAAAATGATGACGTAGGAGAGGGAAAGCCAAGTTAGCCGATAGTGCCTTTTCCTTTCAAAACCCTTCCTCCCTCAGGATGCAGAGGCTAGAGGCTTGGTAGGATGCGCACATACCAAAAAGTGGAGTAAGAACAGCTGAGTGAGTTTTGGGCCGTATTGCTATTATTCTGGTGAAGTCGCAGTGTGTATGTTTGTCCAAGCCACGAAGTACAAATTGTGTAATTTCAGGGATTTCACATACGCGTGAAATGCTCTTATGTTTGTATTTAAAACTGCATTGCGTAACCTATACAAGAGTGATAAAATACATGCTAATAATTTAAAACTTTCACTTTTCTTAGAATGCTATTAAGTAGCAAATAAAAAACCACCATAACAAGTCAGGACAGAAACTGTGGAAGGAAAGGAAAAAGTTCTCTGCTTTAATACTGTTAATGTTACTTTCTTCCTGCTTTCTGCCTGGAGGGCTCCACATTTTCATTTTGCCCAAGGGCCCGCCAATTACGGAGTCCTTGCTGGCTGGCATCCCAGGGCTGGAGGTCTCAAGCTGATCTTGTACACACAGGCCTTTTGCTAGATCCCGGGCCTCCTCAGACTGTCTTCCGGGTTGCAGAGCCAAGAAACAACATATGGACAGATGAGCCTTGACACTTGCTCTCTCTGAGGTTTCTAGGCTGTTCCAGGGGTTGATGGGTCTGTTGATAGAGTTCGGGAATGCCAGAGGCTCCACACACAGTCTTATAGGAGGTGTTTTGGGGCCCACTGTGCATTCACTCTTGTGAATTTTTGAGCTGTTTTGAGGCTTGAGCCAACAATGAGCTGAGAGAGGCCCCTGGTTGAATCCAGTGCTGGCTTGGTCTCCTTGGGCAAGGAATTTCTTCCTGGATCTGTTTCCTCATCAGGTGATCCTCAGTTTCTCTGCTGTAATGTCCCTCACATCAAGAATGTGAGCCTCTTGGAGGCCCATTCTTGGGTCAACTCTTGTTTTCACTTCTTAAGTAGTTTTTGAGTCTTAGGTTGTTGGAGCCTTGGTTTCCCCATTTGTAAAATGGGGTTAATGGTAACTACTCATAGGGTATTGAGTACAGGGAAGGCAGTTAACATTGTGCCGGGTACATAATGTTGAATAAATGGTTAAAATGGTCAGGACGTTGAGGGAGGAAGAAAAATCCCTAGAGGTGCTAGGACCAAAGTAGTAGCATCTGGGGACCCCAGCCTTCTGGGCCTAACCTCAGAGAGTCTGAGTATAAATGCCTATGGAACCTTTGCCTCAGACTTCTAAGCAGCTCTTCAGACCGTGTGTTCCTGGAATGAGGGGAACTGGAAGTTACTGGAATGAGGGGGAAATGACAATGCTTGAACTTTGGAGGTCTGGGTTCTTTGTCTTCTCACCCTTTGTCATGTAATCAGCGGCAGTCCCTTTCCCACCAAGCCTCACTTGCTTCATCTGTAAAATGGAGCCGCGGTGGGTCTGCCTGCCCTACGGCGTGAGGCCCCGTGGAGGGGACACATGAAGAAGTCTTTCCTAAGGTTCAGTTTGAGGTGCTGTGTTGGGAAGAGCTCTCCAGTGTATCTTCCATGTTTATTGAAATCTTGCTCACTATTGTCACGAGAGACGAAGAGGCAGTTACCTTGCCTGGCCTTCAGTTCTTCCTCCATGAACTGAGTGGAACAGACTTGGATGAAGCATGAGCTGCCCCGTGGGCCAGGTTATAAAACAAGGAAGAAGGGATGGGGAGGGAGAGAGAGCAAGAAAACCCACAGCATTTGGAATTGTCCCCTCTCTGGAACCACAATGGTGGGCTTCAGGGACTCAGGAAGGGGTGCAGCCCAGCCTTGCGGTTGACAAATGTCAGATGTCGGGAAGAAAAAGGCCCGTCTTACCATGGCAGGGGTTTCTCGCCACCCCCTTCCTCCCGAGCCCCGGTAGCTTGTTACTCCCTGGCTAAGAGCTTGGCAGCACCGAGGCAAACCACAGAGTACATTTGAGGCCCAGATCTGCTCATTTCGAGGGTGGGGCTGCATTTTTCTCCTGCCACAGTGAGCTAATTAAAGAAAACAAGCTTTGGGAGTTGGGAGAGAACTGGCCACAGAGGACTTGGGGAGGATTTCTTTGGTTGCGGAGGTCTCCACGGTCCCCGGAAGGCAGGTGGAAGTGGGCATCCGGGGCCCCCACATCCTAGTGGTGCCCTGAGGGCCCAGGCTGCTGAGAGGGGAGACCCGGATAGAGACGGCAGAGGGCCTCCCCGAGAGGGGAGGTGGTCTCGGTTTGTGAGGGGGCCCGTGTGGAAGGAGTTCAAGCTACCCACGAAGATGGGTCGGTGTTTTGACATGCTTCGCAAATACAGACGGAGTCCTGGAGTGAATTCTGTGAATCATGATCATTCACATCGCTGGGGCGTTTTGGATTCTCCCATTGGCCTCAGGGAACGTGAGTGCGCCTTGGTGTGTTCCCCAAGAGTAAACCAACACCCCAAGGTGGCTGTTATTGTTCCAGGTCTTGGGACTGGAAGGTGAACTAAGGACTTAGGACTTCTGTGTCCTGATGGAACATGCTAATTATGTGTGTGTGGGGCGGGGAGCACACATTAGTTCCCGCTGTCTGTCGACCGCCCCTGCCCTCCAGGATGGGACCCCAAACTCCTCTAATGGCCACGTACTGTTTTATGGAGAAGGTATATTGCCGAAACATTGATGGTGCAAATTGAATTATGTCTTAAGCGTGACAGGAAAACCATTTCAAGGAATCCTGTTGTGGGTCATTTTGAAAAATGAAGAATTACACTGTCTCCCCAGCACTGCTCTATTTTGGCCGAGTTCACATTGCAAGATTGCTTAAAAGAGGAGTCCCACTGTTCTGTTAGCTGACGATGGTCGCTGCCTACTCCTCCGGTCTCAGAAGGGGTTCCCACAGGTGGGAGCACTGGGGGAACAGCTGATGTGTGCAGAATGTTCTGATCCACGTACCCCGAGATGTTGGGACCTGGGGGTGGCCTCAGGGGGCATCCAGGCCACGGATTCCCAAATGAGATGTGGTGTCCCACTGCCAGCCAGACGCATGAAGAGGAGTTGTTAGGGACGACAGTGACGATAAACATGAAACTCCGGCCCATGGGGCACTCATTGTGATCCCACAATCTTATGTAGGTGATCTTACTTAATTACGACGACTCATTCGTAGTACTGAAGTTTGCAAATGACTTAGCCATTAAAGGCATGTTCCTCTATACAATGAAATATTTTTCAGCCAAGAAATGAAGTATGTGGCACGGCCCAGATGATGGACCTTGGAAACGTGATGCTGAGGGAGAGAAGCCAGGCCCGTAAGACCGCACATTGTAGGATGCCATTGATGTGAAATACCCAGGATATGCAAAGCCACGGAGCTAGAAAGCAGATTAAAGGCTGCCAGGGGTCCAGCACGGGGAAATGAGGAGTGCCTGATTCATGGGTACAGGGTCTCCTTTTGGGGTGATGAAAGTGTTCTGGGACTGAATAGATGTAATGGTTGCAAACATTGTGCCTGAACTGAATGCCACAGAATTGTGCACCTTAAGACAGCTTATTTTTGCTATGTGCATTTACACACAATATGTGGTTTTTAAAAGTGTATTCTTCTCATGGCGTCGCTCTCAAAACTTGGGTTCTCCTAGGCCTGCATGGAATGCAAGAGAAAGTGAAGGGGTCATTTTTACGGACACTGAGGCTGAAATAAGCTTGGGGCTTTCTGATTCAGGTTCCACCTTTATGAGGAACCGGAGACCCAGAAAGGACTTGTCCCTTGCACAAGGGTGCGCAGAGCAAGGTGCCAGAGTCAGGATTTGGATTCTAGCTTCTCGCTTTCCATTAGGAAAATTACAGTGGTAAAGTGGGTACTCCCTGGCATCCCTGGGTACATTCTGGGCTGCAGAGCTTCAGCTCTTTTCACCTGGTGTTTTGTGCTTTCCTTGAGTACCTGGGGAACCCATCCCGAGCTGGTGGGACGGCACCTGTGTTAGCTCAGCTGTCAGGAGGCCCTGGGGCTGCTCGGTGGAAATAGCCAAAGGCCTGGGCTGTGTCCCCAAGCCTGTGTCTAGAACAATTCCAGTGGCGCTACTCATGCAACATTTAGCAAAAAGAACCAATTATGTGTAAACACATACATGTGGTGTTCGATGGGGGATTTAGCACGTGACGCTGCTGCTGCTTCTCTTTTTGACTGTGAACATCTGACGCTACAGGAAATAAGAAACTTTCCAGTACCTAATTTGTGCTCGCTCTACTTTCAACCCTTCTTGGCCCCAGCACAGGGTAAATGAAACTGTAGCTTATAGTAATATTTATGTATGGAAGTCAATGAGCTGTTTAAATGCTTGGATGTCAGAGAAGGTTTCAGATGTAGCAAGGGGTCCCCTCCCCTTTCTGGTTGTGTAGTGGCTAGGTCTGCCTTCTCTCTTAAGTTAAGCTCTGGCATACTGTCCTGGCCACATAGTGATGGTGATGATGGTGACGATAGCGTTGCCATTTACGAGACTGAACAGTAGTTGAATTAAGCGTGGACCTAATCCCGAGGATGTGGTGAATAATGTTTCAGAGTCTTGGAAGTCTAGTTTTTCTCTCGGTAGGATCCAGGGACAAGCAATGACCAGACCCAGACCCGGTGTCCCTCTTAGTGACGTGACCTTCGCAAAGTAGCCCGAGGACTCTCCTGGCCCCTCCCACGTCACGGAGTCCGGGGGAGCACCCAAGCAAATGGATGGACGTTCCCGGGCTGTTGTGAGCTGCCGAGGCTCTTCCTGGGGTGACTGAAAGAGACCGAGGGGTGGGAGGGGCTGAAAGAACTGAACTGATGGCCACACTGGTCTACAACTGTGGGTGGGGAGGGGGTGGCATTTTTGGCCCTTTTCGGGGGAGTCTCTGTTGGGGGCCACTCGGCTGGGAGGCCCCTGCTCGAAGGCCTTGTGGGGAAAACCCAGTCCCTGCCTCCCCAAGTTCACAGCGTAATTGTGTTTTTCACGGGTCGCCTGGAAGGCCACATGCTGAGAGGGCGCGCAATTGACCTGATGAAGCCTTTGGGCCCCCAGGCCCATTGTGCTGTTCAGACTGGAGCGCCCCGGGGAAATGCTGTGTGTGTGTGTGTATGTGGTTGGGGGAGAATGTGTATGTGTTCTGAGAGAGGAGAATGCCAGGGGAGTACGATGAGTCAGATTTACCCACTGTTTTTTCCCCTTTTGAAATGTGTTATGCTCACACACACAGAGCAGTCATGCGTTTGCACAGAAATGTGTGAAAACCACTTAAAATGTGTGAAATGTGGCCCTTTTGAAAGTATGCCTTACACCCACATGGTCTGGAGCACAAATGGATTTGTGAATGTTCAGCTTTTTCCTGATCTACAGGAATGTTGTCTTTGCCTGAGGTGCTTGTCTCTGGCCAGGCCCGGCTGGCGCGTGTGTGTGTTTGGCGGGGCCGGGGGGGGGGGGGTACACAGGTGTCGGCTGTGTGTGACGGCATCAAGGTTCTAGAGGTTCTGTTCTGTGAAACAGTTGGAATTCTGGACTCCCTGGTCCTGGTGGGACCGTAGCAGGCGGCGGTCTTGGACGGTCTGGGAAGAACTCATCACCAGCCCTCCATAGGCAGGTTCTGCGGTCCCCTAGGCCTGGTACCTCAGGTCCTCCAGAGCCGACCACTCAGTGGATTTGCCTTCTCTGTGGGCCTCTGTTCCTTCCAGATGAGTCTCCTCACAGCTCCTCCCCAGCCTGCTGTATCCCCACCCACCGCCTTGCTTTGACTCACCCGTATGTTTCCTGGGATGCATTCCCAGACTTCTTTGTACCTTTCTGTCTTTAAAACCGGGAGCGAGCCCTGCCTCCCCTGTTACATCTTCCTTGACTATCTATCCCAGCTCACTGTGACCACCTCCCCTTTCTCTAAATGGTCTCCTGAATCACTTCCTGGGTCTGGCACAGAGTACACGCTCCGTAAATATTTTTGGACGTGGCCCTGTCCGTGATGGGTAACTTGCGTCTGTGTCATTCATCTACCCAGGTGTGAGGGCCAATGTCCCTGGAAAGGAACTGTGTCTTAGTCTTGTCTTAGTCTTGTTTTTTATTACCCCACCCCCATCCCGCCAGCTTACAGAAGCGTGGTAGATAAGATCCTGCAAGGCCTAGACACTTCTCTCCCTGTTCCGTGTGGTGTCAGACATGGTGCACAGCCTCCTTGGCACTTACCTCTATCCTACAGAGTGAGGATAGTAAGATCTACCTGACCTAGGTCAGAGGCTACCACGAGGATCAGGAGAGTCTTGGAAAACCACAAAGCACTGTGCAGATGTGAGTTAGTAATGGTCTTGTAGGTTGTCAATAACATGTGGCCTTGACATTAATGCTGGGTCCGTTGAGGGGCTTGGAGGGCAGGTGGAGAGCTGGTGTATGCTGCTGACCTGGAGTCCAAGACCCTTGAGATCCTCTCACCATCCTTGGGCCTCAGTTTCCTTGGCTTGACTACCCTTTCCAGCTCTGACACTGGTGGTCTTGGAGCTGTGTGGCAGATGGGGCGGCGGGGTGGGCTTCCCTCTCTCATGTGACTGGAACTCAGCCAAAACAGTCAGGAGGGCTTCCCTCTAACCTTACTGTTTCTGGGTTAGCCCTTGCAGCTTTAATGTCCCCTCGAGGGATCACGCTGGACCTCTTTCTTTTCCTGGGCCTCGCTTATTGCTAGATCCCCATGAACACTAGCTTGGACTAATGGGAGAGGCTATTTGCACCATGTAAGGTGGCAGAATTTTCATCACCCCTTTGCAGAGGTGTTGACATTTAAGGGTGGTTGGAATGACGGCCCAGAAGTGGAGGCAGGAAATCTGGAAGAAGGGAAGGGGCCCGGAGCTGCACAGTATATGTAACAGATCCCAAACCAGCCTCTGCTGGTTTGGTGGGGGGGGGGTGTTCAAAGGCAGGAAAATAGATAAGATTGGACTTCAGGATTTTCACCACTGTGCCCCCCCCCCCATTTTGCCAGCTCGCATCTTGGGCCGGGCGGGGCCTGGGTATTCTTCAACTTTTGTAACCCCCGCATGGCAAGGCCCCTGGGTGTGCAGTGTGCTCAGTGAGCACGTGGCTGCCAGTTCTCCGGAGATAGTCCAGGTATACATGACGTTGTGGATTAAATACCTATCAGTGTGTCTAAATCTGGAAAACGGAGCTTCTGGGAAGAAAGGACTGCCCCCTGGAAGCTGTCGTCTCCATCCCGTCCTTCTGTGTTTTGTGGTCACCTTCCCATATTCCTGAATCCCGGGGTATCTGGGATGGGGAAGGAGCAGAAACCCCCTTTATGGGGACTTGGCGTTGTTCTGCACATACTCAGGGACACAAATTCACACTGACCGTGGGCAGGGCCCTTTCTCCATGGGATTTCCTATTAGCCTCCTCTGTGCTGGCAGGTGCTGCAGGCAGGTAACCTTGGCCAGAGGCTTGGTGCAAATGACAGAGCTGACACGGGATCACTGTATTCCGTGCTAGCTTGTTATCTTGTTTCCTCGATGGTCATTGTCACACGAGAAAGGACTTCCTCTGTGGGCCTCCCTTCGCAGAGACCTTGGATGTAGATATATTCATCCACTGTGTTGTCTGAATGAAACCGCTTCTGTTCAGAGCTGGGATCTTGCAAAGCAGCCTCCTCGAAGGAGCCCGTCCCCGCCGGCACCCCCCTCCACCTCCGTGTTCCCAGGAGACTCTGGTCCGTCTCCCAAGCCCTGATTCTTCTTCCTGTTTAGCACTGCTGTCTGCTTCTCTCTTGAGAGCTCCCGGGGGAGGACAGACGGTGGGGCATCCCACGAGCGATCTTCTTTGAGAGTTTCATCTCGCAGGATATCCCAGTGGCCGTTTATCCCGATCTGCTTGCTGCTCTCCCCCGGGGGTTTTGCTGGCAAGCTGCCCACATACCATCTCAGCCGATCCAGCCCAGCTGCCTTTGCTCCTATGGCCAGGACCCTAGAGAGAGAGAGCGCGCGCGAGCTCTAGCCTGGAGTTCCTATCTCGCCCCTGCTGCTTGAGCTTGGCCAAATCAGCTTGGTTTCTTTGCTTCTGTTTGCTCCTCTGAAAACAAAAGGGCTGACCTAGGGGCTTTGGAGGTTCCTGCACTCCCTACGCTTCCGCTGCTGTCTCCAGGGAGGCAAGCATCTCCTCTGTCCTACAGTGGGAACTTGGGCTGGAGGGGCCGGCTGGGTGAGGGCATGGTGTACCCCCATGCGCCAGTGGACAGCCTGGACCTTGACCCGGAGGCCATGAGGCCAGGGTGCTGAGAAGCCTCGGGGGTGTAAGGTAAGCAGAGCCCTTTTGGGAAGTGAAGGGTGTTATTCAGCTTTGTGGAATGCCGAGGCATGGCTGAGCCTGGGCAGGGCCTCTGTGGCTAAATTTCACGGCCTTGAAGAATGGCTACTGTATATACCAGTGATAAATATTAGTCACCCTAGCAGCTGAAGGAGGTTTCTGTGCTGCCTTTTTGACACTTCCAGAAAAGGGAAAGCCTTTCTCTCTGATAGCACACAGGAGGGAAAAACAAGAATGTGTCTCCTCTGGGCTCAGGTGCCAAGAAATTCCCTTCCTGGGATGGCCTGGCTGGAGATCCCACAGGATTTACAACCCCCCAGTGACCCATCTCTGCATAGAGGGGCCATGAATGCCTCTGTTGGCCCGCTCTGCTGGGCTGCCTCTCCAGGCCTTGCTCGAGTGCGTCCCACATCTAAGTGTCAATCGGCCTTCCTCCTCCCTGCCATCTGCCCAGCCTCCTCCATTCTCCCCTCTTTCTGTGAAAGGACCGCCATCCACCGAGTTGCCTGAGCCACACCTGGGGAGGTCATCCCTTTCACCGTCCTTCCCTTCCTGCTCGCCATCCCGTCCATCACCAAGCCCTGCTGGTTCTGCCTCCAGAGTAGCTCCACCCATCTGCTCCCCCATCTTGACTGGGGCCGCCTCCTCTAAATCAGGGTATCTCTGGCCTGGCATTCCTCCTGATGGGTCTCTCTCCCTGCATCCTGCTCTCTGCTAGCAGCCAGAGAGATCTCTGTAGAAGGTGTGTCCTATCATCTGGCACATGCGCTAAAATCAGGGCTCCCTGCTGCTGCCTTGAGGGTAAGGGTCTGAATCCTTGATGAGGCTGTGATCTGGCTTCACCTGCCTGTCAGGCCTCCCCCCCCCCCGCCCCCGACAGCTTGGCTCTCCTCCCTCCCCACTCAGGCCTTTGCATTTCCTTCCTCAGGACCTTTGCACATGCTGTTCCTTCTTCATAGTTTGTAGCTAATGCTCTTCCCCACAGTTTGCGGCTAATGTGAGTCAGGTCTTAGCTTAACTCTCCCCTCTTAAGAGAACCCTCGCTGTTTCCCCCTCTGTTTAAATTCTGTCCCCTGATATACTTCCTGTTCTTTTTTTTTCATAGCCCTTCCCCAGCTTGTAGTTCTAAGTCTGTGTGGTTATTTGTTTACTGTCTGTCTGCCCCTCCAGGGCAGGGACCATCTCCTTTGTTCTCCACCATGCCCTGGGGCCCAGGACTGAGGAGCTGGGTAAATATTTGCAGGACTGTATGTAGACTACGGTCCGCTTGTTTGAGCTGCCGTGGCCCTGGCACCTTGGTTCTCTTGGGGCCTGTCCCCTACTCTCCAGCCCCCATAGAGCATCAGTGTCTCCTGGCATCACTCCTTTGGCATCAAAACCTATCCGTCCCCCTGTCTCCGTCTTCTACAGGGTGACACTTCGTATGATTACCTAATTCACACTAAGGTGTTAAAGGTGCTAATGACCAGTGTTTAAACCCCAGGGGATGCAAAATGATGGCATCAAAACATATCATTCCCGAGTGGTTTAAGATTCTTCAGGAACGTCCAGAGAGCCCAAGTAGAGGCTGGTCTCCCTAGGCAGGTTCGAAAGGCTCAGTCTGCACAGTCGGCTTCCGTGTCTACGCCTCTGGCCTTAGGTCTCCACGCCTTAGTCCTCTTCCTCCCCTACCTGAGGCCCAGCCCAGGACCTGGCATGGGCAGGCCCTCAGTTCATGTTTACTACATGGTTTTAAAAGAAATAGATTTTACTGACTCATGCGTGAACAAAACGTTTGGTGTAGTCAGTCGGCTTTGGATGCCAGAGGAATGACAAATGGTGGGAACTTCAGGCACCGTGGCCATGAACGTGCCAGGAGACCGGGAGAGGGAGCTCTATGTGGGCAGAGGGGCGTGGCTCTTCCGAGCCCCTGAGTCCAGATCTCTCCCCACCTCCCACACTGGTCACTCCGCTCCAGCCACCTGTCCTTCTGTCCCGCGTGAGACTTATTAGCTCTTTGCTTTCCAAGATGCCAGAGGAGAGGAGGGGGTCTTGTCACCACATTCTTCTCCTCAGCTGGGGCAGTTTGTGGTCCTTGGCAGGCGGAAGCCCACAAAGCCCCAAAAGGTTGAAAATCACGCCTCTGAGGAGAGCAGGTTTCCCCGGCCCCTCCCACCCTTGTCAAGGTCACATCGGTGTGCACAGTCCGATCATTGCCCAGCTGACTGTGGTTATGGCGCTGACGGGAACTCCTTAGAACTTCTGCTCCCACCCCCGCCCCACAGCTGTGGGTCCCGTGCCGTGTCTGTTCCCCACCGCCCCCAACTTCCCCACCACCCCTTGTGGATGTGGCCTGAGAACGGAGGCAGGAAGGATGAGCTTTGGGTGCAAAGAGGATGGCAGTCATTGAAGATGAGTGGGTGAGCTTGGCTTAGTTTAGTTTTTGGGAGGGAGGATTATCTGGGGCATGAGGCTTCTGTGACACTGACATCTGGTATGGAGAATCCCTCCTCACCTGGATGACTGAGCCTCCCATCCCACGCCTTTGGATCTGCTCTCCCCATGTGCCTGAGGTCCTCTTTCTTGCCCTGGCACCTCCCTGCCTAGAATCCATCCCCAGCTCCGGGAGCCTCGGGGATGACGTGGCACGTCCCCTGGGATCTCTGCCTCGTCTCCCACCTCTCCCCCAGACTTGCCCTCGGTGGCTCTGGTAAGGAGCTGTCCCACCTGGCCGCTGAAGACGCTGGTAGGTTCCATACTGGATGCAAATGATCAGGATCCCCGTGAACGCTAGCACGGTCTGCAGAGTCAATGATTTCAAGTACGGCATTGTAGGAGGGGTCTTTGAAAATCTCTGGAGTCCAGAATGCTCCCTTTTTGCCCCACGTGGCCAAGAATTTCCACTCTGACTATCCTGTCCTATCTATCCTGTGCCCCTGTCCTGCTGCAAGCCATTTCTTACACTGTGCTTTGCCTCATGCTGAGCCCAGTATGTCCCACTGTCACTGGAGCAAACTTAGTTCTTAGCAGGCACCATGATATGTCAAGAAGTCCTATATTTCTGGGTCTTTCTTCTCCATCCTAAACAGTGAACCTCTCAAGAACAGGAGCTCTGGGGGCCGGTGTCTGGGTCAGAGGCTGGTGGGGTGCCAGCTCCCAGGTCCCACAATGCATGGCGCACTTCTGGACCCCACAGCGGTTGCGGGGGGGATCTCTGCCTTGTGTGAGTTCTGTTTTCTGGACCGTAGTGGTTCTAAACTGAGCTTTGGGTCCAGTGTAGGCCCTGTGGTTTATGACTTAATATACGGAAAATAGACAGTTGTGTTTCATTTTCACTTGGGAAGAAATTAAAGGAGTGGAAATCTAGAGATTTCACTGACCTGGAGGTAAGGATGAAATTATAAAGAACAAAGTGCTATTCCTTAATGAATGTTACATGAATCAAGCCTCGTTTGAGACGGGTTTATTTTCCACGGGCTGGTCTGTGTCTCACCACTGGGTTCTCCTTGAAAGCAGAAGGACAAGACCTTATTTATCTTCATGTCCTCTGAGCCTAGCATGGTGCCTGATAGCGCGGTCACTTAATACATTCTTTGCAAACGAATGCACGGGATGAATAGGAACTTCGGAATTTCTAGTGCTTGGTGATGAGTACATGCCCATGGCTTGTTAATTTGTAAGACACCAATTCCACTGTAAAAATCTTTGTGTGGGGGAGTGCTGGCCTGGACTGACACAGGCTTTGCAGGGGCAGTCTTGAAAGATTGAGTCATTTTGCTCTGACCCGGGCCGGGTGACCTTGTGTAAGTCGCTGCGCTGCTCTGGGCCTTGTGATTGTCATCTGCGGAATGGACGGAAGGCAGGAGTGGCCATGTGGCTGTGGAGAGTTTTCTGCTCTTCATGCTCTCTGATCCTCCTCCTCGGCGATCGGATACGGACCGCGTCCCCAAGGGTCACGCACAGAGCTGGAATTCTCCCTGGCCTCTTTGACTGCTTTCCAGTGGGTGGAATGCCTAGTTTCTCAGTAGCCGGGAGAACTGTTAATTTGGGGTTTGGGGAAGCAAGCCAAGAGCCATCGAATAATTAAAACACACACGCACACAGAGAAAGGAAAGCGAGAGGGGGAGAAACACGCTTCATGGACAGGGGATGAGTAAAAACCAATGACCTGCGAGAGCCCTGGAGCTGAACTTCACATGACCCCGTGTGCTGCCAGCCTCCCAGTGATGTCAGCAGGCCGTGGCCCCACCGGAAGCTGGGTTGCAATCTGCCCAGTGAGCATGCGAAGCAAAGCCGGCTCTACCCCGCCCCCCCACCCCGGCCAAGTTCCCAGCCCCCTCGTGTCCCCGGAGAGCAAGATGCCACAGCTCCCAGGCTGGACGGAGCAGGGAAACCCAACCAGGGCTTCTCAGAAAAACAGAACCCCGACCCACCAGCAAGGGCCATGCAGGAAAGAGAGGCCTGTGAGGGGGTTGATTTTTTTTTTTTTTTTTTTTTTTTTTTTTTTTTTTTAGGGGCTCTTGGCCTGAAATCAGCACATTTCTTTAGGGGATGGTGCTGCCATGTATTTTGGGAACTCGTCCAGGTCAGCAGTTAGTGAATGGATTCATGACCTCATCCATTGCTTGGGTGTCTATCTGTAAGACCTTGGGGGCAGAGGGATAAAGATCCTGTCTCTGCCCTTGGAGTTCTACACTAGCTGGAGGGTAAGACTGATAAATACGCAGAGGTCTAAGGGCTCAGATCAAGGTGTGTGCGAGGAGCCATGGAACGCTCCACCAGGAGAGGGAGGGCGAGGAAATGCCTGGCTAGGTCCCCCATGACCCCAGCCTACAGCAGGAGAGATGTGGATTTACAGGTTGGTGGGTTTGGCAAAACAGAAGCGTGTGTATATAAACACAATGAGATGGGTTGGGGGGGGTCAGATTGGATGCTAACAGTACCTCTGGCTGGCCCTTTCCCAGGGTGACCGTGTTTACCTCACCATGTCGTGCTGAGCCTTGGAAGGAGTGAGCGGGGGAAAGGACTGTTGTTTATTATGACTTCAGCCCTTCTGCCTACGGTTCATTGAGCGTCAGTGGTGTAGACACCTGAATGGGCTGTCCCTTCCCCCGAGCTGCCGTGGTCCATAAGGGAAGGTAAACGACAGTCATGCAAGCCTAATTAAATAATTCCATAATTGTGAGCTGTACATGATCAGCCTTTTTTTTTTTAAGGAACTTTGTTTTGGAGTAGTTGTAGATTTGCAGAAAAATTGCAGATGACACAAAGTTCCCGTGTATCCCTAATCCAGATTTCCTTCATGTTAACATATCCCATTCCCACAGTACATCCGTCCAAACGAAGAAACCAATACCAGCATATTACTCGGAACACAACTCCAGAATTTATTTAATCAAACTTAAAAAAAAGATAGTCTTTTTCTTTTTTTTTAAGATTTTATAATTTATTTATTTGACAGAGATCACAAGTAGGCAGAGAGGCAGGCAGAGGGGGAAGGGGAAGCAGGCTCCTTGCTGAGCAGAGAGCCTGATGCGGGGCTTGATCCCAGGACCCTGAGACCATGACCCAAGCTGAAGGCAGAGGCTTAACCCACTGAGCCACCCAGGCGCCCCAAATGACAGCCTTTTTTTTTTTTTTAAAAGACTGTATTTATTTATTTGATAGGCAGAGATCACAAGCAGGCAGAGAGAGAGGAGGAAGCAGGCTCCCCGCTGAGCAGAGAGCCCGATGCAGGGCCCGATCCCAGGACCCTGGGACCACCACCCGAGCCGAAAGCAGAGGCTTTAACCCACTGAGCCACCCAGGCGCCCCATGACAGCCTTTTTAACAAATGATTGACATACCATAAAATACCCTTTTAAGATGTACAGTTCATTGGTTTTAGTGTATTAAGAGAGCTCTGTAACCGTCACTATGATTTAATTTTAGAATATGTTCATCACCCAGAGACTTCATACCCGTCAGTAACCACTCCCTGTGTCCCTCCCCCGGCTCTGGAAAGTCTACTTTCTGCCTCTGTGGATTTGCCTTGCATGGACATTCTTGTAACTGGAGTCCTGTGATATGCGGTCTTTGCTGACTGTCTTCTCTCGCGTGCCGTGATGTTTTCAGAGTTCATGTTGTAGCCTGTGTTGGTACTTGGTTCATTTTCATGGCCAAATAATATTCCTCAGTCTGGGTGTACCCCATTTTGTGTCTCCATTGGCTTCTTCAGTTAATGGACATTTGGGTCGTCTGTATGTTTTGCCTATTATGACTAATGCTGCTGTGAACATTTCTTTATAAATTTTTGTATGGTTTCATGTTCTCATTAGATACATAGTAGGGATCTAAGTGTAGAATTGCTGCATCTTTTGATAACTTTGTGTTTAACTCTTTGAGGCACTGCCAAATTCTCTTCCAAGGCGGCCGTGCCATATTACGATCCCGCCAACAATTTATGAGGGGACCTGATTTCCCCAACACTTGTTATTGCCTGTCTCTTTTATTTTAGCTACCCTATGGGGTGTGAAGTAGTATCTCATTGTGGTCTTGATTGGTATTTCCCCAATGGCTAATGATACGGAGCATCTCTTCATGTTCTTATGGGCCATCGTGTACCTTCTTGAGATAAGTACTTTTTCAGAGCCTTTGCCCATTTTTTAAAAAGATTTATTTATTTATTTATTTTAGACAGTGCGTACATGCACACATCAGTGGGGGAAGGGGCAGGGAGAGAGAGAGAGAGAGAAGATTCCCTGCTGAGCACAGAGCCTACCACAGGGCTCCATTCTAGGACCCTGAAATCATGACCTGAGCCAAAATCAAGAGTCAGATGCTTAACTGACTGAGCCACTCGGGCGCCCCCGCCTTCGCCCATTTTTTAACGGGGCTGTCTTTCTGTTGTTCTAAGAGTCCGCATATATTCTGAGTACAAGTCCTCTTATCAGATAAAGGGTTAGCAAATATTTTCTCATCCTGTGGGTTGTCTTCTCACTTCCACAACGCTGTCCTTCAAAGTGCAGAAGTTTTAAATTCCGATGAAGCTAAACTTGTTTTTCGGTTTTGGTGTCCTTTCTAAGAAACCCCTGCCTAACTCAAGGTCACAAAAATCGACTCCCTTGTTTTCTTCAAACAGTATTGTTTCAGCTCTTATATTTAGGCCGATTCATTTTGATTTCATTTTTGCGTGTGGTGTGTGGTAGGGGTCCAGGTCTATTCTTTTGCTCAAGCCCTGTCTGAAAAGACTGGTCTTTCCCCTGCTGAATTGCCTGGCACCTTTGTTGAGAACCAGTGAGAGTTTATTTCTGGACTCTCCGTTCTAGTCTGTTGATCGCTGTGTCCATCTTCGTGCCGGTCACAATGACTGAAATTTTGTAATATTAGTCAACATTTTCAATGGATTGTTCATAATCTACCTCGTTCCAAAAAAGAATGTGAGGTAATTCTCGGAAGTATAGTGAATAAAAACAGAAGTAAGGAAATCAGGGGAAAGACAAAAGGAGAGGAAGATGAGATCAAAGGTAATGTTAGCAACAGTATTGCGTATTATAAAGTCTTGCGAGATGTTAGATGTGGCCTGTGAATTTGGCTCTGAGCTTCCTCGTAGCCAGAAGTAAAACAGAAATGTGACCTCTGCCAAGGGTAACATAAGTGTCCATAAGAATTAAAAAAACAAAAAAACCCCCCAAAACCAAAACATTTTCCAGGGAGAAACCCAGTATTTTCAGCAACGACCACATGAGAGGATTTCTCCGGTGGGCCCCAGGAACCAGAGTTGCTTAAGCACATAATTATTTCATTTGTGTTTCTGCTCCTTTGGATAGGAACTGTGTCTCGCTTGCATAGTGCTAGGACTGGACAGGAAAGTGCTTAAAAAAACAACACCTTGGTTGAATTCTTTCTGAAATTCAGAATGGTGACCTTTCCACCACCAGTCTGAGAGTGGTTTGGACTAACCTGGGAGTGGAAAAGGGGCAGTGGTGGGGTTCTGGCTGCATTTTGCAAGTTATTTCTTGCATTCGGCTCCTGAGCGGCAATGACCTTTGGGTGAAGGGGCGTGTGAGTGCTTTTGCTCTGAGAGATGGCAGTGACTTTGCAGAGAGGGAAGGTGGCGTTGGGCGCAGGGATGGCCACTCTGCAAAGAGGGCTACCCAGATCAGCTCCTTTGCTGGCAGGCAAGGAACCAGCCACCTTCAACTGACTACATATGTCATGTGGGGTCGCTCTGTTAGGGTTCCCGGACCCAATTTTTAACATAGGGGCGGTTTCCTCCCACACAAGGCATACACCTTGACTGGTGCCAGAGAATTCCACTCCATTCTGACACTACATGCCCAGAGGTAGTATCAGATTGTGCAGGTGAAGGACTCAGTCCTACAAGGTCACCCCCCTTCCCACCCCCGTCCCCCACTTAAGACACCAGTCACAAGCCCGGGGCTGTGAACCTGTGCTTCAGTTCAGTTGGCCACAGATCGGAGCCTCCAGGGACCTCCTCTTATGTTCCTGAATTTGCTAGAGCGGTTCACAGAACTGAGGGCAACACTTACCTTTACTGGTTTATTAAAGGATATGAATCAACAGTCAGATGAAGAGATACGTAGGGCGAGGTCTGGGGAAAGGGCAAGAAGCTTCGTGCCCTCACCTGCAGGCATGTCACTCTCCCTGGTTCCGCTGGGTTTTTAGGGAGGCCCGCACACGCAGGATTGACTAAGTCATTGGCCATTGGCTGAGTCAACCTGCAGCCCTCTCCCCTCCTGGGAGGTGGCAGGAGGGTAGGAACGGAAGTTCCAACCCTCCACTCACAAGTGTGGTCCTCCTGGCAAAGTACCCAAATCACCTTCATTGACATAACAAAGGATTTCTTTATTGCTTCTATAGCTGAAAAATCCAAGCATTTTAGGAGCCCTTGGGCTGGAGCCCTGGACAAATGAGAAATATATTCATAGTATCGCAGTGGCCTTCTCCATCCCATTCCCAGTAAAAGGCTTTATTATTTTTCAGTAGACTCCTTTTTTTTTTTTTAAATAGATTTGAATTCCAGCCTCTAGGGAGGTGATCCTTATTCCACAACTTACAGATGGGGAAGTGGAGGCTCAGAGGAGGAAACCACTTGCTCTGAGTCTCACGACTCTGAGTGTCGTGGCATGCAAAGATGTGGCTCCAGCCCAGGGACTCCTGGCTTTGACTTTGTTCCCTCCTTCCTCTTCCACCTGCTGGCACCCCCCCCCACCCCCGGTCTTTATCTAATTTCGGAAGTAGAGAGGCCAGCCTTCTTTCTGACAGGTAAGTGCCATGCTTCCATTAAAAGTTGCAAGCAGGCCCCTGGGGTCACCTTCTGCACCATCGCCCGGGGCCAGGAGCAGCCTTGTAATGCTATGAATGTCTGCTGACTGCCCATAGCTTACCTTGAGTATCTTACACCCGCCCTCTAGCTAGAGTCTGGCCACAGCCTTGCAACCAAGGCAGGGTGGGGGCTGTTAACCCCTCTGTGCTCATATAGGGACACTGAATTGCCCAGGGTGACCAGGTGGTTAGGGCTAGAGGTGGGCTTAGAAACCAGGCCTCTGACTCCTGGTCCAGTGCTCTGCCCCAGCCTGTGAGCGAACGTGTATTAAGTTGCGCGAACAAGCTTAAAATTCCTGGAACCGGAGCCTCTCCGAGTGTCTCGTCTACCTGATGAGACAATAGGAAAGTCTTTTTCTCCCCAGAAGTGAAGTCGCACCCACACCTGTGGATTTCTTTGTATCCCTCTAGCACTTAGCTGTGTTCTCAGAACAGGGCAGGTAGAACAGACCCAAATGCAAACAGATGTGGCCTCCCTCCAGAATCTGCTATGATGGAAATGTGATGCTTAACACCCCCCACCCCAACCCTACCCCCAAGTGGTTTTGGAGATCATGCCCTTGTTTCCATGTATGTGGCTGTCCAAATCTGTGTGCTCAGAGTTGGTTGCCAAAGAACCCAAAAAGATAAAAAACCGTGGTCCCCTTTAGGGTGCTTTTGCCACAGTCTTGACCTTGTCCCTGACCCCCAGGTGACAGACTTATGTCCTCTGAGCCACAACCGCCTCATCTGTAAGGTGGGGGCCATGACGATGTCTGGGTCACCTCCCTGTTGGAGTGGTGATGAGGCCGAAATAAGATTTAATGGCATGAACGCCTTCAACAAAATACACTGACCCCTCCCATCTTGCCAGGCTGTGTATTCAGTGGTGAACAGAAGCGGCACCTGTCTCTTGCAGTCTGGGGAGCCCAGGGGTCACAGGTGTCACATCGCAGACCTTGAATGGGGACAGGAAGCCGGAGAGAGACCTGACCCTGTTTGGGGAGGGAGTAGTCAGGGAAGACTATCCGAGGAAGGGACATCTGGGCTGAAGCCCAAAGGGTGAGTAGGAGTCCCCAGGAGAAGAGCAGCCTGAGTGGAGGGAAAAGCAAATGCAGAAGCCTTGCACAGGGAGGCACGGTCCATGGGGATCTCTGCCTGGAGGACTGTGGACACTGCTGTCTGGCGTCTCCTCTTATGTTTCTTTCAGCAGGTCTCTGGAGCAATCGCTAGGTGCCAGGTTCATCTCCAAGTGCAGGAGGGCAGCTCTGAGGTCCATCAGGGCAGGAGGGTTGATGAGAGGGCCTCGAAGGCCCAGCCCTGCTCTATGCACGTCCTTAACTGCAGTGCCCAGCACAGAGCGAGTGGGAATGTTGCCTGAGGATGCATATCTGAGCCGTGCAAGGCAGCTTAGCTGTCTTCCCCGCAGACTAACCACGTGGACTCGGCCAAGGGACCTAACTAAGCTTTTGGACTGTGGGTACCTCCTGCTCCGGTGGGGTAACAGTGTTCCCATCTCCTGCAGGCATGTGGGCTGTGCTGCAGCCTTGGCTGTGCCATGTCCAGCAAGCGCCTGGCTGGAGAAACACATGGCAAAGGGGAGCCGCCACGGTTAGCGCTGTTATTCCTAACAGCCCCATGATTCATGCTGAAAGTCAGGTGCTGCAGGAAATCAGAGGAGGAGAGGTTGCCAGTGTAGGGAGTGTTCCTCGGAGCCCATGGGAGCTGGAAGGCTCTAGGTCACAGCTCTTGAGCAGTGGCAGGTGAGGACGACCTTGGGTGATGGGTGCATCCACAAGGCGCAGGGGAAATGGATATGTGTTCAAGGAGCTGGGCAGATGGCTTCGCAGCTCTGGAGAAGTGACCCAGCCAGCTTTCTGCTTCATGGTCATAGAAAAATGTTGTGACCAGAGATGATGACACGTCCCATCTGGAAGGCAAAGGTCAGGGGATAAGAAAGCGGATAAATACAATGTTTATCTTGAAAAATGTTGCAAGTTGCTTGGAAATCCCCATGCTTGCTTCCTCCAGGAAGCCTTTCTGGGCTATCCCACCCAGTTCTCCGGTGCCCTCCATCTCCCCAACACCTGAACACACGTAGTGTGAATGTGTCTTTCTCTCTCCCTGGAGGATGGGTGCCTAGAGGTCTGGGGCCATGGCTGGCGTGTCTAACGGAGTCACCAGGAAGAGTAATAATCCATTTTGCGTGCATATAGTCGGTGGCCCCCCACAGGGAGCGTCCTGATTAGGATACAGACCTCAAACCCAGCTGCTTTCCCACCCTCTGGCCTCTCTCAGGTGGTGATGCTGGGTTCTGCCCCCGAGGGACTGGGTAGCACGGTTTTGTTCAGTCAGACCCGGAAGGTGAAAGAGAACTGTTGTAAGAACCAGGACGGACCTCAGACCTCCTAAGTCTGTTCCTTCATTCTTAGGGGAGGAAGCCATATGCCCAGCATAGGAGTGGTGATGGTGAAGGAGGGCAGCCCTCTAATTCAGGCCTCCAAGTCCCAGCCCCAGGCTATACTCACTGCTCAGAGTGGATGTCCCCTTTGGATCACCAGGAAGTCACTAGGGCCCCACATGGAGTTGGAGCAGGGGTGCGGGTGTGAGACTCTGGTGGATGTGTGGGTGTTTTCCCGCCTGCTGGGAACCAACCCCTCCAAGCTCATGTGAGAGAGGTGTGGTTTCTGGAGCACAGAACTTAAGGCTTTCTTTAGAGAGTTCATGTTATCTTAGAAACACCTGGAAACGGGATCAAATGGTAATGTTTTAGTGAGTAGAGAAAGCAAATAATACTAAGCATCGCATGTAGATAATTTATAGTTAGAACTCCTCGTTGAGAATCTGAAATCCATTCTTTCAGCAGGCCTGTTGTGGGTGCTGCCCACACGCCTGAC
This sequence comes from Martes martes, assembly GCF_963455335.1. Lineage (NCBI taxonomy): Eukaryota > Metazoa > Chordata > Mammalia > Carnivora > Mustelidae > Martes > Martes martes. The sequence goes on from NC_137894.1 coordinate 47,238,521, forward strand.
GCGGGGCTGGACACCCTCGACACAGTAGGGATGGCTGAGCATGTACCACGTGGTCCATGTGGGAATGGCCAAGGAGGAACCCGGTGAGGGGGTCCAGCCCAGCTGAGAGGAACCGAGATATGCATGGAGCTTTTCTCTCCAGAACATTCCCTACCAGGGTTAGGGTAATATATGTCTGCTAATATATGTCGGTTCTTGTTCTGCCTGATTTCTGGTGGTCTTTCATATTTGCCAAGAAGGTAATACCCTATTGCTGAGCGAGCTGGGAGTGGGGCCAGCAAACTCCGGCCTAAAGGCAGGTCACTTAAAAAAAAAAGTATTTATTTATTTGACAGAGAGAGAGATCACAAGTAGGCAGAGAGGCAGGCAGGGAGTGGGGGAAGCAGGCAGCAGGGGGAAGCAGGCTCCCTGCTGAGCAGAGAGCCCGATGCGGGGCTCGATTTCAGGACCCTGAGATCATGACTTGAGCCAAAGACAGATGCTCAACCGACTGAGCCACCCAGGCACCCCAGGCAGACTAGAATTTAGGGGAAAATATCTGTCACAAAAAGCCACCAAAAGAGCTCTGCTTCATGTCTAGCACCGTGTTCCTCTTGAGCTCAGGGGCATGCATCTCCTGCTGTGCCTAGAACAGAGCCATGCACAAAGAGGGCCTTACTAAATGCTGCCACACAACAACAAGCTTTTATGGAGCACCTGTTATGTGTGACATAAACCAGGCAGCTAGGTGGAGGAGTGTGGGGTTCGGGGCAGGGGTCTGAGCCATCTTTGCATTTGGGAGCCATCACATGGAGGCAGCCAGGTTGAGGAGCATGTAAGGGTGGGATGAAAAGGTTCAGGCCAGCAGCTGAGGAACAGCCGCACTTAGGGGATAGGGAGAGAGGAGAAGCCAGACTATACGGGGACACCGAGGATGGGAACAGTAGACACTGCAGAGAGAGGATCTAGGGTAGTAAGGTGTGAAAAGCACATGTTCTGGGTTTTGTAACTGGGAGGTCAGGGTGGAGAGCTGGGGATAGAGGCCCATGCAGTGTCAGGTGAGGACGTGGAGCCCAGGGCCCGGGGGAGCCCTGCCAGTGGCTCATCCATGCGGGGAGGGAGCCACAGGGTGGGCTATGTGGGGGCCTGGGCAAGGGATGACCCAGAGAGGTGGGGGGGACCCTCCAGTGCTTCATGGCCCTGCTGAAAGGAATTGTGCTTTAAGTAGACGTGCGGAACCCTGCCCGAGTTGTATCTGAGACTTGGCAAAGACATCCATGAAATTCAGACCAATACACACTCAGGGAAATGGGGCAAACGGATTATTTGGTAAGAAGTTTATAGTCCAAAGGTAAATGGCCTCAGAGAGCTTCTGAAAGTAAAGAGTCAGGGTGAGTTGGTATTATTCAAATGAAATAACATAGGTCAGATTTTTGGTGTAATTTCAAAGGATCAAGACATTGGATTTAGTGAGCCTCTTCCATCTCACTAGGAATTTTTTTTTTTAAACTTGTTACTTCTTTTTGCTTCATAATAGCTGTGGGCCCCTGGAATAGACTGCGTATATTTTAGGCAGGAAAGAAGAAGAGCCTGGGGCAACAAGGCACAGAGATGGCGGGAGCCTTGGCAGCCCAGCCGCGGCGGCGCTGGACAGCTGCCATCTCTTTGGGTCAGTACAGGAAGGGTTGGAGAGACTCCTCTATGTAGCAAACTCCCTTTGAAGGCAGTGTAAGGCACGGCCTCGGTCCTGGTGACGTTCGTTCGTATCTGAGGGGAGGCCTGGCAAAATGTCCACAGGGTGATTCACATCACAGGGCGGCCACAGGATGGTATGGAGAGGGCAGAGGGGCTGGGAGGAGGCAGGAGGTCCTGCGGACCAGGATTGCCCGGGAATGCTGCGTGGTTGGGGGGACGGGGTGCGCCTTGCTCTCAAAGGAGTCAGGCTGCGAAAGTTTAAGCGGATCTCGTAGGCTTCGTGGCAGCTTCTTGACTTGAACTCAGACCTCCCTTTCGAGAAAGCATGTTCTGCTGTCATAAAAGGGCCTCGAACCCCCACCTGGCATGTTGTCAGGCGGGGCACGATGGTATCTGTAATGGTAATGAATACTGCTGAAGCTCTTGGGTGTCTTAGTCCGTGCTCAGACTGCCGCCCAGCCCCCTGGGTCCTGGCCGAGGGGTGGGAGAGGGCAGCTCGCTGGCCAGCCCCACTGAGTCACTCTCTGGCCTGGAGCCCGGTGGGGATTTCCACGCGGCCTGTGTTGTCTTCTCCTCGTTTCCTGTCGGGCTGTGACGCAGGCCAGCTGCCAGCAAGTGCTGGGGGGCACTCCTGACCCGGGCCGCTGCCAGCCTGCCTTGTGACCCTAGTGAGGCTCCGTGGGCAGCTGTCTCCCACCGTGGTCCCCGCCAGGGTGTGCCTGCTGCTCTATTCTGCCCGGGGCTGGGTGGGCAGCTCCCTGGAGGGCCCCGGGGAGGCTGCAGCTGGGCCAGGGGTGGCTGCCCGTTAGGATAGAAGGTTTTGTTGAGGAGCGAGAGTTTGCTCAGGGGGCAGTTTGTACAGGGGGTGTTTAGGGATATAAAAACCCAGGTTGGCCTAAAACGGCTTGCTCTTGATCTGCTGATGAGAGCATTTGTAAATAAAACAGACTTTGAGCCATTTCGTTTATGCAAAGGGATGACTCCAGTAGAATATCTCATCTCTTTAGGTCTTTCTAAAATGTCTGCGTATCTCTCTATCTGCTTTTAGCACCCCCATTTCTTGTTGTGCTTAAAAAAAAAAAATCTCCGCTGGTAGGATTTCCACATCTTCATGGATTTTTTTCCCTCTAGGACTTGTGCAAGGCAGCTTGTAAATGCTATCATATGTAGTTCTTATCACCGCAGTAGAAAGCGGTGTTATGTAATTCTGTGGCTGCTACCCACATGGGGCTGTTTAAATTTCAGGTAGTTAAAATTTAGAATCTAGTTCCTCAGTCTTATGAGCCACATTTCAGGTCTTCAGCAGCCACATGTGGCTAGCCACTACCACGTGAGCCAACACCGAAGAGGTCATTTTCATCCAGACAGAAGGTTCTAGCCCTGGTCTAAGGTGTGAACACTATAGATGAGGAAACTGAGTCCCACAGAGATTAAGTTGTCAGGACCACAGATAGCCGGTACATGGCAGAGCGAGAGTGAGGACCCAGATTTGCCTGACTCCAGAGTCCGTCTGTCCATCCATCCATTCATTTATCAAAGCACGTTTGTGATGAATATTTCAGCGGCTTCATATAGCCGTCCTTTGTCTAATGACCAAATGAGAGACTTTCGCTTTACAAATAAGGAAACTGAAGGTTATACTTTCTTTTTTTTTTTTTTTTTTCCTCTTTCTCAGAGAAGAGAAATGGATCTGGAAGGTTCAGGGGCCCTTCAGGTAGCCTGAAGGGTGCTGTGTGCGTCTGCTCTCCTGCCCTTTTCCCAGACCCCGTCCAGCTGAGGGTGGCTGGTTCCTGTTGGTGTCCTCATCAGGGTTTGGGAGTGAGTAAGCTAGCAGTGTTTTCCTCACAGTAATCCTTTGGCCTGTTTCCTGTTGGAGGATTTGTGGATGTTGGTGATCTCTTGCGGGGATGGAGGCGGGGGGTGCCTTTTATTAAAGCCAAAAGAGGCCTCAGGAAATATACACTAGTTTTGTAGCCAAAAATACTGACGTCCAGAAAGATGAGAGGACTGGGAGGGTCATGCAGGTAGCTAGGATTCTTAAACTTGTTTTCAAGGCAGGATTTATGTGATAATCTTAAAAAAGTAATCACTTTGTGCGCTGCAGTGATGTTCCTCTGATCTGAGACCATTCAGGAGGGTGGAGAAGCATGGGGCTTTAGGGTTATACAGACCAGGGTTCAAATCCTGGACCCACCACTTGGAAAGTCATGGGACTTAAGCAAAAACTTGAACTTTCTGAGTATCCATTTCTTCATCTGTAAAGTAGGGATGAAACAAATACCTCCCTGCATTTGTTTTAAAGATTAACTTGGAACATGTGTAAGAGGTTTACAATTCCGGGCGTATTGTAAATGCTCATTAAACCGTCGCCATTCCCATTATGATAGTATCATCTCCTTCCAACACTCTCATGTTATAGCCTGGTGTCCCATCTGTAAAGCACTCTGACCTATAGGACACCACAAAGTTGGGAAGCGGGATAAACTTATTTTGAAAGGGTCTTTTAATTATATTTCTAAATGATACATTCAGTGTTTTCCTGCAACCCTTGGAATTCTTTTCAGGTGGCGGACCTCTAAATTTTTTTTTTAAAGATTTCATTTATTTATTTCATAGAGAGAGGCACATCGAGAAAGCCAGCACAAGCAGGGGGAGTGGGAGAGGGGAGAAGCAGGCTCCTCATGGAACACGGAGCCCAATGCAGGGCTCGATCCCAGGACCCTGGGATCATGACCTGAGCCGAAGGCAGCTGCTTAACGGCTGAGCCACCCAGGTGCCCTGAGGATCTCTAAATTTAAAGAGATGGGTCTAACTGCTAATCTGGAAAGTACAACATCTACATCCCAGAGTGTCCAGAAAGTCTAGAAACAGGGAAAAGAGTATATCCTGTTTACCAACTTTTTGAAGACCCTGCCGACTAAGACAACAAAGCCCTGGAAATAGGTTGCTTTTATGTTAAAGCTTTTGTTCCTTTGGAAGAGAAATTGCTGGTGACTGTCCTGGGGTGTCTTGGCAACCCAGCCAACTGTCTACCTCAGCAGCTGACCCAGCTCGCTGACCTCTGCCGTGGGAACTCCCTTCCGCATCTGGGCCTGAGGGGCTGGAGGCTTCTTGGTCTTTAGAAAAAGAATCTGTTATCTCTGGGGAAAATGGCTGAAGGTAAAGTGTCAGTTTAACTTCAGCTTTCAAAGGTATTCCTCTCATTGTGGCCTTGGAGCACCTTGAAAAACCTCACAGCCTGGTGTCCAGAAGAGGATGCACCTGGAGGGTTGGAAGGAAAGATGGGATGTGGGGGCAGCCAGTGGGAGGCTGGTGGCCAGAGGATGGCCCTGACCTTCGGAAATTTACCTGGGAGCTGGGCCTGGCCTTTTCAATTCAGAAACCCCTTTTTGGGGGAGGGGGCAGGGTCAGGCCTGGAGTCAGAACTCCCAGCTCCCACTAACCTGCAAGAAGCTGAAACACAGATCAAACCACTAGGTTATTTGTTGGAAAGTATAACCACTGTGGGGTTCTAGCCAGGGCGTTCTCTCCTTGTGGGCACCCCACCCAGGAAGCCAAACGGTCAGAGGCGTGGGTGGGTCAGGATGGGGGGGTGGGGGAGGGAAGGCTGGGAAGCAAGTGCCAGGGCCCTTAATGGTGGCGGGACCCCTCCCTACTGGGCAGGCTTGCGGGACCCTGCCCGTGGCTGTCCCCCTGCACCTCTCAGCCCCACACCTTCTGACTCGCCTTCCTTCTGTAGGGATGGGGACCCGCTGTGGCCGGCGACAGAGAGCCTCTCTGAGGCGACCTTGCTCCTCTCTGCCTAGATTGCCTCCTGTTTTCTAGTGGGATTGCCCCGCAGAGCATTTGCTTTCCACCTTCTCCAGTCCCAGTGACCGCATGAACCCCCGACTCCCCTGTGACGGCCGGCGACCTGGCCTCTCGCGGGCCGGGCCTCCACGAAGGCCACGGGGACAGGATGATCTGAATTAACCACTTTGTCGTCTTCCCCGGGGCCTTTTCCCTTCACCAGCTCCACAGAGAGACATCTGCGATGGCTGGCGTCCAGAGTGCGTGGTATTTATTTTTGATTTGAAATATGAAAAGCGTTTTTTGAAGACAACTGACTCTCTGAGTCACGCCCAGGGGAGCAAACGGCCTGAAATGCGAGCCGGGGCCTCACATAACAGGAGAGGCTGCCGACTAAACCGGCGCTGGGGGGTCAGGTCCCTGCTGGACGGGGCGCGCCGGCCGGAAGGGCAACACGTGGGCTCAGGCTGCGGGCTGTGGGGTCCTCTCCCGCCGCTGCTCGCCTCACCGGGGGCCCCACATGCGGGGTTCCCACAGGATGGGCCGACTGCGTGGAAACCCACACAGCCTGGCCGAGTTGAGCAACCACGCTTGAGTAAGAGTTCTCGTCCTTGGCTCGGGGAGCTCTGTGTAGGGGTGTTTGTCCCAAGCAGCTGCACATGTGACAGGAGCCCCCAGGTTCCCAGGGGTCGCTTGCTGGGCTTCTCCTGCATCCTCTCTTCGCAGGAGTGTGATCTAAGGATGGACACAACTCGCCTCTGTTCTGCCCTTGACAGTTGACCTTCATGGGCTTCTTCGTGTCTCTGCGCTGCTCTGTGAGGTAGTGCAGGCCCAGGTGACGATACTCTCTTCAAGGATGAGGAGCTTGGGGTACGTGTTGTCCTTCCTCTCTGTGGGGGCTCCATGTGGCGGGGCAAGCCCAGAGCCCGGGGCCTCTCTCTCCCAGCCCGCTACTGAAGATGGGGGTTTCCTGAAGCCTTCTCCCTCCACTTTGAATGGAACCCCTGGGATACCAGTTGGAAATACGTACTTTAAATGTGCTTCCTGGTGACTCGTACAGACCTTTTTGCTAAAGTGACCGAGTGGCTAACTCCGCCTAACCCTCCGACCTCAGACCCGTAGGGCCTCCTGGAATGGTCTTAGTCTTGTGTGTTGAGGGCCAGGCTCCTCGTGTGGAATGCCAACTCCCCCAGGACAGGGACCTTCCCCGTCCTGTCCATGGCTGTATCCTCATGTCCTCTGTCCCGGTGCCTGGGACAGTGCCTGGCACACAGTAGGCCCTCAGTAAATATTGGTAGGGTACATGAGTATTTCCCTCAGCTCCATGGTTAGTGCAGGAGAGTGGACAATGGAGTCTCACAGGGCTGGGCCAGGTTTCCCTTCTGGTAAGTTTGTGTAATTGGTACAGCTTTGCTGCATGTCCATTTCCCTATCCAAGGAATGGGGGGCAGTGTGCCTCCCTCCCAGGTGGTCCCTAGCGAGGGTAAGATGAACATTGCCCGCACACAATGGAGTGTCCCCACATTGCTAGGGGTGGGGGGGCAGGTCATGTGCTGCGGCTCCCTGGTGTCTTGGCGTGAGTGGCAGGGTCATCATCGCAGTCACTTTTTCCACTGCCATCAAACGGGATCCGTTCAGCCCGCAGACAGTCAAGGTGTAGGGCCGGACTCTGTGCCACAGGCCTAAACACTGGCCACCTTGGGCTTCCGATCAGGACCAGACACCAGTATAAACCCAGGTGGCTCAAACCTAGAGCCAGGCTCATGAATGCATGAGTAAATATTTACCCCGTCTGAGGTCAAATGTGAGCCGTCTACCAGGAGGTCTGTTTTTCTCTTTCTCCTGCCTGCCGTCCCTCCCCCCTTTTTAAAAAAGGAAACCGAAAGGTTGAGAGGTTAAGTGATGGCTTGACACGGTCAACCATCAGAATGTCCTCCGGTCTTGTCTGAACCCTGCTCCTCATGCAGGCACGTCCTCCTCCCGGAAGCCTTCCCAGATTGGCACAGGGTGGACCATACAGGACCGTCACTCCTCCTCCATCCCCTTCAGGACTCATCTGGCAGGTAGTCTGGGGCAGCTGACACCTGGTGTTCTCATGGTCCCTGTCCTCTGTACCCTGTCCTGTGAGTTCCTTTAGACACACGGCTGTCTGTGTCTTCTGTTCCCTTATGGGGTTGGCTTATACATTCGTCTCCTCACCTGCTCATCCAACAATACACACTTACCGGCAGCCTGTTGGGCATCCTTGCTGGGAGCCAGAGAAGCCTGTGCCTGGGCTGGAGTGGGCAGCCAGAGCCCAGAGGATATGGTAGGAGTGTCAGGGAGGTGGTTTTTATACACATATTTTTAAAAGATTTTTATTTATTTATTTGAGAGAGTGAGTGAGTGACAGAGTGCACAAACATCGGGGGAAGGGGAGAGGGAGAAGCAGGCTCCCTGCTTAGCATGGCGGGGCTCGATCCCAGGACCCTGGGATCATGACCTGAGTCGCAGGCAGATGCTTAACCCAGTGATCACCCAGGCGCCCCAAGGAGGTGGTCTTTAATGGAGTTGGGAGGGATTGAACTTCTGCAGCTCGGGAATACTCAGCCTCGCTGATGAGTTCCTTTGAAAAAGTACCTTATCAGGCCCTCTGTGGTTCACTGGATCCTTATGTCTGCAGGTTCCCGCCTGTACCCAGGCTAGGAAGTTCACAGGCACAAAACAGAATCCACCTTCCGTACCACTCAGCCTTTTAAAAATGTGACTAATTGTGAGCTAACCGAGCCTGGGCCAGGCGTGGACAGGGTTATGCACGGACTGTGTTTGGTGGTGTGTCATTTCTGACTTGCTGGGAAAGTCTTTGGCAGTAGGGGCAGGGATGGGAAGCTGAGTATCGCCGGGGTAGAGGTCTTCTAGGAAGTGCATGATTTTGAGGCCTCATGCGGACAAGGAGTGTGGATCAGATGCTTGTTTCTTGGACGACCGAGAGGAGCCTGGACTTAGGCTTGGGCTCCCAGCTGGTCCTGACCTTCCAGGGGCCTTGGGCAAATCTCTCAACGTTTCGGTTTCCTTACCTGTAAAATATGGGGAGTAGAATTTACCACCTGGATTCTCCAAAGAATCAGGTGAGCCAGTATATGCTTTTCACACATTGGCAGTCTTGTGTGGTCGGTATCAGATGCGTCTTACAAATGAGGAAACAGGCTCAGAGAGGCCAAGCAACTTCCCCGAGGTCAGTCACGGTCAGAGGTGGGAGTGGGAATCTGGGCCTGCTGACTTCAGAGCCTTCCATTCACTGGTTCTCTTCCCCCTCCGCAGAGAGCGGAGAACTAGCACACTGCATGGTAGGCAGGCTGAGTACTCCAAGAGAGCACAGAGGCCTGGGCTGTGGGGGCGGGGGGGGGGGCGGGGTGCACTGCTGCTGGCCTGTTCAACGGGGGCTCCAGGTTGTCCATTCAGAAGGCGTGGGCCTGCTTTGGTTGAGGCGATACGTGCATAAAAGCAGCATTCTTTCTAGTTCTTTCCAACAGGTTCTGCTGGAAAGGCGCACCCTATTCTGCTCCTGGGGGCTGGGCTAGTAACAGTGGGGGGATGTGGTGAGCTGGGCCCCGCACCCCGTACCAGCTGAGAACGCCGTGCACTTCATGAGCCTCCAAACAGCTGAGAGTTTCTGCCTGGGAAGTTCCCAGGAATTCGGGGAGGTTGGTGTTGAGTAAGTTCTGGAAGGCATGTATGTGCTCATGCAGTTACTCGCTTGTTCACCAAATATTTACCGAATACACGCTTTGGGCAAGAATGATTGGGTGTTATCTTGCGACAATCCCTTTACCTCGGAGGATCCCGGTCATCAGCTTGAGGGGGCCCCACGGCAGCCCTTGGAAGCACTCACGTTCTCCCCTCTGCCCAGTACAGGACACGCTGAGGCTCAGCGTGCAGATCTCTATCGAGGCTGCTGAGTGGCAAATAGAAGTCCTCAGAACTAAGGGGTCTGGATTCATCCGTCCATCTGTCCGCCTGCCTGTGTAGCCAGTAGTCAGGCACCGAGCTTCTTCTATTTCCGGGCGTTGAGCTACATGCTCAGATTTTTTGTTTTCAGTGTGCTTTTTTGGTTTTATTTTCAATCACCGCAATCACAGTCACTGGGTGTTGAATCATGGCTGCCGTCCGGTGTGTTCCAGGCACTGGGGAGTCCTCCCAGGGCGCTTGTCAAGAGGGGGAACGCAAGGCACAGAGACGGTACTTTCTGAAGTTCCACAACTCTCCAGAGCCCTGAGATAGCCACTGACTGCTGCTCTGTCACTGGGGTCCCATACGGGTCCTCATGTGAAGCCCCACTTGCCGATACTTCTTGTGAAGCCCTGTCTGGTCTTCAGGTTTATCAACCGGAAGGTGGGGACAGGGCCAGCTGGTCTACCCCTCAGAAACCAGCCTGCTCAGGAGACGATGCTTCTTTGGGATCCTCTCTAGCCAAGGATGCTGTGTTAGTGCGAGAGAGATCCCGCATGTGTGCCCCATCAGTGTATCTCTCTGATCTGTCCCTCTTCCCTTGTTAGGCGGGGTGTAGCACATGGGGTGTGCTTCCTTAACTGGGGGCATCTGGAGCTGCCCTCTTCCAGAACCAACAGCCTAAGCAGGCCTGCAGAGAACCCGGTCTCCTGAGAGATCCTACACTTTGTGACACAAAGGGATCTTGGAGAATAACTAGCAAGCTGTTGACTTTATAGAGGGGGATACCAAGTCCAAGAGAGATCAGCCATAAGGACTGATGTAGGTACATGAGAATGCATCCCCTCTCTGTGTCTGAACGGCACGTTCCCAAGCCGGGAACCTCAGCCTGACCCTCACTCTACCTTACAGGAAGTGACAGGCTTAGAACTTAGCACTTGCTAGGTAAGCTCCTCTGTCCCCACCACCCTTGCCAGGGGACTTTGGGAAGGCCACCTCACTGTTTGCCCTTGTCCGAGATGGAAAACCAAGGGGACATGCACACTGCATGCTGTTTGGCCCCCTTGGGGATCCCTCCATGGGCACAATAGAACTAGACCAGGGTGGATACCTTGTGGTTCCCATGGGGAGCCGAGGGGACGGGACCCCCAAGTCTAGCCTTCTGATCCAAGAGGCAGGGGTTCCAAGGCTCTGGAATCGGAGGAATGAGAGGGAAAGCGCACTGGGTAGAAGGTCTGGGTTCAGGTCTCTGCCCCTGTGCTTTTGGATGCATGACCTCTGAGTTCCCATTTCCATATGGAGGAAGATGAACTTTCCAGTAGCTTTGCGTTGTTGCCTTTGCAGAAGTGGCACGTGCCTCAGATGAGGAGACATGCCTCCCAGTCCTGAAGAACCAGGAAACGTGGCTTTGATGTGAGGCGGGCTTGTTATCACCCGCGAGCTGCAGACTCCCTCCACTTGTCACCCTAAGGCAGGGCCGTGTACTTTGTCTCCTTCTAATAAACTCCTGAGCTGAGCAAAAATCAGCTTCCCTCTAACCTCTCCACCCTTGAGGACAGCCCACTATTATGTCTTCTGCCCTTTTGGATATTCTGCCCTGTCCACTCGGACTGCTTTCCTCCCTGCAAAGCATCGCCCACATCTTCATTTGCTTCTCCTCTGACCCGTGTTCTCTGCCTCCTCACCCTCCTGGTCACTCTCTCGAAACACTTGTGCAGCCTGTTGATGGCCTACATAGCATCACACATGGGACACCAGGCACTGGTCCTATCAAAGTAGCAGAGACTGGGACCTCCCTGTTGTGGGGGCTGTGCCTCTTCTCGGGGCAGGTTGCTGGGACAGTCTGATTTTTTGGAAGGGTGAACTCGACCCCATTTGCTGAACTGCTGACAGAGATGGGAAAAGCCCTCCCAGACCTGTAATCCGTGTTCTTGCCCAAGGAAAATCATGTCCCCTTTGGCCTGTTGACGTACTTCCCGGCTTACAGCTGTAATCTCCACATTGTAACGTAAGTTTGCCCCAGATGCCAATATATATTGCCTTTTCTTTTCTTTTCTTTTTAAAGAAAAACTTAATTGGAATTTTTAATGTATTTTTTGGAGAAGAGTGGGCTGAGTTTCCATTCGCCTCTAAAAACAATGAGAAGGAAAACAAAGTATGATCTTATTGCCAGAAATTATGGACCCAGATCTGAAATTAATTTACAGAGTCATTAGTATTTTCCATTTGTGAACCCAAAAGTGAATGTAAGTGCAGTTCCTTGTAATTAACTACAAATTAGAACAGGATTGGGAGGGCTTTTCAGGGCCCAACTCACAAACTCTAGCAGAAGCAGATGGGTGGGGAGCCACCCAAGAGTGGCTTTGGTTTTCACTCAGATCTGTGATTTTGGGAAAGTAAGACCGACTCAAATATTCCCCAGAAGAAAGTACTTTTCCAACAATCTCAACTGGCAGGGACTTCAGAATGTGTTCTGACCTTCTCGTTTTCTGAATGAGGCACCTGAGAGACTCAGAGAGTGTAAGCAACTTGCCCAAAGTCACACAGCAGGAAGGCCAGAGCTGGGATTTGTGCTCTGAGGCTCTGGCCACCACTGCCTGCCATCCCTCCCCCACTTCCCAGGTGTTGGTCAGCTTGAGGCTTTCACTCCATTGAGCCCTGAGATGGGCTCATGCCCCAAGCAGGGCTCCCAGTGAGACGGGGTGGGGTGATCTGGTCGGAGTCCCCACCGCCCCCAACGTGCTCAGGGTGCAGACGTGCTGGTGCCTATGCCCTGGCACACTTTCCAGAGCCCGGTTTTCCCCCAGGCTCACCCCCAGCCCAGCCCCAGCGCCGTGCCCGTGACTGTGCTGTCGTGTGAGGGAAATCAGCCTGTGGTTAACGAGCGGGGAATGTGTGTCCATGCAGAGCTGTGTGCAACAGGAGCTCTTCCTGAGGCTGCCCCGCCAGAGGAGCCGGGCCGTTGAGATGCCACTGGGCCATCGGAGGCGCAGCGCTGTGATGTTCCCTCTCCCGCTCGTTGTGTGTGTGTGTGTGTGCGTGTGTTACACACAGAGACCTCGAACTGGGAGAACACTCTGCAGAGCAGCTGCTGTGAGTTCGCGGCCCAGCTCTGCCATTTCCTCATCAACAGGATGTCTTCAAGGGCTGGGAGGAACCCTTCCTTTAGGTGGCACATCTCTCTCTCCCCTAGGTGGACCCTTCACTCCAGCCCAGCCTCTGGGGCTTCCTTCCCGTTCCCCCTGGTGCATCAGCCCCTTTCTCGAAAGTTCTGAAGTCCAGGTCTTAAGAAAAACCGTCTTTCCATGTGGGTGTTAAGGACCATGATAGTGATGGTAAATATTTGCACGGGACGGTGCCAGGCCCTGTTCTGAGAGCACCTCCTTCTCACAGTGACCATGGGAGGCAGGGCCGGGCCTCCTTTCTTTGACAGATGAGGAACCCGAGGGCCATAGAGGCCAAGTGGAATGTGGTGGCGATGCAGAGGCCCAAGCCGTCGGCCCTTCAGACCCTCCCAGGACACGCATGCAGGGTGGCCCTGTCTTGGGAGAGCGGCTTGTAAGTGGGGGAGGTGCCAGGACTGGAGCTGGCCTGGTTCTGGAATGACAGAGAGATGGCAGGGAAGGGCTTTGTTTGGGAAGGCTCCTTGTCTGTCCCAGGAGTTGGCTGTCCCAAGTGCTGGCTGTCCTATGGGACACTGTGAGGGGAGCAGGAGCCGTGGGTAGAGGAGAGAGGATGACTCTGGTGAGTCCTTCTCACCAGGCCCCCTCCCTGTGCCAGAAGTCCAGGAGGCAGCCCCAGGCCAGCTGGCTGGCTGTCTCTGAGCCACTGCTGTCTCTATAACCCTTCATCCTCTAGAAGCTCCCTTCCCTCCCTTGGGAAAAGAAGGGGATCACAGCACCTTCTTCACTGTCAAGATTAGAGGAGCTGATACCCAGCACTTCCTGCAAAGCACCTGGTACCAAGTAGACCCTCTTAAATAATAGTTTTCTTTTTCCCTTCCACTCATTTTTTTAAAATAACCTCCCCACCCCTGACCCCGCCATGATAACAAAAATTGTAGAAGACAGAGACAAGCTAATATGTTGCTGTATATACTCTCGGGCCAAGAAATGTCCTAAGTGTTTACATACCACAGGGCTGTGAACTTGGATTTTCTCAGCTGGGTCTGTGCTGGCTCAGACGCCCTCTCCAAGACGCCAGGAGCAATTCCCGGCCTTGGGCTATTGTTGTTGGGGTTTTGTGCGGGTCCTTTCGTTGTAGCCTACAGATGTGAAACATTCTAGTTATAGGCAAATTACAACTTGTCCACTTCCACCAGAGTTAACAAATGTTGGTGTTCTTCCATATTGACTTCAGATATCGATAATGTCTTACTGCTTTGCTAAGAAAAATAAGAAGACTCTGCTCTCTCCCTGTTCTTCTTCCTCCTTCCTCGCAGGTGTTTACTCTCCTGAAATTGGTGTGTGTCCTTCCCAGCCAGGACTGGGTAGCCTGTTGTTTATAAACTCTAGTTGCCCCCTTTGGAATGTGTTTGAACCACCAAAGCAAATGATCACTATTGGGGAAGAAGACGCGTGAATACCTAAGGCCGGGGGCGTGTGACTTCAGAAAGAGCATAAACCCACTTGTTCCCAAATTGAAATTCCCAAATTGTTAAGTCTACTGCTTTTGACTTAAAACTTGACCCCACCCGCATGCTTGATGACCAATTTGAGCTTGTGCCATCCTGAGCTCCCGGGGTCATCTGGGCCTTTCATGTGAGTAAATACAGGCCTAGTCAGTTATTCTTAGAGCAGGTGTTTTGGCTTTTTTCTGTAATGCTTCTCCACTGCCTGACCCCTCCCCACTGCCTTGGCCACAACTGTGACGTGGGCTTACTGTAGAGAATTTGGAACATAGAGAGGAGGAATGATTAAACTCCTTCATTGCCCTCCTCCTACTCTGAGCTCTAACCCATCCTTCCCCACGTGTGGAGAACTGGAGGTCACTGGGCCTTCCAAGCAGGGCCAGTCCCATGGTCTGTTAGGGTTTCCTGAGCAGGTCCTCAGCTTGTGTGTGTCCCCAAGATGAGAGAGAGAGTCACCCGCCCAGGGTCAGGTCAGTGGCACCACTTGGACCAGAAGGCCATCTCCTGGGGGCTGAAGGCGTTTTTCCTGCCATGTCTACTCTCCATGCTGGGGTCTAATCCTCCGGCATGATGATGCCTGCCCACCCCCGCCCCCCATCTAGGCACAGTGCCAAGTGCCCACCAGAGCAAGGAGAGGGGTCCTGCTTCCTCTTCAGGGAAACTGGGAGGCATTCTCCTGGGCTTGACCTTTGACTCTCTTTCCTGAAATGGTCTAAGACATTTTTCATTTTACCATTTTCAACTGACTACAAATCAATTTAATATCTTAGTCCTTTTGTGTATACCACAGTGAAACTGTGCCAGAATTCTTCCTTTTGTTTGTTTAAGCTGAAATTATTTTCATTAGTATCCATTCATTTCCATGTGCACTTTACAACAAAACTTTCTTCTCTTTTTGTTTGCTTTTTTATTGGTACTGATTTTAATGTTTGCCATTTTGGATTTTCTTTCCTTTTCTTCCTTTCTTTCTATTTTTTTTTTTTTTTCTGCCACCAAGTCCAATTTTCCTGGGGAAAATGTTGCATGACCTGAGTTATTTAATTTTTTTCATCAGTTTTTAGTCAATGAGTTTCACAGCCTGCAGTTTCAGCTACTTTCACTTTTTTTTCTTTTTTTTTAAGAAATCACAAGTAGGCAGAGAGGCAGGTAGAGAGCAGAGAGCTCCCGATGTGGGGCTCGATCCCAGGACCCTAAGATCATGACCTGAGCCGAAGGCAGAGGCTCAACCAACTGAGCCACCCAGGTGCCCCACTACTTTCACTTTTATGTTGAACTTTTTTCCCCTGAGCTTTATTTTTTTTCCCCCGGGTGGATTTTTCAGTTTTTCATTGTGGACAACAAGATAGGATTCTTCAACCCACTTTTTATCTGCAACAGATGTTTCAGGTGCGTGATGTTAGCCATTTCCAGTTTTGTTTGGGGTCTCATTTTTCTTCGTAATCTGACCACAATGCCCGTGGGGACCAGAATGACGGGTCAACATGTCTTTCTTCTTCATGAGTGTGGAACAGTCTTGTGAAGTATGATTCTCCCTCGGATTTCTCCTTTCTGGGGGGCTAGTGCTTTCTTCTTTGTGACGGAGAAAATGGGAGGTCTCGGGAGTACGACCTCTCCTGGGAAGGGCAGTGTTGTCTGTCATCAGATCCCCTGCCTTCTACCCTGTGACCTCCCGAATTCGCACTTAGCAGACATCGGAAGGGACAGCTCAGGGCCTGCCAGGCCAGGAAGCCCCGTGGATGGGGACAAGTGCTCTCTCCAGTAGGGGCTGGCCTCCCTGTTGGTCCACAGGGTTGCTGGCCAGAGATCTGTCAAAGGCCTCCAGGCTTCATCCTGCTCCGGGGGCGGGGGGGATGTGGGGGCTTGGGGTGTCAGGAAGCCACTCTTCCCGTAGGAAACCCCCTGCGTGAGTGAGGCCGAGGCATTACTCATGGCCCTCTGCTCCATTCCGGTCACCCGAGACTCTGCTCCCCCGTCTGACCTTAGGGCTGGGCTTGCCGTTGGAGCAGAGCGTACAGGGGGAGCCTGCTGGCTGGGGTTGCTCTTCCTTCTTTCCAGTCACGGCCTTGGTGAGCGGCTCCCTGGGACGATTGGACCCAAGGGAAGCGAACTCATCTGTGTAAGTAAACATCCACCTCCCCTCAGAGGAAAAGGCCCTGCTCAGCCTCTCCAGGCAGCTGGAATGGTGCTGTGTGGGTCAGGGTGGGTTTTTCGTTTTTGTTTTTTGGTTTTTGTTTTTTTTTTTATTCCTCCAGTTGTGTGTCCTTTGATTTTTTTTTTTTTTCCCTGTCTCCTTCAATTAGGCCTGTGACTGTTTTCAGATGGCTATTTGTATATACAAGTCATGTCTGGCATCATAATTTGTGTCTGTCTAGATCAATAAAAGCAGCTCTGGCCAAAGCCAACTGAGAATGTATAAATGCCCTTCGACTCCTCCCCTCTCGCAAGATGGTTAAAAGCTCCCTCCCGTTAACCCTCCAGACCAAAGCTGTTGGTTGACTCAATCGGGGAAGATGTAACATATCATTTCTTTTGATGTGTTTTCTCTCTATCCTTTTTGTGGAATTTTAGTCCGTGTTTAAACAACTGTGGCCGATTGCCCACTTCAAAGCAAAAGCCCTTCGCTGGGCCTATTTACAGAGCTACCTTTGAGAGAGCTAAGTGTCAGGAACCCATTGGGACACAAATTGTGTCTTCCACAAGCTCTCCCGCCCGCTGCCCGCCTGCTGCCCGATAAAGTGAGCTTGGCCTTGTCTAAGACAGCTACCAAAGGAAAAAAAGATCTAACTTCCAAGTCTAAATTCATATTGTACCTTAAGGATTTTAAGAACTGGGTTTTTTCCTGTTTGCTCACATTAGGGGGGAAGATGAGCCTCAGATGCCCCAGGATATCTAGTTATGTCAAGTTTTTCTATAAAATGTCAAGATTTATGACGGGGAGGAGGCTCTTCTGCTCTTCTCCCTACTGAGATCTTTCAGGCCCTGGCCTTTAACCCTTTAAAGACGGGGCAGGGAATGCTTTGATTTTAGGGTTAAAGATAAAGCCTCTGCTCGCTTTCCTCATCTATAAAATGAGGATAACCTTATAGGGGATTCAGAGAGTTGATACTATAATATATCAGGCACACTGTAAGTATTATATAAGTTTTTTTAATTAAAAAAAAACTGTTGAAAATACATTAAAAAAAAAAAAAAGGTAAAGCCTCTGTATTAGCCTAGGCTGGAATTCAGGTGTATTAGGAAATCCTTAAGAATGCAGCAGCACCAGTAGGTCCTGGTGCCGGCCGAGTATTAGTGTTTGGTATGAAAGGCGGCTCACAGCGCCCACTTTTCCTGTCCTGGTGCCTTCGTCAAGTATCCCTTCTAAAGCGAGGTACTCCTAGGCTAAACTAAAAGGCCCCCCAAATGTTGGGTAACTAGATTTTTTGGGGGAGGGGTGGGTGAGCCCTGACCCACCTTCTCCCAACTAAAGGTTTGGTAAATCTGTCTGCAGGCACAGGTAGAAACGGTGCCCTTGACCCTGACAAGTCAGTGGGTTTAATCCAAGAGGATGCAGGGTTCTGGAAGAAACAATAAATAGGAATGGATGACTCGTCTTTTCATCCTTCAGCCACCATCCTCTCTTCTTCAGTCCCCCACCTGAAAGGGGGGAGGAGGGTTGTCCCTTTGACTTCAGGCAAGAGAAATGGTTTCCAGAGGTGGGATTGCTAATTAGACTCCTTTCTTTCTCTGTCCTCCTTTCTTCTCCCCATGCTGCTTCTTGACCTCTGCCCACCCCAAGGGCACTGGCCATCCCTCCATGGCCTCCTCTGGAGCTCAGTGGGGCTGGCCGCTGCCACAGCCTCGAGAGAGCCATGAGGAAGCACTGCGTGAGCTCTTTGCTACCCCAGCCTGGCCTCTGAGAGTGAAGGGGGAGACCGTCACTAATGACACTGGCACAGTCGGTGTGACTGGAGCTGTCCCAACAGATGGGCGTGCGGTCGGCCCACAAAGTCCAGACCCTGTCCTATCCTTCCGGGTTCCGTTCTGTTTCATGAGGACTGATGCTTCCAAGGCTCAGGAGGACAGGCGGAGTACAGGAAGTGGCTCTGGCATAAGAAGACGGAGCCGGACCCAGTCAGAAGGGGCTTTGGTGACTCGGAATCAGCCAGTGGCCAAGCATTGCCAGGACTTCTGATTTCTTTTCCAAAGATGCCCCAGATTTACATTTATATACGAAACCTCCCAGCTTTGAAAAGATGGCAACTAATGAAAACATCTTAAAAACACGGTTGCAGTCCAAGCCCAACATCTGTAGGCTGCCGCCTGTTTTCGACCTCCAGCCTAGACCAATTAACTGGTGGCGGTCTTCTGAATTCCGGCAATGGGAAGTTTCTTACGGAAATTGCCCAGATTGACTACAAGTGAGGTGGGGAAGAGGGGAAAGGAGCTTGACTTGGCCTCCACGGAGCATTCATTTGCACAATAAATATTTATTGAGCACCTGTTGTGTTTAGAGCACTTTCTCCATCAGGCTGTATTCTCTTTTTAACGTTTGGGGATGAGCCATGTCTTCCTCATGCCGGCGGACTGTGTGTCATGCACTGTTGGGATTCCATGGCTCTCTCCCTGAGATCTGAACCGGGATGAATGCGAACTTAACAACAGGATGAGAGGATCCGCATCGAAGGAAAGAACTGGAGACGTAAAACCTGGAGCAGAGGGATCCCAGCCAGGGGACTCTTGTTCTGCCTGGTCCTAGAAGGCCGTGCTAGGACCAGGAGGCAGAAGTTGCTGAGGAGCAGATTGTGTTCAACGCTGTACATGGCAGAACTTTCTAATGGAGCTCGGCATCCTGTGCTTGTGGGATTAGAGGACCTCTCTGCTGGCCTTTCCTTGCCAGAAAGTCTAGTGCCTTGAGGCTACCTGCTGCACATACCCCTAGACTCCTGGGCCTCCATACCATTTCTGGCTTGTGGCTCTTATGTCTGATGGACGCCCAGCAGGTACTGGCTTCTTTCTACCCTCTGGCAGATGAATTTGGAGCCAGGAGCCCCACCCTGAAAAGACAGTTGAGCTCTGACTGGGAGAAAGGCTCTGTTTGCTTGGGAGTGAGGGTTTGGGGGAGGTAGCAGCTCTTGGAAAGTCTGTTCCTGACGCTGTGGAATGTCACTCCCATTTTCCAGTCTCCCGCACCGGGAATTTCAAATTAGGGATAATAGCGACTGCTAGGATAATTTGAGGCAACCAAGGCACAGAGAGCTTAAGTAATTTGCCCAAGGCCGCACAGCTGGGCAGTAAGAAGCCAGGCCCTAGACCAGGTGATTGACTTCCCCTGCTCTCTTACCCTTTATGCTAACCTGTTCGATTTTTTCATTTCCTTTTGTGTGTTCATTCTTCCATGTGTCTTTTTCCCCATTGTTTCAGGACGATCAGGATTCAGGATTCAGATGTTTAATAGCTGGGGTGTTTTTTGCCCTCTGTACTTGGCCAGAAGTAGGAATTCATCACCATCTGTGAACATTTCCTGAGCCTCCACGGTTTGCGTGGAATTGTGCTAGAAACCCTCGACCCCAGGGCTGGGTTGGCAATAAACTAGGTCTTTCTGTAGAACTTTTAAGGACAAATCACCAACGGATTGGAAGGCATTTCCTCCAGGACTGGCGACACTCTGTTTTTCACCTTGTTAATGCTGCCCCCCCACGTTTGCATCCCCCCCACTCCTCAGGTCAGTCTTGAGTGTGTGCCGTTCTTTTTCTGCTCCGTGTCCTAGATAAGAGGCTTCTAAATGATGTTCCTTGATATGCACCCCTCCAAGCCCCAAATCTCAGGCTTCTTGGTGGACCGAGAATTAGGCATCTGTTTGGTTTGGAATAGGAGGCTGGAGTAGGGGAGTCCGGAGGCCTGAGTGAATGTAGGGGCTGCCAGCATCTGAAGACCTTCGAAAACCACCATGCTAAAAAAACAACAAAGCTGTAGGGACTTGAGATTTTATTTTATTTATTTATTTGACAGACAGAGATCATAAGTAGGCAGAGAAGCAGGCAGAGAGAGGCAGGGAAGCAGGCTCCCCACTGAGCAGAGAGCCTGATGCGGGGCTCGATCCCAGAACCCTGGGATCACGACCTAAGCCGAAGGCAGAGGCTTTAACCGACTGAGCTACCCAGGTGCCCCAGGGACTTCAAATTGTAAAGGTGATTTTTGCAAGAGCTTACACAATAGCCTTACAATGCTCATGAAAAGGCCCATGCGGCTCATCGGGTCGGCCCACCGTGTGATCTGGAACCGGAGACATGAACCCATGCGCGGGAGAGAGCTCAGCATCTGACACACCCAGCCGTTTCCTCCTGTGCCTTAAACACCTGCTCATTTTCCCTGGCACGTCCTTTACTCACTGGGTCATTCCCGGCCTGACCGGACCTCTAGGCAGAAGAGCCAGGTCTCTGGACCCCAGCCCCAGCATCCCTGCAGAAGGGGTGAGGGTCTCTGGGTACGATGGATTCTCTAATGCCAGCCTGAAATTCGGTGACCCACTTTTGGGATGCTTTGCCCCTCAGGGCTTTCTGTTGGTGAACAGTTATTAGGAGCAATGTTGGCCCAGAGTGATAACTTTTCATGTCACGTAAGGAATCTGCAGACGTTTTCACGGGAGTAACGGAGTAGAAGAGACATTAATGTGACAGATAGGCCATAACTCCTTTCTTACGGAGATCTTTAGCATGTATGTGTCACACTTTTTTAGAACATAATGCAGCCTGCTCGTGTTTCAGTATGGGCTCTTTTCAGAGTTTGTCATGCAATGAGCAGAGGAAGATATTTTTGACGGAGTCTGTTGGAATAATAGTCTGGGCCTTTTGCTTCTTTGCTACATTTTAAAATCTGGCTTCTGATCACTTTCCCTTCAGAGTTGAGACATTTGTATTGAGTTGTAATTGACGTAAATCCAGGGCACATATTGAAAGTGGACAGTCTGATGTGTTCCACATATGTGTGCGCCCGTGAAACTGCCCCCACAGTCAAGATTGTGAGCATGGCCGTCGCCCCCAAACGTCTCTTCCTGCCCCTTTGTAATTTTACCAGTCCCCGAGGCAATCACTGATCTACTTTCAGTCAATGTACATTTGTTTTAATTTCCTAAAATTAATGGGAATCATACGGGATGTACTCTGTCCTTGGGGAGGGGTCTGCTTTCGTTCACCTAGCATCATTATTTTCAGATTCCTTCATGTCTTTGCCTGTTGCAATCATGAATTCCCTTTTACGGCCTGGCAATATTTCACTGTACAGATGTAAAAAAGAGTTTTGATCTTAATGTTTGCATAGGCAGAGAATCTCAGCTAAAACTGTCAGAAGTAAGCAAGCTCTATAAAATGTGTATGATTGTGTTTTGTTTTTGTATTTCAAGTTTCTGATGGTACTTTGTCTGGTACTCTCTTGGCCCTGAACGTTCTCCTAATTCATCATCCCCCGCCAGTGTTTAGTGATGATGGAGCTGGACTTGCACAGCGCAGAAGGACTTCATGCCATGGTCAGGAGTGGACTCGGTTCTGAGCTTTCATCAGCAGTTAGCGGTACCACACCCTACGTGTGCTGGGCCCGCCGTGCTTGGAGACATGGGACTAGGCCGGCTCTGCAGGAAGGTTGAAGTCTCAGGATGCTCAGTGGGTTAAGCCTCTGCCTTCGGCTCAGGTTATGATCCCAGGGTCCTGGGATTGAGCCCCAAGTTGGGCTTGTTGCCCAGTGAGGAGCCTGCTTCTCCCTCTGCCTGCTGCTTCCCCTGCTTGTACTCTCTCTCTTTCTCTCTCAAATAAATAAATAAAATCTTAGGGGGGAAAAAAAAAAGAAATACTGAAGTCTTGCCTTCCACTGTCCTGTAAGGGCCGGACCTTGTCTTCTGGCTCTATAGAACGGGAGAGCAGAGAGGCCTTCCTGCCCTCGGTTCCTCTGTGGTCGGGCATTTGTGATTTCTGCAGTTCCGTGGTTCCTGCCCAGAGCATCGCGTGTGTGAGAGGGGGCGGAGTGTGGCCAGGACATCCGTCTTGGGATTCCCTCATCCTCACAAAGCCACCGGCCCACGGTGGGGGTGGGAGGGCACCATGGCAGCTGTGCTCCCCCTGTGCTTTGGGGATTTGGGTAACCCCCAGCAGGTGCCTGAGCAGAACGGTGTTTTGTCGGTGGGGGAGTTGGAAGTGTGTTCTCTTCGTTGTTTCTTTCCGGAGAATTTCACTGAGCGGCCATCTGTGTGTGTGAAAAGCCGGTGAGCCTCTGACTAACAGTCACAGATTGTGAGAACACTGACCCCACTTTACAGATGAGTGCTGAGGCTCAGAGAGGGACTACTTGGGTAGTCCCTAATAGCAGAGCTGGGACTTGGGGGACCCAGACAACTGCCTAAGACCTTCATCTGTGAGGTAGGAGTTTCAGGAACATTTGGCAAATTTTGGGAGGCTTGGGAAAGAAGTTATTAATCTCTCAGCCTGTGTCGAAAGCTGCTCATACTATTTTTTAAAAAGCCACATAAATTGTCCCCAGATGATGATTCTAGAATGTTCTCATATCTTACAGTCTCCTGAGCTTGTCACCAACTTGTTCCAGGAAGAAGTTAAAAATTCAGGGGTGGGTGATCAGCCTTGTCTGGCAATATTTTCTGGCACACGAATGAAAGGTGATAGGTGACACTGTAAATTTGTGTAGCATTTAGCATAGGAAAAACCTACATGTAGCCTCACACACGAACCCTTTGACAGTCTTGCTGGATAGCCCCTTTCTCCCAGGAAACCAGCCTAGGCTCACCCACGCTTCAAAAGGGAGCCAGAGTTGGAATCCACGTCCTGTCTCCCGGTCTCCTCCCATTTCTGCCTGTCTCCCTTCAAGGCACGTAGGTGTGCAGGACAGCAACACAACACGGTGGGAGGACCCTGAGCTTTCATGTTTGGAATTGAGAGTTTAATTCTGCTCTCGCTTGCTGTGTGACCTTGTGGGATAATCTTAATCTCTCTGAATTTCATTGTCTTTTGGGAAGTGAGATTAAAACGTATGTGTATAAAGTGTGTAGCAAAAAACTTGCTTATAGAAAGCAACTGGTTGATGTTCCTTTCATGAAGGTGAGGCAGGTGCAGGAAAAGCGAAATGAAATGAAAAAAAATTCCTGTAAAACAAAAATTAGGGCAGATTTGCACCAACTGTGGAGTGCCCTTTCTTGCACTCAGAAGCTTATATGTTTTCTGGCTTGGTCCATTAGTCCTTGATCCTTTGCACAGTTAAGAAAACGGAGGCACTCACCAGGTGCCTTGCACACAGTAGGTCCTTGCACATAGTAGGCCCTCAGCAAGCACAGACTGGCTGGTCAAGTCCCTTCCCTGTGGATGCTCAGAGCACCCGTGAGTGTGCCCCTGCACACCCTACACACACTCTTAAAACGGGACAAGATCCTGGCAGAGACTAGACTTGAAAGGCGCTGTTCAAGTCCATGGCAGGTGGTCAGTCTGTGGGGGTGGGGCCTGGAGGCGAGAGATGGCGCCGAGAGCTGGCTGTGCCTGGCCCCAGGGCTGAGTGGGAATCAGGGCAGACCCAGGGGCATGGGAGGCAGGGAGGAAGGGCAGGAGAGGACGTTTCCTTCAGCCACTTAGATGCAATCTGGATTCACGCTCAGTCATTGTGTGTGTGTGTGTGTGTGTAGAACATTGATATTTACGTAATGAATGCTCTGAGCCCAGCCCATTCTCCTTGTTCGGAGAGCCAGCAGCCACCTCTTCTCAGGTTCGAGCTTTTTAAGGGGTGTGGGGATAAAGTGGTGTCAGTGTGTGGAGACCCAGCTTTATTCCCCTCCTTCTGCCTGACCCAAGGGACAGAGAACACCTGGGTCCCTCAAGAGGGTGCATTCAGGAACCTGATGCCTGAAGCAGCTCCCTGGTCACAGGCAGACAGAGGGTGAGGGCACCGTACTGCGGGGCAAGAAGAGAACTCCCAAGACTCTTCCCTCACACACACACATACTCTAGGAGGCCCCGGGAGTGGCCCCAGGCTCCTGCCGCCCCTCCCTCCGCCCTGCTCCTTCCAAGGAGCCTGTTTGAGACATCCATGATTCACTTCCTGTCTTCATTCAGCTCCTGCTTAATGTCCCCTATATTATTACCAAACAATGCAGGCCCCGTGGCAGGGGGTGTCAGGCCAAGGAAGGAGAGAGTTGAAGATGTTTCTAGAACCTGGGAGATGGGCGCTGGCTGACTTGAAATGCAGTCTGGGGGGGGGGCCCTGGAGACCCCACAGCTGGGCTGTGGAGGGTGAGAACAGCGGGAATTCCGCCCCCCTGCACAGAGCCGGCCCTGGCTTCCCTGCTCTGGGTGGGCGCCCTGCCCTTTGTTGTGGTATTAGCTGCTTTGTCAGCCCGCAGCTGTGATTTCCATTTGGGGTCCCAGAGAGTTTGGGATCATGGGTTCCTAAACTAGAGGAAAGACAGGGGTATTGGCTCAGATGCTGTCCCCTCCTGAGCCTAGGTGTCCTAGTGTGTGGGGGAGGGTCGGGGAGGAGGCTGTGAAGGGGCTGAGCTCTAGAGCCCTCCGCACCCCCCACCCTCAGTTCTGGGGCCCTGTGGTTCCTGAGCCTGGGAGACAGCACAAGAGGGCATCTGTGTGCACTCCTGCGACCGGCTCGCACTGCACCCCGGCCAGCCCCGACAGGAGCCCTTCCGTGGCCGTCACACTCACCACGGCTCCCTCACCTTTCCCCTTTGAAGCCACCTTCTCTCTCGGGACGGTATTTGATAGCCACTGGATTCCTTCGTGTCCCATCACAGCTGTGGCTGCTGGGTTGGCTGATCCTGCCGTGACCTTGGGGTTTTTTTGTTTGTTTTGCAGCCTCACCCTCTGCCCTGGGGTCCCCCTTCCGGTAGAGAAGGAAGGCATTTCGGTGGGTGTCCTTACTCTCGGTCACACATTTGCTCGGCTTCAGTTGGTGCTGCAGCTTTGTTCCGTCCAAGGCCCGCGTGGCTCAAGGCGGTGAAGGAACGGCAAGTTCAGGCACAGCCACCTTGAAGCTGCGGGTCTGCGGGATGTCGGCGCCTGGAAAGCAGGGAGCCTCCAGGGGTCGGTGACCCTCATCATGTTCTAGCTGGGGTGCCCCGGACCGAGAGGCCCTCTTATTCGGCAGCATTGCTGCAAACGCTCCACTCCCCACCACCGCCCACCCTGGGGGTCTGCGTGCTCTCCCTTCTGGGACACCTCAGGCTGGTAAAGTCTGCAGTCAAGAGATATCTGTGAAGGAAATCTCTCACAAAGCCTTGTAACTCCTGATGGCCACCAGCCCGCCACAGATGACCTGGTGCTGTCTGGGGCGGCCGGTGGAGTGGGAGGAGCTTCCTCTCTCAGCAGCGTGTTAGCTTCTCGAGCTTCCCCACGGGCTTCTTCAGCATGAGTGGCACCCGCGGTCGTCATCCCTTGTCCTCCTTTGCTGTTCCACCTGTGCCTCTCGAGCCGCTGGTGGCGTAGAGAACGTGGCTGAGACTGGGTCTCGGGCTGTCACGTGCGGCTGTGGATCCCTGCGCCCGGAGGCTTGGCATCTTGATCGGGGTCACAAGGCTGGGTGGGGTGCGGCCTGAGGTTTCTGTTGGCTTCCCGCATCTTCTGCTGGTGGAGGCACAGACCAGCCAATGCACTGTCACCACCTGCTTCGTGAGCAAAGGTAATATGCGAGCCTTGGGCTCCTTCCTGGCTGCAGGGAAAGCCGAGCTGGGTCTCCTTGCCCTCAAGGAGCTCCTGTCTTAGTTGGGAGGGGAAGCCAGAAACACCTGGAAGTTCCTTCATCTCACCAGGCCATTGGGGCAAAGTGCCGATGAGTCAGGGGAACATGGGATGGCAGTGCCTGTGACTTTGAGGAAGGAGGTTAGAGAGAGGGCATTCTGCATGCAGAAGGAGCCACAGAATGGGCTCTGTTTTGAGCTAAAGACAAAATGAGGCCTGTCGGAGGGCTGAGGAGAGTCTCCGGACCCATATGTCATGGTGGCATGCTGCCGCCACCAGCTGCAGATTTCTGGCTCAGGGAGCAGGGGCCCCACGTTCATGTGCTGTGGCTGCACGTTCTACTTCTGCTGCTCGGCTCGGTTAAGCACTTTGAATTTCTGTCCCTGCACATCAGGCCTCGAAACATTTGTCTGTCTGCAGACGGCGGTGGGGGTGGGGGGTCTGAAGAGGATTGGGGAAGTGGGTTGCTTGCAAAAGTGGGTTGTTGCAAATCTTGGCTAGGACCGGGTGGGCCGAGTATGGCGGGAGTGGGAAGTGCCCGGGAGCCACCCAGGGGAGGCTCACCTGGAAGCCTGTGTTCCTACCTGGGCTGCAGCTTTTAGCCAAGGGCCATCTGGTACATTCCCAGCACTTGCCGGGCTCTCTGAAGTCCTCTCCTGTTGACTGGGAATTCTTACCATCCTGCCCATAGGGGTTCTTGGCTGTCTTAGGTGAAATTGCCCCCAATGAACCAGAACCTTTTGTTAAGGTACAATAGGAAGTCTGTCCCCTTAGACAGAAAGGAATGCTAATTGGTGCTTAACTGTCCTCAAGATACCGGTGCCCAGAATAGAGGGACAGCCATCCTTTGTTCCCAGTTAGATGGAAACTGCTTCTGTAAGCCTGTAAACTGTGGTCCAGAGAGGAGGAGCGTGTTTGGGGAAGGTCAGGGACTGGCGGCCAGCAAATGCTGTGTTTTCTACATACAAAGGTAGCTATTTAATCTCAGGGTCCTTAAACTTTTTCTAGAAACGGGATCATTCTTCCCCATCCCCCTTTACTTCCAGCTCCCCCACAGTGGCTGACCTGAAAGGTTTGAGGATTCTAAAGGCTTTGGGGCCTCTCTTAAAAACAGGGAAAGAGCTGTAAATGTGGTTAAGACCGAAATGCGGGAATGTTCCTTTTCCAACCCGTATTATATGGTGTTTTGTGAGGAATCGTAAATTTGGAGTTCGAGTGAGTGCTGCCTCTCAGTGGGAATGTCCCCGCGTTGCCCCGTTTACCCTTTGCATGTTCTCTAACATTTGTGGCATTGTTTTATCTCCCTGGCCGGTGACTCATAATTAAGGAAGTCAAAACTGTGCAATTAACACAAAACCTCCTTACTTGCCCTCTTCACCTCTGCACCCCACCCCCACCCCTTGCCCTAGACACGAACACCAGCCTGACATTTTCTATAAGTCTTTGGAAACTTTGATGTGTTTTGATAGGACAAGGCAGCCAGTTATCATCACCATCACCTGGTTCCACTTGTTTAACCCTTAGTGTCTGTGAGATCGTCTTAAAAAAAAAAAAAAAAAAAAAACAGGAGAAGAAGAAAAGAAAATGCCACTCATAAACGTGCAGTCTGCCCACAGGAAGTGATTCACGGTGCTCTATTCATGCAAACCTGATGGGGCAGGAGGTGGGAGGCTGGGAAGCGGGTCTGGGAAAAGACGGCCTAGAGAGGACACTCAGACCTTAATGGTTTCTGCTTTGTGGAAGAAAGTGAAAAACAGAATGACTAAGAGTCCTGTAATAAGAATTGTTTGTTTAGTGAAGTGAGCTAATGTTGAAGTTCACTGGCAGATAAGACAAGAGAAATAGTAGTTGTCAGGGGAAAGAACCTTCTGGTACGCTGCCCTTTTTATTTTTTAGGGAGCAAAGATATTTCTCAGTCTTTTTTGTTTTTGTTTTTGTTTTTTTGCAAGAGTGTGTGGGAGGAAGAGGGGGCGGGGGGCAGCAGAGGGAGAAGCAGACTCCCTGCTGAGCAAGGAGCCCACCACAGGGCTCCATCTCAAGACCCTGAGATCACGACCTGAGCCGAAACCAAGAGTCGGATGCTTCATCAACTGAACCATCCAGGCGCCCTGATCTTTCTCAGTCTTAAAGCATTTATTCATGGCAGGTCAAGATCTGCATTTCAGCCCCCTTCCCCGCCCCACCTGCTGCAGAGAAAAGAGCTCAAACCAAGATAATTCTCTAATAGTCCCCTTTTCTTTTCTGTTTGTCTTTCCAGCCAAGGTTAGACTTTTGAGGCTAGTAAAAACATTTCTTTCCCTAACTGCTCCTTTTTGTTACCCCACCTGGAGCATCACATTGTCAGAGTGGAGGAGTCCTTTCTGTTCTGGTGGCTTCCGTCTTGTGGGTAGAGCCTGGCATTATATTTTGTTTTCTCCTGAATTGCAAATATACAAATCCATCCGTTTCCCAAAAGCAGTTTGGAAACCGAGCCTCTGTGTTGGTTACGGGCTGTAGGAGGCCTGAGGCCAGAAGCACCCAGTAGGATAAGAGGAGGTTTCTAAACACACCTGGATTTATGATTCCAGTTCAAGCTCCATGTGTTTTATGAGGTGAGCTTTAGGGATGGGGGTTGTAATAAAACTTGGGCTCAAGTGTACTTTTTGCCTTGAGGCCATCAGAACAGCGCTGAGGGCTGTGAGTTTCCTGAGTGAGCTCTTTAAAAATAAACAAACGATCTTCGGGCTTAATTCTACTCTGAGTGAATGTTAACTGGCAGAGGGAAATGGCCTTCCAGAAAGTTCTGTGAGGCTTGGGAACTCTTCTTTCCCCTTCTTCCAGTAACCAGAGACCAACCCAGATCTCTGGCGTCTTCCATGGCCTGAAGTTTCTATGATCCTGGGGATAATCAGGAAAAAGCAGTCCCCATCAATCTGGTGCTTGGCGGGGGGGAGGGGAGGTTTCAAACACCGAAGCTGTTAAATAGAAAGATTTCAAAAGCAACCTCCTCCTCCTCCTCGGCTGAGGTTTAATGACTTTATTTGCACAGGGGGGAAAGGAGGGGACAAGCACAGTTGTCACACCAGAGCCCAAGGACAATCTGTTAATTCTAACACAATGAACACTGCGTTTTGAGATCATAGGGAACTGGGTTTGGGGGGTGTGACACCCAGATTCAAGGCCAGGCACTGCTTTTTGCTGCTCTGGGCAAGTCCCCCAACATCACATGCATCTTTTACCTGGAAAGTGAAAGTGAGGATACCCGCCACACAGGGCCCCTGTATCCAGTGAGATAAGGAGGAAGAAGTGCCAGGTAGACTCCTGCTCTGAGAAATTGCTTCTGCCCCTCATGCCTGACCTGGGCCAGAGCATTTCCTTAACCCACAGGTTCTCAGGGGACCCAGGGGAGTGAATTTGCCTGCAAGGGGACATTAGGCAATGTCTGGAGACACTTTTGGTTATCACAACTGGGATTGGGAGTGGCATCTATGGGCAGAAGCCAGGAGTGCTGCTGTACACCCTCCAGTAGAGAGAGCAGCCCCTGACACACGACAGAGAATCATCTGGCCCCAAACATGGCGAGAGCTGAAACTGATCAGCAGCCCGGCTCCCTTTATGGCCACATGCGGAAAAGCTCTTGGTCTACGTGTGCTTAGATGATCATGATTAAGCTGAGCTTTCTCCACACACCAGCCTTCTGGGTTTTTTTCTCCCCAGGAAGCATGCATTCTGTGCCCAACCCTGGCCCCTGAGGAGGAAGGAAGAACCCGAGTTCCCCCATGATCTTCATGTGTTTCCCACTGGGTCCAGCCCCTTGCAGATGGCAGGACAAGGTGTTCCTGCCTTGAGGTCTGCCCAGAAGGTTCTCTCAACCTCTGGGCCTCACTGTCAGGGCTCATCTGCCTGCGGTCCTCGTCCTGGACCTGAGCAGCCTGCCCTGGCAGGCTAGCAGGGAGAGGGGGGACCCTACGTACAGGGCGGAGACATGAAGAGGAGGCTAGCTGCCATGCTGGGGCAAGGCACAGGGGGCCCAGGCCTGGGCCTTTATGGGGCGGTCACCAAATTTGACAGCCTGAAGCAGCGGATGTTGCCCATTTGCAGGTTCCGACGGAAATTGAGTTGTCCTTGGTGGAAGTGGTGTGGAGGATTGTGAAATCCTGTGTTGAGCTCCTCCCAGGCCAGTCTAAAGTGGAATGTTCAAAAATGGGCTTCTACTTTCAGAACTTGCTGAGAACACACGAAACCAGGCAAGAGCGTGTGGTCCGTGTGGCAGAGCTCATAGCGAAACCTCAGTTATCCCGAACCTACCCCAGCGCACACTTCACCACGCCAGCTTCCTCCTTGATGGCCCCAAATGACAAGGACAGGCTGATGTCAAGAAATTTTTCTTTTCTTTAAACTCCACCCAAGACAACTTTGCACATGTCTGGGAACAGTGTATTCAGCAGACAGCTCGATTTTCTTGGTTTGTTGGTAGCTTTTTTACGTTTGTGTAATTTCACGCCTTCGCAAGTTGCCACGGTAAGACAGAATCCTGTCTTCACTGGAGTCCGCCTTGGCTCAGTTCTGTGTTTGAACATGAGTCCTCCCGAAGAGGGAGATCTTCGGGCCCTTGCAGATGCAGTACAACAAAAAACATTTCACTCTGCTGGAATTCCCAGGGTGGGAAAGTAGAATTGTACACGTTACAGACTTCATCAGTGCATTAGCTGGGAGCCTGGCTCCAGGGAAACCCTGCTTGGGGGAAGCACCTCAATCTGTGTTCATTTGCTGGGTGGCCTGGAGATGCTCAGTCCACCATTCTGTGTCCTCAGACACCAGAAGAAGAGATTGGACAAGATCACTCTCAAGTCCCAGCTGTGGGTAATTCTCTACAGTGGGTTTTCAGGTTTTTAGCTGACATGGGACACATTGTTCCCTGAATGTTGGGCCTCTGTGCTTTGTCCCCCACAGCCAGGAGACTGCATAAACCCCCACAATTCCCAGGCAGAAATTCTGCCCAGAACAAAGGATGCTTTGATTTCAGCTGTGTTTGTCAAAGGGAATGGATCCTGGGTGGACCCCCAAATCCATTGACCCTCTCAGCAGCAGGTTTTTCTGGGCTTTTTGCATTTGCTGCACTCTCACAGCATTTCCAGGGCTGTCTGTGGCACAGAAGAGAGGAAGGCGTGTTCTGATGTTGGCTTGTTATGGAGCAGCAGAGAGCAGGGCTCTCAGGCATTCCACTCTGGCCCAAAGGCCTAACGGAACCAGTGCTCGGGGCCTTGTGAAGTCTCCAGAATGTTTTCTGCCTTCTTGGATGGTCTGCTGAGTGAGCACCTAACCCAAAGCCGAAGTCACTCAAGCCTTGCTTTTAGTTTGTACCAAGAAAACAAAACAAAAAGAAAACCCACATAGACGGCAAAGCTCAAGAAAAATGTAAGGATTTTATTGCATGTGAGTGGACCCGTAGTTCGTGGCTGGCTGGATCGTCGTCGAAGGGAGGAAGGGGAGGCAGAGGCCTCATCCCACTAGTGTGGGAGGGGAATGCAGCGCACGGTCAGAGCACATGGACCCGGCCTGTCAGCCGCAGCATTTGTGTTCAGGGAAGGGTGGGTGTGGGTTTGTGGTATTAACTGGTAACCCCAAGATGGGAAATAACCCCTTTTTCCTACAATAAGATATAGCAGATATTTTGGGGTGGAGGAAAGTAAAGGTAGAGAATAGATTGAGATGCCGTGAGTACCAAAGGTTTGGGTTTGAGGTTAATGGGCTAGTTGAACCACTTCAAAAAATGAGCAGTAGTTGAGAAATTGTGGTAAATTCCCATTTAATACAAATGGGCTCTGAACGCCTAGAGAAGGTTGTCCTCCACAAATAAAAAGGAAGTCCTTCTGAGATGGTTACATCTTCTCCCTGTGTCCTCTTCAAGGTCAGGAAATAGCCATGATGCCCCATTTAGAGTTACTGAAAAGAGCGTCACATTGTCTGACTTCACTTTTGTATTAACCCCGGGGCCTTAGCAAAGTTGGGAAACCTTGTCAGTGCTCTGTTTCTCCATCAGGATGTGATGATAGGGATACTTGCAGGTGTAGCCAGAAGACCGGTGGTGGCGTATCAGTCGGCTAGCGTTGAGTAACAAACACTCCAGAAGCTTAGATCAAAACAGCCATCTTGGTGCTGACACGGGCTTCCGTGGCTCACCTGGGCTTGGTGCCTTGTGCAGGTTTGGCTCTGCTCCCCCCTGTGTGAGAGCCTGGGCCCAGGTGGGGGGCAGCAGCTTCTCTGGAGGAAGCTCTTCTCGAAGCAAGGTAGAAGAGGACAAGCAGAAGCACACAATGGCTCTTGACCATTGGTTGACCCATGTTCCCTGGGCCAAAGCTAGTCCATAGCTGAGCCCAAAGTCAAGGGCCTAGGAAGTACACTATACCCATGGGAGGAGGAGCAGTGGAGCCATCTAGCTAAGGGCATGGATACAGAGAAGGTGGCTAACTCACTCTGAGACCAGCACAGTACCTGGCATATAGTAGTAGCAGTTGTAACTTCTGTCACTGGTGTTATTGTTGTGACTCAAGAGGCGGGTCAAAGAAAGCAAGTTTATCTCTTGAAGAAGCTGGAAAGGTTAGTATCGCATGTGTTTTGTTTTGTTTTGTTTTGTTTTGTTTTTAAAGATTTTATTTATTTATTTGTCAGAGAGAGTGAGCACAGGCAGACAAAGAGGCAGGCAGAGGCAGAGGGAGAAGCAGGCTCCCCGCTGAGCAAGGAGCCCGATGTGGGACTCGATCCCAGGACCCTGGGATCATGACCTGAGCCGAAGGCAGCTGCTTAACCAGCTGAGCCACCCAGGCATCCCAGTATCGCATGTGTTAAACAAAATCGATTTTGACTGAACTAGGATAGTGTTAACAAATCTACTTTTTGTTCACTTGTTCGGCTGCTGCCTGGCCTGTGGGAGGTATGCGGTCAGTATTTGCTGGTTGGTAAGAGGCCCGTTTCCCTGAGAGGCATGCAAGCGTAGAACAGCAGAAAAAGCCCCGTTTACCCTCCCTCTCCTGAACTTCTCAGCCCTGGCCTGGGTTTGAATCCTGGGTCCGTCCTGCGCAGGTACAGGACTTGGACAAGCCCCTTGAGTTCCGAACTAGGTGGAGGCTGGGCAGACCCGGGGTGTTGCCATATTTTGTATTCTCACATAATAGCAGTGTACCTGGCTCACAGCTCATGCGGAATCGATCTTGGCGTGTTTCTGGAACTTACGTGCTGTGCTCCCAGTCTTTTGCGGGACCCCCATGTCCAAATCCTCCCGTACTTTGTGGGGGCTCCCAGGTGGCTGTGGATTGCAGATCATTGGTGACAGAGGCTGTGAATGGCCCGTGGCAGGCAGTGGGCCCAGTCCCACCCTGTCCCCCAGGAGCACTCTGGCAGATTCTGCCTTGCCGTCAGCTCTGGGCTCTGGCACGTCCACATCCTTGGCTCTGGATCCCACCACCATTTTGGGACACTTCACGGGTCCCACTTGGAGCCAATGGGAGGAAACCTAATTTCCTGCCACAGGAAATGGTTCGGCTGGTGAAGAATATATTTAAGGATTAAAACCTCTGTCAGGGGAGCTGGAGAGGGTTGCTGGAGAAAGACTTGGAGGTCTCTCATCAGGAAGCCACTGGGTGTGGGAAGAGATCTCCGTCATAAACGGGGAGGAGGCCCAGAGGCCGGCTCCTGGGACAGTGCTCTCAGCCTCAGCCACTGGTTTTGGGCTACAAGGAAGGGCTGGGTCAGGGGGCAGAGTGGGTCGTAAATGGGCCGTCTTTTGTAACAGAGCATGTTCATGGTGTAACATCAGCTCGGAATTAAGACCTGTTTATTGGATTTACCTAACATGGGACTGGTGCCCTGTGAGCTCTGGAGGGTGTATACAGGACACATCAGCTAAATCAGATCCAGCAGCTGAAACGCCTGATTCACTGTTCTTACTGCAGTAAGCATCAGGGAGGATTTCCAGTGGGACAGAGGGAATGGGACAGAGAAGTAACACCGCCAGGGCTGGCTCTGGGCAGCCCAGACTCTGAACCAAGAGGAGTAGCAGCCAATGCCTGAGAAGAAGTGAATAGCCCTGAAGCAGGGGCATGGACCAGATGACTTCTGGAAAATCCTGCCAAGCCAGGCTGGTGGTCACGTGCTTGTGAGCTGGAGAGTCTGATCGTCTCCCCGTCATCGGGGCGCAGCCTGGCAGCCGAGAGGGCTGGTTTTTAGTGGCAGCCTGATGCAGACTGCTGTGTGATCCCAGGCGAGGAGCCTGGCGTCTCGGACATCATACTGGTGTACCATCCTCACAAGCCTGGCCTGAGCCCCACTACCCCCCTCCCCTCCCCGCTGCGGCCCCCCACTCCCTGCACAGCACTGTGGGCATGCTACTCTGAGCAGAGGAGCACAGAAGACTTGCAGACAACAGCAGCACCGGGCTAAATGAAGCCATGGACCCGAGTGTCCAAGCTGGGGAGGGGGTTGGGGTTTCTGAGCGCCCTCCTATGCACTTCGCCAGGCACTGTCCTGGCGATTGAAGTAACAAGAGCCGAAAACAATAGTGTCAGTAGGACACCTTGATTGTGTCCAACTCTCTGCCAAAGGCTTTCTGCACCAAGGATCCATGGATCTTTCTGGCAATTGAATGAAGGGGTTTACATTTCTGGTGGTAAAAAATTAAGACCAAGACCTGAAGCAATTTGATAAAGTTTATACGGTCCTCGAGCACAGTCAGTCTTTGAATCCAGGTTTATCCGAGTCCAAAGCCCCAAAGCTCTTGCCTTTTCTTTCTTTCTTTCTTTTTTTTTTTTAATAATGGTGTAATCGACGTACAGCAAACTGCATGTATTTAAAGTGAACAACTTGAGAAATGTTGCCATCTGTCTACACCTGTGAAGCCGCCCATGCTGTAAAAATAGTCCACATAACCTTTAGCCCCTAATCTGCCCCCATTCCCGTCCCTTTGCCCCACCCCCAGGCCACCGCTGATCTGCTTTCTGTCACTCTGGAGAAGCTGGCATGTTTCCTTTAAGTTACTCGGTCATGTGGCAGAAACCGAGTCCTGGCTGGCTTCTTTCTATTCAGCATAACTGTTTTTAGATTCTTCTGTGTTGGATGTATCGATCGTTTTTACAGCTGAGGAGCATTCCTAGGCGTGGATAGATGCCGGTCTGTCTGTCCGTTCACCTGTTGAGAAACACGGGGTGACTTTCAGTTTGGGGCTCTTACTGGTAACGTGGCTGGGAACGTTCACACACAAGTCTCCTAATGGACAGATGCTTTCACTTCTCCTGGGGGAGGAAGCACTTAGTGGGATGGGTGGATCGTGTGGGAAGTTGATGTTTTGAACTTTTGAGGAACTATTTTGAATTTCCAAACTGTTTTTCCAAAGTAGTTACACCATGATCTATGCCCACCAGCAACGTCTACAGCACGAGGCACTCCCTGCCCTCATCAGCCTGTGGCCCGGCCCTTAATTGTAGCCGCTCGGACAATTACGAAGGGGTGTCTCATCGTGGTTTCAATTTGCGCTTCCCTAATGACTAGTGGTGTCGAGCATCATTTCATGTGCCTCATTTACCATCTTTATATCTTTTTGTGGTGTGTCTGTTCAATTCCTCTACCTGTTTTTGTTTTTGTTTTTATAGTCGGATTGTTTGTTTTCTTAATACTGAGTTTTTGGGGTTCTTGATCTATTCCAGAAGCAGGTCCTCTGTCAGATGGAGGCTTTGCAGATATTTTCTCCCAACTTGTGGCTTTTTATTCTCTTAACGATGTTGTTCAAAGACCAGGAGCTTACATTTTGATGACAGTCCGATTGGTGAGCTTTGTTTTTTTAGCAGAATATGCTTTGGATGTGGTGGTGTGTGAACCACATGCGCCTGGCCCAAGGCCACCAAGATTCCTTCCTGTGGTTGTAGTTTCAGGTTCTGTATTAGGACCCATCTCCATTAATTTTTGTATAGGGTGCAAGGTGTAGGTTGAAGGTCATTTGTCTTGCATACAGATATCCAGTCGTCCTGGCACTGTTTGTTGAACAGACAATCCTGTCTCTACTAAATGGTCTTCGGTCCTTTGTTGAACATCAGCTGTCCATTTACATGTGACTATTCCTGGGCTCCATTAGGCTCCGTTGATGTGTTTCTCAGTGGTTTGCCATTATCACACTGCCTTGGTTACTGGGCTTTCCTTGATTTCTAAAAACTGGTAAATCATGTATATAATTGAAAAACTCAGGTCTTTCCAGAATTTTAAACTTATTTTTATTATTTATTTATTATTATATTATTATTTCCAAGAGGGTTTTGTTGTTGTTGTTGTTGTTTGGTTTTGGTTTTGAGCAGTGGGGGGCATATGGAGAGGGACAGGCAGAGGGAGAGAAAGAATCCCTCCACACCCAGCGCAGAGCCCAACACGGGGCTCAGTCCCACAGCCCATGAGATCATGACCTGAGCCAAAATCAAGAGCTGCATGCTTAACCAACTGAGCCACCCAGGCGCCCCTCTAAGTGTTTTTTATAATAGTTTGTAAATGTTCCGGTTTTAGGATTATAATATCTTGTCTCCCTGAGAGTAGTTTTTGTTTCATTTTGTTTGAAAGGTTCTCTGCACCCTGCGTTGTCTGAGACTTCCTTTTTCTCCCCCACTTACTTCGGTCCCTGTGCCTCCTGTTGGAGGCTTTCTTTAAATGGTTGAGGCTTCTGGCTGTGCGTTTGTATTTCCGAGTGAAGCAGTAAAAAGCAGATTGAATGCTCCGTGTTTGACATTGGCAGGTGAGCCCCCCGCCCCCACCGTAGGGTGAGCTGGCAGGAACAGGGCCATTTTGTTGGGGGTTCCCCAAATGTCACTACTGCGTGTCTTGCGGGCTGGGCTGTTTAATGTCTCCAACAGGTGGGGTGGGGGGGACGTGCCTGCCTGTCACCATCCTGGGTACTGCATGAGCAAGAGACGGTCGACAACATCCTGTTTCCAGCCCTCGCCTGACCCTAGCTGTGCCGTCGTGGTCCCATCTGGAGCCCTGCTCTCCAGTTCATTTTCTGCAGAGAGCAGACCTGTTTCTCACTAGTTGGGGGGCTCAGGGAGGCGAGCTGACCTGCCCGTCTCTTCCATAGACTTCAGGCTATCCTCCTGTTTTTGGCCTCATCTTGAGAAGTGTATGGTGCCCCCAGTTCCCAAGTCTTTCCCAGACTCTGAGGCACAAATGGAATCCCTTTTGTTGGATTCCTCTGAGAGGTGCCTTGGTTTCCGCTCACTCCACTCCGAAGTCGGTTCCCACTTGGCCGGCTCTGAGTGCGTTTGCGTGCTTCTCCTACTGGCTGTCTTGCGCAGGACAGAGGTAGACGCATTCTTTCAGTTTGTTGTATGTGATGGAAGATCATTTCTTCCCCTCCCTCCCCCCTTCATCTGTTCCTCCCCCCTCCCTTTCTCCTCTCTTCCTTCCCTCCACTACCTTCTTCTACCCACTCCCATACCCCCTCCCCTTTACTGTCTCTCCTCCTTTCTCCCCCGTCTTTCCTTTGCCTGGAGGCTTCTATGCCATAATCTTTTGGGAAGACAGCCAAGCACTTTATCTTTGAGAGGAAACAGCCATGAAATGCAAAAAGGAAGAGATGAGGGACTAGCAGACTGAGGATCTCGACCTACAAGTGCAGTGCACCTGTCCGCCTTTGCCACCTCGATGCCCCCTCCTGTCCCTCAGCGGCAGAAACCTGTAGCCACCCCATCACAGCCTGCCTCACACACAGCGTCACCTGTATCGTGTCAGAGCTGCACATCTGCGTGGCCGTCCCATGTGTGCCCTCTCCGGGCCCTTTTCCCCCTCACAGGTCCCCGAGCAGGTGTGAGGTCCTGGGTCCAGTCCTGTCTCTGGGAAGTGAGCTGCCAGCCACGAGTGTCCTGGTTCTGGGGGTTTCTGATGTCAGGGCTGTGTGTGAGGGTCTGTCGTCCTCAGGAGCGCCCAGAGCATCCTGTCCCCTCCCCCTTCTCTTCCTAAAGGCTCTGGCCCAGATACAGAGTTGCCAGGAGCTTCGGCTCATGCTCACTTTCTGGGGCCGTCTGCCCCATGGAAACCGAGACCCTTCTCTTGTGTTACCCTCCACCGCCCCTGCTCTTGCCCTGTGTTATTGTTAGCTTTAAAACAAGAGTGTCATCCCCTTCAATCAGCTGGGTGGGGGCTGAGGGGCCCCTCCATAGCCCCAGCCCTCCCTCACTGCCCACCTGAGCCTTTCTCCAGGGCCGCCCCTGGAAGAGGCCGCTCGGTGTCCAGCTGGCTCGTAGCTCAGGCTTTTTTCAAACACGGAGTGACTGTGGCCGCTGTCCTCATCTGCAGGCACTCAGTGGCTTTGCAAGAGAACGGGAGCAGCTGAGTAATCCCGTCCCCACTCATCCCTTCCCACCCTCCCTTTCTCTCCTCCACAGCCTGGTCACTCACCCCATTGCCCCAGGGCTGCTGTCCCGTGGAGAGAGACCGCTAGTGCTTCTAGTGGACACTGAGCTGCGGGGGGCGGGGGGGGGGGCGGGGCAGGGGATTTGGATTTTCCAGATGAAGTAGCTGAGAGTCCCAGAGACCTCATGACTTGCCCAGGGTCTCCCAGCTGGGAGAGGAGAGCCTCTTGTTGACCCCAGGTCGCATGACTCCATATTCTGTAGTCTTCCTTCTCTGCCTCAGGGGGCGGTGGCTGGGGGTGGGGGGTGGTGAGTCCCAGGTTGTCCTCTCTCGCTCTGCCTGGTAATTACTGTTTTTTGGCTGGAGGGGTTCCTTGGTTCAGGCCCCACAGGAGGGAGGTAATTATATCCTTTGAGATGCCCTTCGTCAGCAGCTACTTGTCAATCCCTGTAACTAAGTCTTGCTCTGACCTTTGTCCCTTCCTCATTCCCAGGCCAGGGGCTTAGAGAGTTTGATTGGATTTCTGTTTCTTTCCCCTCGGTTGGTGCTTCTGGTTGCATCTGGCTCAGCCCTCCCTTACGGCTTGTGCTCGGATTCTGTTTAGCCAGGCAAATGGGTGCCCTCAGGCCTGGGTGGGGGCCGAGGGCAGGGAGAGCTTGTGAACACTTCTCCACTGGCCCCACCCAGCTATTAAGGAAAGTTGCACCCACTGAGCGGTGGGATCCTAGCCTGGGCCTTATTGTAGGGAAAGTTGTCCCGCCATGTACCTCTTTATTCACATGTACTTCCAAGTCACTGTCCACTCCCACGGTCCCCAGTCTTGTCCGGGCTGCCAGAGTCTCACAGGGCCAGTCTCGTGCACACACATGTGTGCTGAAAACATCTCAGCTGAAACATCTCAGGGACTTCCTTGACTTTTGGGAAAAAGGTAGAACCTTTTATCCGGGCTCCCAAGGCCCTGCAAGGCTAGCCTTGCCCGCTCCCCTACCTCATCTTACACCCAGTTCTCTCCCTCTCTCCTCCCCAGTCACTCTGGCCTTCTTTCTGTTCTCCCTCCTTACCATAATTTCCACCATCACAGGGCCTTTGCACATGACCTTCCCCTTACATGGAATGCCCTCCTCCCACACACCTTTGCCTGGTTAGTTTTCCTTGTCCTTTGGACTTTTAGGCCAACCATCCCCACCCCAGAGGCACCCTGTCCAGCCCTTTAGTAAAACAAAGTCCCCGGGGTCATGTGCTCCCTGCACTTTCCCTTCAGAATCCTTGCACGGTTGGTGATTGTAGCTGCGTAGAATGATTTTATTAATGTTTGTCTTGTCCATTGGACTGGAGGCTCATGGGATCAGGGACCACTCTGTGGTCTGTTTGACTATGACATCTCTTCCCACCCCACTGTGTCCCCCGTGCCACACGTAGTAGGAGCTCATAAAAGGTTTGTTAAAGAAAGGACTGTGTGAACAAGATCTCCTCACCTGTATGACACTGGGCGTCATCTTCAGAAGCCTCCCAGGTCCCTGCCTTACTGTTGGCAGGGATTGTCCCGGGCTCCCAGCAGGCGGGCCCGGCGCCCCTACTCTGCCTTTCTTCTCATGCACTTCACCTGGGGGCTTATGAAGAGGAAGAATCCGACTTAGTAGGTTGGGGAAGCTTCTGAGAGTCTTCCTTTTAACCCACTTCCGTGGCCCCGTGCTGCTGGTCAGGGCCCACGCTTTGGCCTGGCCTGAGAGGTGGGGGCGTCAGGTCACCACAGAAGACATTGTTTGCACAGGGAAAGGCCCCTTGGCTGTGGTGTTTGGTCCAGCCAGGCGGGGGACAGTAGCAGAACTCAGCCTGGTGTAGAGCTGGAGGCTCCTTTTCTCCTCAGCTCCGGCTGGGGGCCTCAGGCCTTGGCTCTGAACTAGGAGCACTCTGTGGACAGTGACACCTGGGTGACACCCTCAACCAGAAAGGGGTTCTTGAGAGGTTGCCACTGTAGGCTCTTACCATTTGAAATTCCCTTCCATTGCCCTCTTTCCTTCCCAGCTCTTCACAAATAGCAGCTAGAAGGGAGAGGGGTTTTTCCCATTTTTTTCTGATGTGGGGGGAGGGGCTGCATGTTGGGAGGGCTAGATGGGGCCTGTGCTTCGTCACTTCTCTGTCCCTGTGGTCCTCACACGTACATACCTCAAGCGCCTGGGTGGCTCAGTGGGTTAAAGCCTCTGCCTTCGGCTCAGGTCATGATCCCAGAGTCCTGGGATCGAGCCCCGCATCCGGCTCTCTGCTCCGCGGAGAGCCTGCTTCCTCCTCTCTCTCTGCCTGCCTCCCTGCCTACTTGTGATCTCTGTCTGTCAAATAAATAACTAAAATCTTTAAAAAAAAAAAAAGAAGAAATCCCATTTTCTTGTTCAGGCCTGAGCCCCTCTGCACACCTCGGCCCGGCCCGTGGACCTGCTCAGAGTATGAGTCAGGTGCCATTCCCTTCATATGGGGGAGCAAGGGCTGGAGAACTCACACCAGGGCTTGGTGAGGTCAAGGTCCACCCTGCCAGCCCAGGGAGGCCCTTGGCCTTCCTTGGTGGGCCTCTGTGTTCCTCTCCTGGGATCCCTGCCAGCCCTAACAGGATTCTCTGATCCTGAGGCCCTGTGCAGCTCAGAGAAATAGGGTGGGGGGGGGGGCTTCCTGAGGCTGGGCCAGCTAGCTCCCAGGACCAGCAGTGCGGGCCGATGTCAGGGAGAGCGTCAGCCCAATCCACTCCGCTGTTCCTCTTCCCCCCGTCTGCACAGGTCCCTGGATGGCCGCCTGCAGGTGTCCCATCGGAAGGGGCTCCCCCATGTCATCTACTGCCGCCTGTGGCGATGGCCCGACCTGCACAGCCACCATGAGCTGCGGGCCATGGAGCTGTGTGAGTTCGCCTTCAACATGAAGAAGGACGAGGTCTGCGTGAATCCCTACCACTATCAGAGGGTAGAGACCCCAGGTAGGCGCCCCCGTTTCAGGGGTCTGCAGCTATCTGCCCCCAGGGTCTGCAGCTATCTGCCGGGTGTCTCCTTCCTCTTCCTGGGGTGGGGGCGGGCCCACCATGCCTGTGGGCCAGCGACGCTAGGAGGGCTTTGGTGCCAGCCCGGCCTTGACACTGACCCGAGTCTGCTCTTCTGGACAGTTCTACCTCCTGTGCTGGTCCCACGCCACACGGAAATCCCGGCCGAGTTCCCCCCGCTGGACGACTACAGCCATTCCATCCCCGAGAACACGAACTTCCCCGCGGGCATCGAGCCCCAGAGCAATATTCCAGGTAGGCGCCAGGGTGTGTAGGCCACCAGGGGCCCCACCTCCCATCCCCCCAACGACCCCCCGCGGCTCTCCTGGCCCCCCTTGGCCCTGTCCCCCCTGCACACAGCGCTGGCCCAAGGGCCCCTGACTCAGAACCGCACACCCGTTGGGAGAGGACCCGTGGCCTTGGCTCCCCGCTCACTAATGATGCTTTTCTTGGCACGGAGGAGCGGCGGCGTGACCCTTCCGCCCGGGCTCAGTGCAGTCATTTATTTTGGAAGCGGAAATAGCAACGCTGTGTTTCTCTCACCGCCCTCGCGGCCGAGGCTGGAGTTTGGGCAGGATCCCCCGGCGGTCTGGGGGCCTACAGAGCCGTGGGGGAGCCGAGGGCTGGGCGGCCAGTGCGGAGAACCGAACCGGGGTCCTAAGTAAGTAAGCCTGGTGGAGGGACTGCAGCCTGGGCGGGAGCTACTGCCCACTGGAGTTTTTACTGCACCGGGAGAAAGTGGGCTCAGCTGTCAGAGTGCAAAT
This sequence comes from Martes martes, assembly GCF_963455335.1. NCBI lineage: Eukaryota > Metazoa > Chordata > Mammalia > Carnivora > Mustelidae > Martes > Martes martes. The sequence goes on from NC_137894.1 coordinate 47,280,398, forward strand.
GTTTTTAGAAGCCCCTCATTTACATGCAAATAAGGTGTGAATCACCCAGCCCTGGGGCTTCCAGGAAAACTGCTGGCGGTGCTTGGGCTGGTCCCAGTGGCAGGAATCCTGCCGCCTGCCTTTCCGAGAGCGCTCTGGTTGGAGGGAGCCTCTCACCCTGAGTGAATTAGCGGTGCTGAGGTTGACCACAGGCCTGTGCGCTGGGGCAGAGCGTTCCAAGAGACCCCTTTACAGACCCAGCCTTTCCAGGTCCTTCACAGGGGCACTGGTCCCTGGCGGTAGGTTACTGTGTTCACCGAGCAAACCTTAGAGAGCTCAGTCACCGTCCAGGGTCAGTCAGAGAACTAGATCACAGTCATTGCTGTCAGTGAACTTGCAGCCGCCCTGGGAGGCCAGGACCGCCCCTAGAGGGACGACAAAGACCAGGGTGTCCCTGCAGGAGTAGACAGCAGAGCCAAAGGGCACCATGAGACGGTTGCCCTTGGGAGGACAGAGATGGGCAAGGCTGAGGCAAGTCCACAGCCTCCTTGGAGGGGTGGGCTTACACCTGACCTTCCAGGGTGGGGAGCACTTAGTCTGGCAGAGGCTCTCGGAACAAGCATGTCAGTCTCGGGAGTCAGGGCCACATGAACAGAGGTGGTCCCCATCCAGGTGAGGAGCCAGGGGTCGAAGAGTGTGATGATCGCAGGATCCAGGAGACAGTGCCCTTGCCCCGGGGCTGAGTTCCTGCAGCATCTGCTGCGGTGGCGTGACTGTGTGATGTGTGTAGCGGGGTTCTCCAAGCCAAACATTGGAGGCCATTTAATGAACCACTTTCCTTTTGATTCCCAGAAACCCCACCCCCTGGCTACCTGAGTGAAGATGGAGAGACCAGTGACCACCAGATGAACCACAGCATGGATGCAGGTCAGAGTCTTAATCCTGTCTGAGTGCCTGCCTCTCCTCCATCCCTCTATCCCTCCAGCCCTCTCTCAGGCATTTACAGAGCAACCTCTGTGTGCCCCGTGCTGGGGATAGAGGAGTGAGCCTGAGCTGCTCCCTGCCTGAGAGGGAGACAGCGGGCAGTGATCTGCCTTATGCCCCTAGGGCGTGGGGCACAAGGTGGGAGGCCCTGGGGACGGAGCAGTGCCTCACAGTGTAGGTCTCTCTCTCTCTCTCTCTCTCTCTTTCTTAAAGATTTTACTTATTTATTTGACAGAGATCACAGGTAGGCAGAGAGGCAGGCCAAGAGGGGGGAAGCAGGCTCCCTGCTGAGCAGAGCCCGATGCAGGGTTTGATCCCAGGACACTGAGATCATGACCTGAGCTGAAGACAGAGGCTTAACCCGCTGAGCCAACCAGGCGCCCCAGTGTAGGTGTCTCTTGAGTTGAGTCTTAGAACTGGGCAGGTGTTGGCCAAGCCGTCGGGGCAGGCAGAGGGTATGCCAGGCAGAGTCCTGGGGCACGTGGGCAGGACAGCCTGGTGCCTTCCTGGGACGAGGAGAGCTCAGTGTGGCTGGAGAGCGGGGAGAGGTGGGAGGACAGTCATTCGGGGCTTGGGAGTGGGCAGGAGTCCCCTTGGGCTGTAGGCAGAGTCTGGCCCCTCTCCCCCACCCCACTGTGAGATGTTGCTGGCAGTCGGCTGGTGGGGGTGGGCTCCATCACCCAAGATCGGGAGAGCCCCGCAGAGACAGGGTCTTTGCTGGGGGATCTGTGTGTAGTGACCAAACGTGATTGAGGTGTTCCTGTCAAGAGGGACCCAGCCACCCTGTCACCAGATGTCCTGCGTCATTTGTTACCGGACCACATTGGCTCCCAGAACCGAAGCCCACCTGCCAGCCACATAGACTGTGCACTCGCAGGGTGTGTGGTCGGGTGAGGAGGAGCAGGGAGCCGAGCAGGTGTCCGTCCCGACAAGAGCGGGCATGCTGGGTCCACACAGAGCCATGGTGGGAGACAGAGCCGGCCACCCTTGCCCATGGCCCAGGGGAGGGTGTGCGATTCCCGCAAGAAGCACAAAGGAAACGTGCTCATTCACCATGAACCTAGTTGCCTGCTACCTAGTCTGGGCATCGTGGCACGTGGTGGGTAGCACACACCCCCCTTGAGTGGCGGACGGTGTGGACCCAGCTGGAATGTGCCGAAGGCCTCCTGTACTTGGTGCCAAGCGGCCCATGCAAGCTCGCGGCTCTGAGGTGCTGGCGTGAGGCGTCGGCTGAGCAGCATCTCTCCGGAGGCCACGTGGCTCCTCGCTCCTTTCTCTCTCCCCTCCTTGCTCTTTTTCCTGTGCGTGGAATGATTGCGGTTGTCAAAGGAAACAGGCCAAGGGAGAGGGTCCGGGCACCGAATGAGCAGCCTGCCCCTTTCCCCCCACCGCCCCGCTCAGCTCTCGTTTCTCGGCTCCTCCCTGCCCTCCTTTCTGCCCCGTTGTCTGTCCACTCCTCTCCCCACAATCAGTGTACCTGCGGGGCCCTGTTGGGGGCGCCCGTCGTCTGTCAGAGGTGGACATTGGGCTTCAGGGACCCCCCCCCGCCCATGGGTGGGGTCTCCGGCTTATCCTCAGTTCTCCACTCGATGTCTACATGGAAACCAGTCAGGTTGCTATCTTGGCAGCTGAGATATGGTAGTGTATTAGTTGGGGCCTGAGGACCACCTTTTCTGGCCCTGTGGCCCCCGTGACATGCACACGGGCCCTTCTAGGCCAGGCCTTCCCCAGGCTGCCTTGATTTGGGCTGCCACAAAACAGGAAAGCATTTACGGAGCGCCCATCGTGTGCCAGTCAGGGGCAGCCATTTGTATGCGCACAACCTCCCTTCACGTCTGCAGATCACATGGTGGATGCTATTATTCGCATTTTATACCTGAAGCGGGGGAAAAATTGAGGCTCAAAGAGGTTAAACCACTTTGCTAAAACCCCACAGCTGATACACTGGGCGCAGGCCTGGACTCTGGGGCCAGTTTGGAAACTCTGCCTCTTCCCGGGCTCTTCCATATCCCCTGATGGATTGGGTTCTGGAGGAGGAAAGGCAGCCCATGGCTCCTCCCTCACCCTCGGGGAGGTTACAGCCGGGTTGGGGAGCAGTAACAGACCCCCTTTAACAGCTCAAGACACCTCTGCAGGCAGACTGGCAGGTGGCAGGGGCCTGTGCCTCCCACAGGCTGTTCCAGCTGGGGGCAGGGACACGGGGATGAGCCAAGTTGCTCTGGGGAGAGGCGCCGCTGGGTTGTCTGATGCCATGCGGTTTTCTCTGTAGGACAGGAAGAACTGGGTGGGTTCAGACATTGTTCCCCAGGAACCATCATGCCTCATGTCGGATGTCACTCTGGTTGGAGGCCAGTGGGAGTTCTGAGGCAGCTTGCTGAGTTTCCTGAGACCCGGGAAGGGGCTGCATTTGGGACGGAGAGCTGCAGGCCTTGCTGTGCAGGACGTTGAGGCTTTGCTGCCTGGGCCTTTGAGCAAAGCTGGGGAGAGGGCCTTCCCTGCCCGTCTCATTTGCCTGGGGGCATAGCTGCAGGGGAGCTCTGGGGCCCTGCGCTGTGGGCTTGGGCAGGACTCTCACACCATTGAGTCCTGGGAGAGACCTCCGAGGTTATCTGATTATCCCTTTGTGCCGCAGGTAAAGACTGGGACCCAGGGACTGGGTTGAGCTGCCCCATCTTGAGGCAGGCGTTCAGTAATTCGGCTCTCCAAGTCAAGAATGTTCTATTAGTTCTCACGACTGTGTCTCACCTCACAGGTTCTCCAAACCTATCCCCGAATCCGATGTCCCCAGCGCACAATAATTTGGGTAAGTACCTCCCCGTCTAGCAGCAGCCCTGGCTGGAGGCCGGTGTGGGGAGGGGGCCCTGAGCGCAAGGCTCTCTCCCTCACCCCCGCCCCACCCCCACCATCAGCTGAGCTCAGCCCATCAGGTTTCTGGTTACAGTGATTCTGGGGTCACCCACGGAACAGAGTAACCTGAGAGCAGTGGTGGCAGGAAAAAGGTGACCATGTGCTGGGTTTGTATTTCCCCTGAGTGGCTGTCAGACGTGAGTGAATGAAAATCCCCCAAACCTTGTGCTCAGGAGCCGAGAAGCTGTGGTCAGCCAAGCACTCGTGTGTGGTTTGATGCAAAGCCACGGACGGCCGTGTGGACTCTGGCCCCCTGACTTCTGTTGACTAGTTTCAAAAGAGACTTAGGGTTTTATCCTAGTATTTCATCTTATAATTATGTACTTTTTAGTTTTTTTTTTTAAAAGCTTAGTGTTTAAAAGAGTATTTATTTATTTGTCAGAAAAGAGACAGAAAACACAAGCAGGGTGGGGGGGCAGAGGGAGAAGCAGTCTCTTCCACTGAGCGGGGAGCCTGATGTGGGGCTCGATCCCAGGACCCCGGGATCATGACCAGAGCCGACGGCAGATCCTTAACTGGCTTAGCCACCCAGGCAGCCCATGTGCCTTTTATTTGAAACAGTGAGATATAAGGAAATTGGGGGTGGGGGAAGGGTGAGCACAGTTGCCCCTTATCCCCCCACCCTCCCACACTGTTCTTGTTTTGTTATGATCCTTCCGAGGTTTGTGGATCAGGGGTCTGTATTAGTGCCTCCCTGATGGTGATTACAGTTGTCCATCCGGTTTTTTGTTTTTTTTTTTCATTCTTCTTGTTCCTTTGTAAAGGCATTTCCATACTTAGATGCCCCCTCTCTCTTCTTGCCTTGTCTCCTGATGTTTTGGAGCAGGTGGACCATGATTTCTGTGTGAGGGCGGCTTCTGGGCTCCAGGAACGCCCATCCGCTCCTGCGTGGGGCCTGCTGAAGGCCCTGGGCAAATGGAACTTCCACTCTGTCTTCACTGAGGGGCTGTCTTTTTTAATGTGCTGGTCTGGTAGTTTTGGGAAAATGTGAGTTTGATTTCGTTTGGGCTTGACTGCTGGGGTTTGGTTTGTGGCTCGGGAAAAGAAAGAGTTAATATCCAAGTTCCGCGAATGGGGTAGAGGTTGGTCTGGCTTTTATTCCCAGTTGTTTCCAGGCCTTGACTGATAGCATCAGATGAAGAAAAGCATTTAGAACCTCAGGAGGTGCCTGAAACCCCTTTCATAGAGGCTGACAAGTGGGCAGTGTGAAATGGGACTTTGGGCGAATCTGTTCTAACATCTTTGTAAAATAATATCACTGTGAATGTTGGGCTTTGCGGAGGGAAGGTCACATTCCTGATGTGAAAGGACCGATTGAGTTATTAAAAACAAACTCTGAAGGCTAGAAGCTGTGTTAACACTTGAGAAATTAAAGGCCAGGATCTTGAACTCGACTCTGGGTTTCCAGCTTTTGGGGTTAGCTGGTTTAAATTTCATTTGGGGGCCGTTTTACTCCCCCGGCTTTTGGCCAAGGCAGCCCCGTGAGTCCGCAGACCCTGAGGCAGGCCCTTGCCTCGGAAGCCGTGCTGCCTCAGTGGTTCAGAATGAAAGCTGTCCCAGGTGGTAGCTTGCTGGGAATTCCCTTCTAGTTTGGGTAGACCAGGATGACAGGATGGTTTTTGAACTTGGACCTGGGGCAGGGGTGTCCCACTGACTCAGTTCTCCCTCCTGCTGCCCCATTCCTCAGGCCCCTTGTGTGAGGGCTGAGAATGCTTCGGTCATTTCTCCAAAGGCAGGAACAGCCCCCAGGCCGGGTGGAGGGAGAGTGGGGGCCGGTGTGCTGGGAACACCTGCATGGGGGGGACGAGTCAGCTCATGAGTCAGGGGCAGGACTCGTGGTAAGACATCACTGCTTCCTGTCCACTTGCGGGGCCCCAGAACCACCCCCCACACCTTCACCTTTTCAAAACTCTTGGCTTCGTCCCCACCCAGAAAATCTCACGGGACTCCAGGCATCCTCTCTGGAAGGGAAGGATGAAGGTGGTGATGATGATGGCAGACATTTCTTGACAACTTAGTGTTTGGAGCACTTCATGCATGTTAACCCAGGGTTCGTAACCACTGCACACGATGGCAGTACTATGATTCTTCACTTGCCTGATTAGGAAGCCAAGGAGCAGGCTGGTCACCTCACTCCTGCCAAGTCAATGGAGAAGCTTCGAACTCAGGCCTTTGGGATTCGGAGCACGTGCTTCTGTCTGCAGCCGGACACGGTCTCACTGCGTTGTTTAGACCAGCTCCCCCGTCCTCATCTCCTCCTCAGGACAAAGCTCTAGAAGGGCACTGATTGGCGTTGAGGGCGGGTCTCGGGTGTGGGAGCCCTGCCCGCCAGCCTGTCTCCTCCTTCCTCATTGATGCCCCAGGAACTTCCTGCCAGTACAGGTGGGGTGGGGGGTTCAAGGAGGACTCACAGACCCTGCCATCAAGATACTGTGGCCTTGTGGGGAATCAGTAAGGCAGGAGTAAACGTGATTATGAAACGAGAAGTAGGTGCGGTTGAAATAGCCAGAGCGTCCAGAGGAGGCAGTGACGGTGTCCCAGTAAGGACCTGCCCTCAGGCTGGCCTGTGTCCCTGTGGAATTCATTCAGTCAGGTCTGCTGTGTTCCCAGTATGTGCAGATACTGGGAGTCCATGTGGGCATTCACAATCTGATGGGCGTGGTGGGAGGGGTCTCTGTCCCCCCGTGAGGCATTGTGCCAGACCCCAAGGGAGTAGGCAGAAGGGGAACTGTGTAGGCCAAGGAGGAAAGTGCCAGATCAGGTAGGAAGACCTCAGAGTCATGGTGACAGGTGTGAGCTGGCCCCAGAAGGACAGGTGGGACGCTGGGAGGTGGAGAAGGAGGGAAGGACATCGAAGCTAGAAGGAAGGGCATGAAAGGGGAGGGGGAGCTCAGAGGACAGCCACTGCTGTGGTTGGCTGGGATGAGGGGGGCAGATGAGGCTGGTGATGCAGTGGGGCACTGAGCAAAGAGCCTTGAATGCCACACTCAGTGGTTCCCTTCTTGCCTACGAATGAAGTCATTGGGGGAAGGGTGGTTGGTTATCAGATGACAGCTTCATAAAGATTAACCTGGCCACTGTACAGAAGTTAAACTCTAGAGGAAATGGCTGGTGGCCAAACCCTTGCCCCCCCAAATTTAAAAAGAAAAACCTGCCCTTAGAAAGCTGTTAAAGTGAAGGAGACCAAGATGAACGCTTTGGAGCGATGGCGGCGGGACTGGGAGGGTCACTGAGAGAGGCTGCGGGCCTGAATCAGCAGGCAATTATTGACCAACTTTAACTGGGAAGCTGGTGAGGCAGGACGTCCAGGAGCCGGAATGGGCTTGGGCGGGAAGGTGGCAATGAGTGGCTGGTGTCTAACTGTGTCCAGGACACAACCAAGCCGTCCGGAGAGACGCCGGGGCTGGCCCTGCTGACTTTGGAAGCCCTTAGCCTGTGGGCGGCCTTTCCCAAAGTGGGGTCAGGGAGACAGGGTTTTGTCATCACCGGAGTTTGGAAACCTGTGCCATAAGCCCCCCCACCCCACACCCCCCGCCCTGGGCACCCAGGGCACTCACATGGGAAGGCCTCTGAGCAGCCCTGTGGAAGGGAGGCCCGTTGGTTGGAGCCTTTCGCCCCCGCATCGGAGCCCTGCCGAAACACTTCGCTCTCATAACCTGTCAACCATCTGTAGGATCTCACCCTGGAAACTCTGACAGAGATCCGGCTGAAGTCCTGGGAGTGGATGAATTGGGAGAGGGAAACCCAGCTCGAGGAGGAAGGAAGGCCAGAGAGGGACTGATGGGATGCCCTGGGAGGGAGGAGGTTGGGGAAGAGGCTGAGGGTCAGGGGAGGGCTGGGTCCGGCAGCCAGAGGGGTGGGAGGGAGGCCAGTGAGCAGGTGAGAAGGAGAGGCCTTGAGGTGACGTCGGGAGTTCAAGGGCACCCTCGGAGCACCTGCGGGGAAAGATGGGGACTGAGGTCCTGCAGTGGTATGGGCAGGGCAAGTAAAAGGCAAGATGACAGTAGGGAAGGATGGGGACATCTCAGGACATTGGACTATTTCCTGCAAAGCAATTATGTGGGAAGAGAGGAAACAGAGGACATCTGGCTCGCTCCTCATTTCCTTCCCACTCCGGGCAAGAGACTGAGGCTCCTGCCACAGCGAGGCCACTTCTGGTGACTGGGGGCGGGGCCCAGATGAGTGACTGCCCGCCAGCTCAGCTCCTTGTCAGAGGCAGGCTCTGGGGAGACCCGGCAGTTCCGTCTTGCAGGGAAGGGATGTGAGCAGGTGCCGAGCCTGTGCTTCCACGTCGTGGTCCATGAGTCACCTGGGCTTTCCTGAGCCCCAAAGTCAAGGACTGGGCTGAATGGAGGGGAGGGAGAAGGGAAATGGGAAGAGGAACAAGATGAGCTGGACCCTGCCGGTGAGTAAGTGGTTCTTGCTTTAAAGGGAGACATTTGGGAAGGGGTCTTGACTGAGGGAAAAGAGGTAGCAGGGAGCACCCCCGGGGTAGCGGCTACACTGGAGCTGGGCCAGGTGACAGTTCCCGGAGTGTCTCACGTGGAAGCTCTCTTCCTCTCCTGCCTGAAAGAGGCCGGTGTCCAGGTGACAGCCTGCCTGGTTCCAGGTGTCTTCCCGCTGCCACATAGAGCTCTTGCTATGGTCTCCTCAGGCTCTGATCTCCTCAAGCTTAAGAAATTACAGGCGTCTTGATGACAGCAAGGCAGCCCCTGGTCTTGGCTGCAGCAAACTGGTCCTAGCTGGAAGGGGGGGGGCTGCTGTCCCTGCACACCTCGTTTTGTTGTCCTCCCCCTTAAGGAGCTAGGTTGGAACTGGAGCCCCAGGTGTGGGGAGCCCGCCATCCTGGGCCTGCGGGAACTAACCTTTCGGGGACACAAGTGGCTCTGACGCACAGAGTGGTGAGGGAATGTTCCAGAGCCATGTGAGCCAGGGCTGAATGGTTGAGCTTGGGTCGCTGAGGGGTGGGCAGCCCAGGCAGCAGGGACGGCAGGGACTGAGCTAGGATCGTGGGGGTGCCTGGGGACTGGAGCGTGGCATCTCCAGGGCGGGAGGTCACACTGCCTTCCACAGGGGAGGAGGGCCCAGGCGAAGGCAGTTTGTTCACATTCCGACCTTTACCCCCTTGTGACTCTGGTGCTTTGCCCGCTCCTAGCTTTTGATTCATCGTAGAAAGTTAATTTCCCCCTGCCGTCCCCCACTCCTTTTCCTTTACCGGATTTGGATCTCTTGCACATGTTTTTAATAGGCATCCCTTAATCCAAACGTTGCCTTCTGGGTTTTATTCTGTTTTCTTTTCCTTAAACAAAACAGAAAGTCTATGCCAGCTTGGAATAGGGCTTAAAAGCGAAGCCAGCCAGCGCCGTCAGGCTGGCGGGGAGCCAGCTGTGAATGAAGTGCCCCACGCCCCTGGAGAAGTTTGGCTGATACCATGCTGGTGGGGGTAGGGGGCGGAGAACGGTGGGAGCGGGAGGTTCCTGCGGCTCCAACACCTCTGCTCTGGGAAGAGCGATGAGCCCAGACGCAGCAGTCTTCCCGGGAGCAGGGCCGTGTGCAGGGGCAGCCTTGGGCACACGCCATTGTCTAGCATGCCAGGTGTGCTGAGTCTGTGGCCTGGAGACGCAAAACCACTGTCAGGGAGGCAAGTGCCCTTAGCCCCGGGAGAGTCATCCTCTCACAGGAGCCTCTGTGTGGCATGTCTTCAGGTCCTTTGCAAGGAGCGATCTTATGCAAAATGGCCTCTGCATTTGTTGGAAGACTCTTGGAATTCAGGCTGGCTGGCTTGATGGATGTGGGAGGAGATTCAGGTTGCCACCTGATTTCTTAAAAGATTTCTTTTGAGACTTAGGGCCAGGGCAAGCTTTCATTCCCCTGCAGAACTTGTCAGCCTTCTCTGTACACAACCAGAGACACGTAGCATGTGATGTTCCCTTTTTGCCTTGTGTGCTAGGGAGCTCAGAGCCAAGCTGAGTGCTCTCTCAGTAACTATAACCCATGATTTTACTGTTTATAATGTTCTCATTTCCAGCATCCTGACTTTGTATTTTTCTTGTACTTAACCATGACGTGGATAAGTCTTTGGGTGGGAAATAAAAATGAGGATACCTGTGCTGTTTAAGAATAAGTTGCTGTTCAAGGGAGAACCCAGAGGTGGCGGCCATACGTTTTGGTCTGCAGCTCCCTTTGCAGAGGTTCTTGAGGAGGGGCAGCTGAGAGGTGCCGGGAGGGACAGAGGTGAAAGGCATGGCTGGGTCTTAGGTGTTTCTGGAGACTTGTGACTACATGGCTGGGGGCACTGCCCCAGCTCAGTCCTGCTTCCAAACACAGGCCAGCTCATCTGAACAGCACTCAGGAAAATGGTACCCTTCAGACTTGGCCTTGGCCTGACTGTCCTGCCCTCCCCCACACCCCTAACTCCTCAAACTAGCATCTCTTTAATTATGTGTCAGGCTCCCGAGTCCAGCGTTTTCCACCACATTGTCCAGTGTGTATCTGTAAGTTGTAGGGATGTTTAGATAAGGGCTCAGATCTGCTTGGGGGGCCTCTTGGGCCAGGACCCCAAGCCTGTCTCTGGTTCTGAGATGCCTCAAAGCCCACATTTCCCCTGAGTGGTTCTGGCACCATGCTACCCAATGGGTGGCCTGTGGCTTTTCTTCTTTTGCTGGGTAGGCTGTGCCAGGCTTCCTGGGAGCCAAGCTCTCTCTCTCTCTTCTGTCTGCACTAAACCCAGGGGGTGCTGGAAGGCTTTATGATTTGGGATGAGGACTCTGTTCTGTACTTTGCTGGGGACGCCAAGGCCAGTGCAGAGCAGCCCCAGCTGCCTCTCCAGGCTGACCCCCGCCAGATGCACAGTGACCTGGATGGTCTGCACTAGACGTCTTCCAGGAAAGTTGCAGTGGCTGTCCAGGCCAGGAGAGCTCACAAAGCAAGGTTAGCAGAGCCAGCCCTTGGGCAGTGGTGGTCAGCAGCCCCTGCTTAGGACCTCTTGCCTCTGACACGTTGCCCGACCCTTTTGAGTGCCTGGATTATACTTGGATTTCTTTCTTTCTTTTTTTTTAAGGTTGCCAAAGCAACATAGCTCACATTTTAGTGACCACACTGTTTAAAATATAGCTTATCTCATTGGAATGTCGGAGCGTGGAGTGACACCAGAGCCGGATGTGGCCCATGTGACTTAACCCGACTTCCGGGGCCCAGGCCACAAGCCATGGTCGCCCCTGCCCCATCACTCCTCCCTCCCCCATTAAAAGTAGCCCCTACCGTCTCTCATCTTCCCTCCCTATACCCTGGGAAGAGAGGAGAGGGCCAAGGACGTTTTGCTTCCCCGCAGTGGAGGCCGGGACAGGAGCAGGACGTACTCAGGTTCACGTACATCCTCAGTTCTAATCGTCAGTACCACGTATGGAATGCTTGATGCGTGCCCTGTATTTTTGGGATTTCTCCCGGTCGGTCCGCAGACTGGGCGGCGTTGGTGTGGAGAGCCACGTGTCAAGCTGAAACCCTCAGAGCTCGTCTGGTTTGCTCAGTCACACAGCCAATCCGGGTGGAGCACAGAGTGCGTTCTGGGCCGCCTGGCGGTAAAGCCTGGGCTCCAACCTGGTTAAAGCTGGAAGGCGGTGGTCTCCACGCAGGGGCTCTTCTGCCCCTTCAAAGACAGCTGGCAGTGTCTGGAGCCATTTGTCCTTGGCCCGGCTGGGGTGGGGGTGATGGATGTGTGCCACTGGCATTTAGTGAGTGCTGCTAGACAGCCTGTAACAGATGGGGCTCTCCCCCCCCCCCAATCCAAGGATCATTTGGCCCAAGATGTTGATGATGCTGGGGCGAAGAGGCTGATCTAGGTGTCCTAGCCCTCCCACAGACGCTTTCTGGGCCTGTGCTGAATGCAGGAATGTTACCGATCTGCATCTTCTCACACACAGGGTAGGCGTTCTCCTTCCCCTGAGAAGGGATCGTAGGCACAGACCCCACAAGTAGATCTGGGCCCTCGGCCCTGCAGGCCCCTCCCAGAACAGTTTCTGATTTTTTTTTTTCCCTCTTGTGCTTCACACATTTCCAAAGGCCTGGTGAGCAGATTTCCCCGTGGGTTCTCACTCCAGGCAGTGAGCTGGGGTCTCTGGCCAGGGCTCAGCGCTGGCACGGTGAGCCTTTCCTGTCCCTTGTACCCGATCCCACAGATGCACCCTAAGTACTCAGGGGACTCCAAATATATTTAAGATCAGGCTGGAGGTCTAAGATGGAGGAGTGAGAAGGGGCGGGGCCTCCTTGGTTCTCCAAGAGGGAGGTGGATTCACATAGGCAGTGAGGGGGGTCAGGACGATACTCCACCCCATGTTGGGGCCGTGCGGGGCAGGGAGGCTGGACCGGAGTGCTGGGGGGTCCTGTTAGGATGCTGTAGCACTGATGGCAGGGAGGAAGGATGGGGGCCTGGCCCAGGGCCAAGCATGGACCCAATGGGGTGTCAGAGATGATGCAGGGAGGAGGGCCAGCGGCCTGGGCAGGTGTGGACTAGGGTGGCCGGAGGTGACAGGAAGGTGAGGGAGTTCCAGGAAAGATGATGGGGGGATTGTGTAATGGGAAACCTCTATTTCAGGGTTCCCAACTCTTATTAGAAAGAGAACTGGTATCTCCCAAGATGGCAGTTTTGCTTTGAGGAGCCCTTGGTTGAGACCACAGGACAAATGGAGAATTTCTTTTAGGTGGCTTTGTGTCTTAGCCATCCCAACAGACAGCACGTGGAGACATTTGGAAGATAGTTTCTATAATAGCTGTGGGTTCACTCTGTGGACCATGTGCGTGTGGTCGGAGGCCCAGCGCCCTGTGGGTCCCCCACAGCCCGGGCTTTGCCAGCCTTGTCATCTTACAGGCTCGGACTCTGAAGCTCGACAGGCTAGGAGTACCCAAGACCAGGCAGAGCTGAAAGCTGAAAGCCCCTCTGGAGGCCGACAGGCCAGGAGGTGGCCGTGTGGGTGGCATGGCCACCCCTGGGGAACCTGCCAGGCCTGTTCAGCGGGCTTACCCAGGTGCTGGGTGGTGCCTGGCCCTCCTTGAAGGCAGCCTGAACCTAAGGCCAGCCAGGCAGGACGGGGCCCTTTATGAGCTAAGACTAAATGAAAGTGGCAAGGCTAGTGGAGAAGCCCTTTTCCAAACGCTAGAGTACTTTACCACATTGCAGCCTGCAGGCTTCGGTAGGACAAGGCACAAGGTCTGGGGATTATAACACCCTCGGAGAGGTACAGAAATAGCCTTGCGGAGCAGCCAGGGGAGCTTGCTGGGGAGCAGGCGAACTGGGGGCCCCTGACCCAGTAGCCTGGCTTGTCTCCCCAGACCTGCAGCCTGTCACCTACTGCGAGCCGGCCTTCTGGTGCTCCATCTCCTACTATGAACTGAACCAGCGCGTTGGGGAGACATTCCACGCCTCGCAGCCCTCCATGACCGTGGATGGCTTCACCGACCCCTCCAACTCGGAGCGCTTCTGCCTGGGGCTGCTCTCCAACGTCAACAGGAACGCGGCGGTGGAGCTCACGCGGAGGCACATCGGTAAGGGCACCCTGTTTCCTCATCCACCCCCCTCCCAACCCCCAGCGGCCCCAGCAGCCTGGGCCCAAAACCCACCTGCCCCTCCTACCCCCTGCTGTGCCGTACCTTCTGCTGGGGCCTAGGGAAAGGACCCACTCCCCCAGCCAGCCCTCGAACTCTGTATTGCCCTATTTAGGGGCCAGGCCAGAAAACTTCACATTGCTTGTTCGCTCCCATTCGAAAACACAGATTAAGTCTGAAGAGGGGAAACCCAAGGACGAAAACACTGAGTTGAGGGGATAAAAATGGCAAATCTATGAAGAGGACAATATATGTGATTATCTTAATAAACATACTCCTAAAGGACTGACTGCTAGGTGGATAGGTAGGTGGTGTCCAGAGGGATCTTTTATTAATTTCATATAGGCTGCCAGAACCTTCTAACACCCAGAACATACTTAAGAGACCACTTTGTTTATGGAAGAGGGAGCTGTGTGTGTGTCACTTGGATATTCGTAGTTTGGGGATCCTGAGTCCCTCAAAGGACCCTGGAGATGGTATAATAGGGTATGGTCAGTCCAGAGCCCCTGGGCTCCAGGGCAAACCCCAGAGCTGGGCAGGGCACCAGCGGGTCTGGTCTTAAGTGCACCAGAGCGCCCTTGATCTTGTCCATATCATGTCTTGAGTTTCACGGAAAATTTCATTTGAAGAGAGGATTTTATGGTTAAAAGATGAAACATTGGGAAGCCATGGGTCTGGGCCTGGGGTTCTGGTTCTCCAGGGAACAACCTGATGCCCACGGGAGAGCAGAGCCTTGCCGAGGCCACACCGTGAGTGTGACCTAGTTGGTGACAAATAGCCCCCTGCCACTGAGCCCTCAGCCTTACCAGACAGCGTCCATATTTGTTTTACGTTAAAAAAGATATGGATCCTGGGTGGCATCCAGAGGTGTTTACTTATTCTCCTTACGCTTTCCTATGTTTTAAAAATAGTGGTTCAGAAACTACCAAAACAAAACACATTTTTGTTCTTTTTGTCGGGGTCTTTCCATCTCTGCCTCTGCTCTTGACAGACAATCCCGCGGCCCCTCTTTGTGGACCCCGAGTCGCCCCACACCCCTCACGTGTGGTGCCAAACTAAGGAGAAAGGGGCCCTGGGGCCATCATGGGATGAGGAGGCAGAGCTCCCAGCGGCCCCCTGGTTTCTGTCCCACTTGACCTCGTGCCTGTAGAATCTGGCTCCGTCTTCCAGCCCTCTGGGCCTCTTCCCCAGAAGCGGCAACAGAGGCCGTCCCGTGCAGAAGAGAGCCTCCCCGGGCTGAGAGCGGCACTCATGTCAGCGTGTTTACGTAACTGCTTGCTCAGCTTGCAGAGCCAACTTAAAAATAATTTCTGTCCATCTGGAATGGATTTAAGAGATGGAGGAAAAGTGAATGACAGAAACCTATGGAATGTTTTAGAAAAATGCATTGAGGGGAGAAGGTACAGGGTGGCATGAAGCCATCCTTGTCATGAAGGGCTCCTGGGATGTCTGCTGAATGAGTTTGTGTTGTAGCTCCCGCTCAGCAGGCGCCGTGTGGGGCTCGGCCACCCTATGAGGTGTGTGTGAGTGTCGCCCATCTTCCAGATGGAGAGACGGAGGCTCAGAGGCTCAGGAACTTGATGTTGGCCCATGGCCAAGGCCGTCATGCAGACTTAGCCCATGCCCCTTCCCTGCATCACTGGCCACTCCGCGTTAGGGGACCCGGTGTCACCCCCACACCCCCTGTGGGTTTAAGCTTGGGTTCTGGGTCCTGTTTGTCCGGTGAGGCTAGTGGGGAAGCAGTCGCTCAGAGCACTGGCTGCAGCTTGGGCCCCTTGGCGTGCCTCAGCTGGCCCTGGGGCCAGCCCCCCCCCCGCCAGTCTGACCCCCATCTCTCCAGGGCGAGGCGTGCGGCTGTACTACATTGGAGGGGAGGTCTTCGCAGAGTGCCTCAGCGACAGCGCCATCTTCGTCCAGTCGCCCAACTGTAACCAACGCTATGGCTGGCACCCGGCCACTGTCTGCAAGATCCCGCCAGGTATGAGCTCTCACAGCCCCACCCTGTGGCGCTTCCTGGATGCCGGGGGTTTCTCCATCCTTACCTTTCTCCTCCTCTGCGTTTGTACTGCCAACCTGGAGGGGCTTCATAGGGGCTTTGTCTGTGTCTTACTGGCCGACTGCACTCTCCTTGACCCTCCCAGGAGCAGACGCAGCCTCTGATCGCTCTGCCTTTGATCTGCGGCCACCTGCTTGCTGCCCTGCATGCACAGATGCCCAGGCATCATGCTTTCGTCCTTCATTCCACAAACTCGCATGGCATGTGGGCGCCATGCCAGGTGCTTGAGGGAGACGGAGGGGTCCGGGAGGCCCTGCTGCTGTCCCCACAGACCTTACAGACAGGCTGAGTGTATGAGACAAAGACACAAATGGGTTTAATACAAGGAAAGATACTAATCACCAAGGAAGCAACAGAGATAAGGTGCTCTTGGATCCAGGGAGAAAAACTCATTTAAGTGTTGGGATGGATCAGGGAAGGCTTCCTGAAGGCGGCACACAGGCATTGAGGGCTGGCTGGCATTCAGCACAGGGTGATGGTTGGGGTGGGGACCTCAAGGGTACATTATGGGCCAAGACCCCGGGGGTGATGGAGAGTAGGGCACATACGGGTGGAACTCTGGCTGGAGAGGCCATGTAAGAAGCAGGAAATGTTTAGAAAGCATGATGGGGCCAGGCCCCAGAAGGACGCGAGAAAGTTCTGATTTTATTTTGGGGCGCTCTTGCAGATTTTCTGAGTAGAACTGATGAATCCCACCTGTATTCCAAGAAATGGCTACAGGCTGCACCCCAGAGGGGGGCTTGGATAGGGCCACAGCTGCACAGCAACACAGGCAGAGACAGACCCATCCGGGCCTCCGGACCTAGAAGACCCAGGCTGAGAGCCCCGCCAGAGCCTGCTTCTCACAGGCACGCAGCCCTGGGCCCTGCTGCTGGCAGAGTGTGGGCTGTGACAGGGCTGGTACTGGGTGTGGCATGTGTTTCCTCCTCTTGGTAGCAGATGATAGCAGAGTGATGAGCTTTGGGCAGGGTCAGCTTAAGAATGCAGAAGGTCTGAAAGAACAGCGCTTGCCATTTCCTGTGCATTGTGTAGTTGTGTCTCCAGAGGATGTCTCTGGCTTTGCTCTCACACAGTCTTCTCCCATTATCCTGGCTCCTCAGGTGAGGAGACAAGTTCAGAGAGGGTAAGCCACCTGCCCCGAGGCACACGGCTGGGGAGTGCCTGATCAGGGATGAGCCTAGGACGGTGGGACCGTGGAGTCCAGTGGTCCCTCTGCTTCTTGGCTTGGCTGGGAGTCGGACCCCACCTGCTGTCCCGTGTCACCAGACTTCCCCTTGAAGAAAAAGAAAACTGGAAGCTCAGTTGTGTTCCTGGCCTTGTGGCTACTCCCTTCCCCAGCCATCTCACACCTTTCTGGGGAGGGCTGAGTTGGCCCTGGTGGGGTTTGTTAGCTCATAGACTGTAGGAGCTAGGAGGACCCCCGAGGCCAGCCTCCCAATTTACAAAGGAGACCCAGGCTTATGAAGAGAAAGTGACCGGCCCAGAGTCACACAGCAAGATTAGGAGTCCAGTGTTGGCCTGTTAATAAATGTCACCTTAGCTCACCTGTTGGGTATTTGGAGCATGTGCTGTTATTTTTCTGATTGACATATTCAGGCAGTACGACTTGAGGAGATTTATTATAAACTTTATTTGGGCCTGGCTCGGGTTTTACTGCCTGGAGAGTTAGACACACATCTTCACTTTGCTGCGAATGTCACCCTGACCCAGCCATGTGCCCCAAGGCCAAACTGTGGCCTGAGTCTCTTGCTCCTTCCTGGTCCCAGGTGGATTTACCAGGGAAGCCTGGGTAGAAGGTACCCTGGGAGCCTCTGCCCAGCCACCTGTTGGAGCAGCAGGCTGAGGAGCCTTTCGTCTGGCCTGTTTCCCCTGCGCCTACTGTCAAGAGCTCCTGCTCCCTGGGTGGTCAGCCATGCCCCACACAGCCATGGGCATTCTGGCTTAGGTACCTTATCTCTCTGGTCCCTGGAGTCCTGCCTTGGCCCTTTTGCCCAGGGCAAGGCCCACCTCTCTCAGGTTGTTAGGTCACTGGCTTTACAGTCTTCCTCAGCCTTCCCTGGCTCCGGGAGCTGGAGCTCACAGGCCAGCGTTGAATCCAGCCCTGCGTGTTGGCCACTGAGGTGGGGACGGCTTCAAGGGCAGGGACTGAGGGGGCCTGTCCCTAGCGTGGCGCCGAGTGCGGAGTATGGGGCTAACGCACGGAATAACTCTGTGCCACTTGAGCCGGGTGAGGTATGCCGTTCTGGATGATCCAGAGGTGGCTTCAGCCAGGAGTGGGGCACTGGACACGTATGCCTCTGTCCCCACAAGCACTGTTTTTGTTCTCTTGGCAGGGTGCAACCTAAAGATCTTCAACAACCAGGAGTTCGCCGCCCTCCTGGCTCAGTCCGTCAACCAGGGCTTCGAGGCGGTCTACCAGTTGACCCGGATGTGCACCATCCGCATGAGCTTTGTCAAAGGCTGGGGAGCGGAATACAGGTCAGGTCTGGGTGCCACCTGTCATGGGGGCCCAACTGCACGGGACTCAAGCACCAGAGCAGGGGCCCCTTAGAGATGAGCTAGGCCACCCTCACCCCAGAGAGCAGAGACCAAGGATCAGAGGCCGTGGCTCGGCGGGCCGGGAGGGCCCAAGCCACGCTGGGTAAGGAAGGGCTGGGCAGGGCAGTGTCTCAAGCACCAGAAACATGTATGTTCTAGTTCTTCTCTTCCTCACCATCACCCTGGGCGGGGACGCTGGCACCACCGCCGGTGCACGGATGAGGGGACCAAGGCCCAGGGAGGGAAAGTGACTTGCCTGAAGTCACATCATTAGCGGAAGAGCTGAGCCTAGCACTCTGCCTCTTGGCTCCTTGCTCCTTGTTCATTTTGGGCAGATGATTTTAGGACAACCCTCTCCAAGGAGTTGTTCTGCCCTTCTCTGGGGCTCTGCCTCTGACGGAGGTGACCCTGAGGATCTCAGGTATTTAAATTGAGAGGCAGATGGGAGGAGAGAAGATTTGGGTAGTCAAAAGGTAAGAAAGGTAAGAAAGGAGTTTTGTTTTGTTTTGTTTTCAGAATTTCAGATACTGGCTTAAACGTAGCACTGGTCAGGTCTACCTGGTCTGTTCTGTTGAATCTCCCAGAGTGTTCTGGTTTGGGTTTGACGGAGCTGGTCCCTTTTCTTTCCATACCTAGACTGGAGTGTGGGAGGGCCAGAGCCCTGTGGCCCTCTGGCCCCCAGCTCCCGTGGCAGACGCAGAGGAGCCCGCCAGGCAGCCTGGGCCAGCGCCTTGCGAGTGACTGCCCCCTTCTCTTCATTTTTCCAGATGTTTGGAATCCATTTTGTTTTGTAGTCATTCTGCACCCAGGCCAAACCCATTTCAGTATTGGCTCTGGGCCACCGTTTGTAATGAAATCCAGATGAGCATGACTTATGGAAAGTCAGATTCTCATTAGAGGATTTCGGTCCGTAAATTCCTCTCCTATTTACCGTATTTGAGCTGCTGTTCCCTGTGTCTGCCCTGCAGGCCCAGGGAACACAGCACCTTGGTCGGGGTGGGGGGTGCGCGTCTCTATGAAATCCAGGATGAGTGACTAACAGAGTAATGAAAGTAGTCAGGCCTCTCAGGAGAACTTACAGCCCAGTTATGACGGCCCGAGGAGATGAGCCCAGGCCCAAGGGCCCAGCCCGAGAGAGATTTTAGCCCACGTTTTCGCCCTGGCTGAAATCATTTATGGGACCAGAGTAAAAGGTTACAAAATTAGTATTTTTCTTTTAGTGGGGAAGGGAACTACTTAGCTGGACACCAATGGAAAAGAGCCAGATAGAGGTCCTTTTGCTCTTCCTACACCCAGACTTCCCAGAGTACTCAGGCACTTTAGGTCAGAGAGGCACCCCGGGATCCACAAGCCCATCTAGAAACCTCCACTTGGGCCCAGCCTAGGCCAAGAGAGGAGGGCAGTGGCCTTGAGCTAAAAGCCCTCGAGCTTGCATACCACAGTGGCCCTCCAGCTCCCAAGTGCTGGGAGGAGGTCCCTTGGTGGTGGAAGCCTTTCCCTGGGGGCACTGTGTCACCATGTGGAACATGCTGCCAGCACGTGGGGTCCTGTGCGGCCTACCACGTCACTGCCACCTGGCAGCCCCACAGAGCTGCCTAATGGGCGGGTGCGGCCCCTTCCCAGAACAGTCTTGCCCTCCTTCTGCCTCTTGGGCCAAAGAGAGAGTAAGGTTTCATCCCTCCTGTCAGATGGCCAAAAGCGGGGAGGGCCCCGGACCCAGGCCTCTCACCTCCAGCTGGCATGAGCACCTCCGGCCTCAGCAGATAGCCTTTGCTCACTGGAGGCCTTTGGGAGCTCGCCTGTGGGCTGCGTCATCAACCAGCCTGAATTTAGACAAAGTGCTTTGGGGAAAAGAAACGTGTGGTGTGCCTTGGTTTTTTCCAGTAATTGTTCCATGGCTTGCTCTGCTCGTAAGATTTTCCAAAATAAGGCCATAGATGGGAATTATATCAGCACATTGGGAACTGATGGCATGTGGATTCTGTCGGCGCTGTGCAGAAAACACCCCTCCATCAGACAGACACACGTCATCAGGGCCTGCTGGGACTGGACCTGGCCCTGGAGCTGAGGTTGCCCATTCAGGACAGATGGGACCCAGGGAGACCTTTGTTCAGGCTGGAAGTTCTTTATGGGGGGGGTGTGTGTGTGTCACAGAAATGGGTGGACAAGTAGGATACCCTGGAATTTGCCTCATACATTTAACCCTTGAAGGGCTATTTCCTTCCCTGGTGAGAGAACCTGATTTGTTCAAGGCTCTTTCCTGGTTGGAGGAGTTGCCCTGGCAGTCTCAGCAAGTCATTGGATCCTCCTCTAGAGCAGGGTCTAGGAAGGCGCCATGGGCCTCTCTCTGGCTCTGGCTAGAAGACTCTCATCAAAGCAGGAAGAGGTGTTCTGACTTGTATGTGTGTCCTTCTGCACATTTTTGAAGTCTCCCACCCCACCCCTCTCCCTATGTCTTTCAGGAGACAGACCGTGACCAGCACCCCCTGCTGGATCGAGCTGCACCTGAATGGGCCTTTGCAGTGGCTTGACAAGGTCCTCACCCAGATGGGCTCCCCAAGCATCCGCTGTTCCAGTGTGTCTTAGAGACACTGGGTGTGAAGAGGGAGGGTGGGGGGAGGGTGGGCTTTGGGGGGAAAGGCCGCATAGGAGGAGAAAATTGGAACTCACTATTGTCAATGAAGAAGAAATTTTTCTCCCTCAATCAAAGCGGCACTGACCTGTTTTCCAAAACGCAAAAGCAAACCCAGAGATGGATTTTCTGAACAGCTGTGTCTGCCGAACACATGTGCCCTCTGGCCCCTGTTTGCAGGGCAAGAACGGCTTCTGCTCTGGCGGCTTGAGCAAACAGGTAGTAGTTCACCACCTGCCCCCTCCTCCCAGCCCCCTTCGGATTTAATGATAGCAATCTGGGATGCACTGTCCAACAGGAAATGGCCCTGGGTTCCGGACTGGAGTGTGAAACTCACCTTGGGTGTTCTAGGTGGGACAGAGCCTGCAGGGGCGGGAGCGAACCTCATGCCTAGCCCTCTGGCGCTTGTGACCAGTGCTTCAGCTGAGCATTCCTGAGCCCCAGCACTCCAGCAGACCCTGCACCCCAGGAGCCAGATTGACTTGGGGTGGGGAGGGGGGCACATCTGTCCCCTTTCCTCTGACAGCGTCCCAAGAAGGGTGAGCCAGCGTGCTCAGAACATGCACTCGCAGACAGTGGGGAAAGTGGACGAGACCCCTCCTCTCAAATTTGTCCTTTCTCACTTGGAACGGTTGGGAGATCTGCTGAGACTCAGCGCTTATGCAATGTATATTTTCTCTTCTCACGTTAATCTCAGAGATTTGAAGCACGTGAGATGGTCACGTGAGGCAGGAGGCAGCTGTCACATCAGTGGGGTCTGAGCGGAGGCGACGCTCCATTCCGTGGGTCTGCAGTCCTCTCTAAGAGCTCACCTGCCATTCTCATGCAACCGGCTCTCTTGGTTTACGTAGTCAGTTGCATTAATTAAATGAGCTTTGTCGTATGCTCGTTTAAATGTTTATTTTATATTTTAAAAAAAAATCCTGGTTGGCACATTGACGGGGAAACCAGCGTTGTTGGGGGGACTGGCAACCTCTCTTTCAAGGTGAAGCTTTTCCAGGTTTTGTTGAGAAGACACCTGCCAGCACTTCTGGAAACTGAAATTAATAGAAGCAAATGCACCAGAAGGGAAAAAAATCTCAGGCCAACATAGGCAAATGAAAAAGGGCTATTAAATTTTTTTTTTTTTTACACCTTGGAAAATTGGAGGCTTGGAGCACAGAGGTGTGCCGTTTTCCCCCAGGGATGTAAGATTATCTGGCTCATGGTGGAGGATCATCAGTGACAACTTCAGCAGCTATACTGTGTAAGAAGGACTGTTCCCAGTGGCAATTAGTGAGGAAACTGGTATAAATTATTTCAACTGGAAAAAAGCCCTCCTTTTCAACTGGCCTCTTGCAGAATACAGCATTGCCACTTGTAACTGGGACTTTATTCTTCGTCGCTGTTTTTGTATGAAATGACATTATCCCATCTTTTTGCATGGATTTCTACCAGGAAAAACCAAGGGATTTCCCATGGAAGTCCTGTCTGATTCCAGGTGAAGGGCAGAAAATGTCTACTTCTGGCGGGTATAAATGTCAAATGGGATGACGTTTCTGATGCCTTATGGAGACAGTGGGAGCTTCCCGGCGCCTCCCCGGCAGGATCCTAATGCCCCCGCAGCTCTAGGCTGTGTGGTTTCCAGGTAGGAGAGCTGCTCTCCAAGCTCCCCGAGGACACAGGAAGAGATGGGAGGAGCACCTTGCCAGACCGATGGTGGTCTTTGACTCAGAGCCCAGAGACCCCACACAACCACCCTCTCCCTGAGACAGTCGGACACCGAGGGGCCCGAGTTCACCTGCTGTGAAGCCATCTGCCGACTGCTGCTTCCAGGAAGCCGGCTGGGCCTATCTGGACTTGCACGCATGCTCCTGGTCAGGTCTGAGACTTGTGGTGGGGGCACTCCACTGCGGCTTCCGCTGGTGCCATGGTGCCCTCCCCTGAAGCCAGGGCAGCGGTTTCCGAGGGCCTGCGTTCTCCATCAGCCTCCTGCTCCTCCTAGGCCTTCCTGTGGCACACAGCCGTCCTCCTGTTTCTTGGGGACTCGCTTCAGGTACAGCACGGTTTGAGCGATCTGGTGGCTGCGCCTGGATGGTGTCTTGGCACCGCTGATGCTCAGGGCTGAGGGCTACTTTTAGGAGGTGTGAAGTCTTAGTCTTGTGTTTCTACAAAAGCTTACTTGGCCCCTCTTCTTTATAGACTAGACCCCTGGAGGAAGATGTGAGAGGAAAATGTAGGTAAGTCCACCTCTAGAAGAAATTCAGTCAGACTTAGAGGTGAGGACTTGGTGCCCTTCCCATCAGAGAGGCTGCAGCTCTACCCGGGTGGGGTGGTCTGCAGGGGTCGGGGGCGGGGCGGGGGGGGGGAACTTGTGTCATATTAGTGGCCTTTCTTTAAGTCACAAAGCGGTTTTCTTAGTTTGAAAATCCTGTTGTAGGAATGACATTTTCATATTAAAGAGAATTTTTAAAAGACAGTTGATAGGGGCAGGAGAAAATAGGGTAGTCCGGGGGCAGGGGTGGAGGGCAGTTTTAACTGTCATGTCCTGGGTGGGACTCCCCACCCAGTCACCTTCACCCTGGGGCTGATGCTGCCCCGAGCCACCGAGGAGCTAGCCCAGGGCCTGAGGTCCTCAGCTGCACACCACCCCCAGAAGCCAACATCTCTTCTCTTTCTTTCCTCCCCCACCCCTCTTCCCAACTTTATTTAGTAACTTAGGTCCTTCCAGCACAAGCCCAGTAGGTAGCTGCCCCAGCGGCTTCGGGTTACAGGCCTGTGCTGGAACATCATCTCAGTTGGCCACCTTCCTGGCGGGCTGCAGACGATCTGACATTTTGAGACAAGCTGAGAGTCAGGAGCGGGGACTCTGACTCCTCTTAGGAAGCGCGCGCGCACACAAGGGCAAGGCTGCTGGCAGACTTTCCCATTGTCCTTATGTTGTCTGTGTTGTATTTTTTTATTGACCGTGGTGATTTTTTAAAAATCATTTATGTATTGGAATGAGCTTTAGCACATATCTTGTGCTTAGTTTTTTTTTCTCCATCTTCCCTTGGCTTCCTAGAGTTTGGACCGATCCCGGGGCTAAGTGCTTTTACTCAAACTGCAGGAAAAGGCTTTAAGTAGCATGTTCATGTCACACACGCATGGATGTAGTCTGGGGAGAAGGCAGATGGGGTTTCAGCCTGGGCCCCCAGCTGCTGCTCTGAGACTTCGTACCAGTCTCTCCCCAGGCCCAGAGCTCACCTGAGGCCCCTCTCTGTTGTCCTTAAAAGGATGAGGAAGACGGATCGGGGGACTGTTGACAGGCTGGTTTCCCAGGGGGGGTTACCCAGAGCAAGAGTGGGCCTGAGTTTAATGCTGGGCTCTGTGTGACTTTAAGGGGCAGAGTTGGGAGTTGGCCCCAAGATCTATAGTATGTCCCCAATTTACTAAAAATGCAACAGCTGTGTTGTACCATTTTTCTTTTCGGGGCCTGAACGTTCCCTTCTAGATCATCCATCTGAGGAGTATCCACTACTTCTCAAGAGGGTAGAAAAGCAAAACACATACCCAGCAGGCTGTGGCTCCGACACGAAGAGGAGGGGTCTCTTATGGAAGGGTGGCAGGCAGTGGGGACATGATGAGGTCCAGGCAACTTTCTAGAAACACAGCTAGCCGATCATGTAAACTGGATTGAGAAATGCTCTCAGTGATTCTGTAATTGATTTTTTTATGCTGAAATAATGTACACTTTAGAATTCTGGTGTTTTTATATTTATGTAATAATTTCTTAAAACCATTCAAGACAGAGAACTATTTAATTGTTTTGGAGAAAGTCAGAAAGGTCTCTCTGGGCAAGAGTCAGGGGCCCAGCCCGTTCTGAACGCTGCTGGTTGAGGGCACAGCGCTCAGCGTCCAGAAGCCACCCCCCAACCCCAAACTGGCTAAGCACGTGGCAGCACGCACAAATGGGAGGGGGACTGCAGGCTCTTCCCCAAAGGACCTCGGAACCCAACCCCTCTCCCTTCAGAGCAGTGAGATCTCCAGCCACAGGGATGGAGCCGGAGCCCCCTCCCTCCCCTTTTCACTCACCTCCCTGCTGCTGTGGCGATGAGGCTCTTCCAGACTCTCTGGGGTGGGGTTGGGGGGGCAGGGACAGAGGGTGGAGGGTGTTGGGTGACCTTCACTTCTCAGCCAGCCTGACCTTTGAACACCTTTGTAAAAAGCATGTACGTATTTATAGTGGTTTAGATTTTTTCTAACTTTTGTATCTTAAGAGCAGAGCACCTGTTTAAGCATTTTACCCCTATTGTTAAAGTTATCTGTGTCATCTCTTTCCCCTGTAAGTGCCCTTCTAATAAACTTTTCATTGAAAAGCTCTTCTTGCTGGGTGGGGAGATTTTAAAGGGAGCCCCAAGGAGGTCCCGGGGCTTCAGAAATGTCTTCATCCCCACCCCCCATTCTGCCCCAGCCTCTTCCACTTACCCAGGGTACCCTGCAGTGCCAGCCCGCCCTCCAGTGACAACAGGAGCCCCAGCTCAGCCCAGCTAAGGTCAGGCATGTCACACCAGGTGCCTCTCCCTCTCTTCCCACATCTAAGCACCGCACCAGTCCCAGCGCTGCCATCCCTGCGTTGGCATTTTGCATCCAATCTCATCAGAGGCCTTCAAGTACAGGAAAGATGAGTGCCACCAGATTCATCCCCCCCACAGGCATGCAGGTAGTTTTAGATTCCTAAAGAAGGTTTTCACACTGCAGCTCCAAGGACTTGGTCAGTGCCTGTGAAAACTCTGAAGGAGAAATAGACTACTTGGTTGAATCTTCACTGACCCCAGATAATGTGGATTAAGAAACAAGATTAAAATGAATAAACAAGTTTTTCAGGAGTGGGGAATGGCATGGGGCTAGAATAATCCTCTAGCCGGGCCACTTGTCCAGCTTTTTCCTGCTAAGGAACTCCCCAAACACGTCCCACACCTGAACAGAGGCCAAGTTGACAGAGGCGGCACCTCTGGGCCTAGAGATTGGGCCCCCACGGCCTGCAGTGAAGTCCTACCTTCAGAATTATTAGTTCTACCATCCTGTCCCTGTCTTCCCCAAGGTTTTAGCCAGTATTTCTCAGCAAGTGACTCAAATCCCCAACTCTAACCCAACCTGTTCCTTCAGATCCACAACTGAAAATTCCAGTTGCCTAGTAAATGGGACCCAAACCACAGCAGCCCCAACCCGTCCCCTCTTCCAGCTCATTCAAGCTGGCACTCTCTGGGGACTCCCAGTTTTGATAAGTAGCCTGTCCCCCTCCCCCCTCTCCAAGTCCTGAACAGGTCCAAGGCATTTTTCTCCCGTGCTTTCCATCCTCTACTGAGCAAGCCTCCCTTTCGGGAAGGCCCCACTCCCCGACTGTCCTGGCCCTCTCAGGCAAACTTCTCTTGGGCCTGTGCCTACTCCAGCGGGTTGGTGTTCCCAGACCACTGTATGCACTCTTGACATTCCTTCCTCAGTGACCTCATCTCCCCACATGATTTCAGGCCACATTAATGCTAATGACTCCCAAGTCCGTATTTATAGCACAGACATCAGTCCCAAGTTTCAGACTTGTATCCCACAGCCTACTGGCGCACGGAGATGCCACAGCACCTCACACTCAACGATCGTGGAAGTGGAATTCATCCTTGCCGTCGTTAAACCACATCCCTCTCCTCTGGCCTAGTGGCCCAGAAGCCACAGTCACCCCGCGCTTCCTCACCCCACGTCCACCCAGTCCTGCTCATCCACACCCCTGCCCTGTACTTCAGATCCTTAGCACCCAGACCACATAGGCTTCTCAATAGCTCCCTGCCTCCACCTGTGCTCCCGGGAAAGCATCATCCTCACGGCCCTGTGATCCGCATGACCTTAGATGCCCCGGGCCACAGCACAAGCTCCAAAGCCTTTAACAGGGACCCCTGGGCTCTTGGCACTTGACCCCTGTGTGGCTGTCACAGCTCACTGTTAGTCCACAACCTGGCAGTGAACAGGTGGTGGAGCTCCTTATGGACTCCCCTCCATGATGACGAGCCCTCTTCCCCAGTCCACACCCACACCCCGGACCTGCCTGACACCCCAGCCGGTCACCCAAGCGCTGTCACCAATGCTCTGGGACTCAGGGCGGACATCCCCTCCAGGAAGCCTTCCGTGGTTATACTGCCAGTCAGCCCCACTGTGTGGTAACCGTGTTTGCTTTCCCCTCGAGGCTGAGTTCCCAGAGAGCAGCGTTTGCATCTTCTCATAGCCCTGCCTTCTTCGGGCTACCAACTTTTGCTGAATTAATGACTCAGTTAGTGGCCACATCTCACAGGTTCTACCTTAGCAGTATCTTTTACATCTGCTTCCACTGTGCTACCCTGCAAGTCCTTACACATGCATGAGGGCAGGCCACTCCAATTCGTTCCTGATTCCTGCTGATCCCAGCTACTCTACTGTCCTGCTAACATGTGCCCTCCAGTCCGGACACCATGCCATTTCTCTACCCACAGCAAAAACCACAAATCCCAGTGCGGGGTCTGTTCTCAGCCTCAGAATCCTTCTCAACACAGCTCTCCAGGCAGGTAGTGCTAATCAGTTAGTTTTGGCTACTACTGCTGCCAGATTTCCCAGCAATGTAATTGTGGTTAGAGGTCTTTTCCGCTCCAGACCCCTTGGCCTCCTTGATTACCTCCCGAGTAGGCACTGGCACCACATAGTAGCATTTCAAGGTTTTCTCCACATTTCACTCCATCCCTATTTACCACCGTTTCTCTAACTGGACTATGAGGGTTTTCCAATTTTTTTAAGAGTTTATTTACTTATTTGACAGAGATCACAAGCAGGCAGAGAGGCAGGCAGAGAGAGGGGGAAGCAGGCTCCCCTCTGAGCAGAGAGCCCAATGTCAGGCTCAATCCCAGGACCCCGGGATCATGACTGGAGTAGAAGGCAGAAGCCTAACCCGCTGAGCCACCCAGGCGCCCTCCAATTGCTTTCTCTCCACACCTCTGTCCATGCTGCAACTTCCACTGAGAACTTGCTGCCTCCACTCACCCATCTGCCCCAATTCATACCCGAGCCCCTGGCTCAATTTAAGTATCACTTCCTCAATGTCAGTGGGTCTTAAAGTGTGGACCCTGGCCAGCAGCATCAGTAAGCACCCGGGCTGGTCAAAACATACTTCCCCAGGCTCCACTTGGAACCTAGTGAACCAGAAACTCTGGGCTGGGCCCTACAGATGGCTCCAGTGTGGGCCCAGGTTTGAGAGGACTGCTCCGAGGGGCACTTTCCAGTCTCCTCTTCCCATGGCAACTGAGGCTGGTCACACTTCACCTGCTCCCCCAGCATGCTACCTTTGTGGCCTCGTCTTGCTTGCCCCCTTCTGTCACCTGGGTTGGATGAGGAGCTTCCAGAGAGAACCCACATCCTTCCCCAAGTCTGTGGTCTCTGCCACACCTGGCCCAGCCTGGCACCAGGAAGGTTCACCGGCAGTGCTGGACCCTGAATCCAGGCTCATCTCTCACCTGGGTAAAGGAACACCTTATGGTTGCTTTTCCTCAACTCCAACCTTGAAGCCTTCTAACTTCCCCACTGATGACATCCTGAGAATTTTCCAGAGTGGCAGGATGGGTGCAGACTCTGTCCTTGGGCTTCAGATGAAGAGGATGGCCTCCCAAACTGTGCCGTTTCCTACCCCACACCTCATGTAGCCCCCATTTTGTAGCATGGAAGCCACCTGGTTGGTAAGAGAAAAGGGAGAGGCAATGATTGGTCACCTCCTTCACAGGCGAGAACCAGGGAGGCTGGTCAAGAACCGCTTTACGTGACCTGTTTATGCCTCCCAGATTTGTGCTCGTGGGGAGAGAGGGTTTAGACCTATCAACAGGTAGATACAGATAGGACAGCTTGCTAGAGGGAAAATTTTTTTTCTTCCCAAACCTGTGTTCTAAAGTTGCAGTAATAACCATGAGGTCCAGGTTCTGAATCAGTAGTTTTTCAAAAGGAAACGAGGTAGAACCACAGATCATTCACGGCTGGAATGGGGCTTGGTGGTGTTCCAACAAAAGGCCCATGTGGTTGTTACCACCTCTCTTCCTAATTCTCCACTCTGCACGTCAGAGAAACACCTCAGCATCGAGCAAACTGCTTCCTAGTCTAGACTGGCTTTAGTGCTACAAACACACACACTAAACTCTGCATAAAGATATCCGCACAAAGAGCAAGACTCAAGGTGTTAATAACAAGCTAGATAGTGCCAAGAATATGAAACCGAGAATTTCTAAAATCTTTTCTGCAACAGCTTCTATGACAGAGACACAAGGATGGATCTCTACACTAAACCCTAAGTGGAATCTAAGTCAAACCGTGAACTTCACCCTGCACGTTCAGCCTGCTTTTAGGAGACACACAAATTCCAGGGAAGTTCATCGTCAGGGTGTTCTCCTGCGTGAAGGTGGTACACACTTGACTAGATTTTCCATCTCCTCCACCTGGAGTCCTCCAGTAAGATTTGGTATGTAATGACAGAATGCCATACCTAAATTGTGTGACTGCTTTAAATCTGGGGTTGGGGAGGGGGGGCGGTGAAGGACTCTAACTCATTACACAATTCTCTGAAGCTCTGTCTCCATCAATCAGAACGTTCAATGAATCAGAGCCTCTGACCACACTAGACACATGTTCGCTAAATTTAGCTCTGCATCCGCAAGCCCTCAGAATAGTTCATGGAGCTCTCAGCTTACCCTCAGACAGTAATTCTTCTAAGGCTGCTTTTCTGTGGCAGGCCAGTGCAGGGCAAGGGGCACTCCACGTGCTCTCTTGATGGCCATTGTTACAAGACTGGCCTGAGGTTAAGGGAATCCAACAAGCCACAGTGACGGTGTTGATCCCCTTCTCTCCACAGTGGGGAACAGGAAGGGAGCCACAGATCACATTTCATGAGTTACAAGTAGTCTGCAGTGATGGCCTGACATGCTCGATGGTCCTTGAACCACATCCCATATTACTCAGCCGTCCAAGTCTAGCGTCCCTGAATCTCTTGCTTCTCTGAATTAGATGTGGCCAAGTTCTATAAATAGAGAGAAAGCAAACTGGTTCTGTCAATCTTCTCACACTCTGGCAGGATAACACATTTTAAAATTATAAAAATATCTATGTCTTCATCACTCTAAAATTATTACATAACACATGATTTTCTCAGGGGGGAAAAAAAAGCTTATTTTTGTCTCTCCTTACCTTCCAACACTAGTGGACCTTCAAACTTTTGTCATCAGTTTTTTCAAACTAGCATATCCAAATCGATGCCAAAATTCAGGGCCTACTACATGCCCAACTCTGTTACACAAATAGAGAAATGTTGGGGGGAAAAACCCGAGTCTCACTTAAAATCCCAGACAGTCCATAGAAACTTGTGTTGGCATGTACATAGATCACATTAGATAGACTGCAACTTTTTTTTTTTTTTTTTTGGAGTGGGAGAGGGGTGGGGAGGGGCAGAGGGAAAGAGAAAATCCTAAGCAGACCCCTCACCCAGTGCAGAGCCCAACTCAGGGCTTGATTTCGCAACCCTGAGATCATGAGCTAAGCCGAAATCAAGAGTCAAACACTTAAGCAACTGAGCCACGCAGGTGGCCAGGTAGAACACAACTTTTATTACACTATTAGCTCATGATCACTCTTCTTACCATGGGCCTTTAGGAGACAAGCACTGGACACTTTATCCCCGGTGTCCCCTGGAGGGGGCCAACAGCCCCAAAAAGCTGAGGTCTTTAAGTTTTTGTTTTTGAGAGTGTATGTGTGTGTGCACGCACGTAAGCTTGCACACACTCATGCATGCTTGCATGAGCAGAGGATGAGCAGAGGGAGAAGCAGACTCCCCGCCAAGCACGGAGCCAGATGAGGGGCTCGATCCCAGAACCCTGAGATCATGACCTGAGTCGAAGGCAGAGGCTTAACCCCATGAGCCATCCAGACGCCTCGAGCGCTGAGGTCTTGAAAAGGTCAGTTGATACACATGTATGTGGGAGACTCCAAAATTGTGAGTTTGACCAACTCTTCAGTTATTCACTACCTATGCCCAGTGGGAAGGAAGCCTTCCCCAACACAGGCCCTGCTAAAAAAAACAATCATAACACACATTAGCAGACTTTATAAATAAATCATATTTTAATCATCTGGCTTTGTTTAATCCAGAAAATCACGTTCACAGCTTTTTCTAGTCTGTCTTCCCTAACCATGTGACCTGATATAGTTTCTGGAACCCTTCATGTTTTAAGAATATTCTGCCTTTCATTTTGCAACCCCAGAGCCAACTTCCCTTGCATTCTTATCAACAGCTAATGCAGCCACCTCAAAGATGACGGAATGGTGATCAACTATTGTCTCAAAAACCTTCAGAATAGTTAAGAGGAGGGGGAAAAAAAAAAAGGAAAGGGGGGAGAAAGAATCACCAAGCAAGATAACTGCCAATGTTGCCTGAGATGATGGCTCTTCCTGAATGCTCCAATCACTGAAATCTTCCCCTCCTTGGTCAAGGCTGCCCTGGCCCAGGACCTGGAGCGTTCCACTCCTCCCACCATTCCTTCTGCAGAGATTAGCGGGGCACAGAGGGGTCTGAAGCTTGTTTTTGCTGGTGACCTAAGGAGTTCACAGTCCACGCTAAGCCAGGAGTGGCTGTTAGCCTGTTCGCCAGCACCAGCCAGCTGGGGCACCGTGCGCCAGTCTAGAACTGTGGCAATGGCTACCACAGTGAAGGTCAATGGCATACATTCCCAAGTGTCTACACACACAGAAGTAGGGATTTTAATTTGCTATTTTCCCACCCTTCTTTAGGAAACGTTCCCTGTGGGGATCGGCTCCCCCGAAGCTGAGCCCCCACTCCGAGCCCTGCAAGTCACACTGGCCCTCAGAGCTTCACCACCTAACCTCTCACATCTTTTCCCTCCTTCTCCAGCTCACCCACCCTGCAGTGTGACCATGCTGGCAGTGATCTGTTGGGTTCTCAGAGACAAAGAAGGGAAAGTTGCCTTGTTTTGAGGGTATGAAGTGTGACAGCACAGCTCTGATATCTCACGAGCTCTCAGGAAGACAAGTTTCCTCCTGGTAGGACTAATGCAAAAGCCTCTAGATAAGGTCACAGACCGCTTCAATAGCCCAGAACAGGGAATTCCTGAAGTTTCTTTCTCTCTCTTAAACACAACCCCCTCCCCCAGCCCCCATAAGAGCAACCTGGTAGATGGGTTTGTTTATCCCTACCAGAGGACACCTTGGCCTCTTCTATCATTGTCTAAAAATTCACCCTCGATTCTCAGTAGTTTCTGGTG
This sequence comes from Martes martes, assembly GCF_963455335.1. Lineage (NCBI taxonomy): Eukaryota > Metazoa > Chordata > Mammalia > Carnivora > Mustelidae > Martes > Martes martes. The sequence goes on from NC_137894.1 coordinate 47,312,376, forward strand.
TGAGCTGAGACACTCTTTCACAGGAAACAGGCCAGAGACATTTTTTAGCACGAGACTGAGCTGAGAGCCACTGACTCCGGGCCCACCTACCCGGTGGCACAAATCAAGTCTGCTGCTTCCTTCCCTACCATCAAAAGCACCAAAGCTCAGGGTGGGCAAGCTCCCTGCAGGCGGAAAATCCAGAAGCCCGAGGAAAGGTGGCACCAGCTCCTGATCCACAGTGACAGAGTGTGACTGCACAGGACACTCTGCGAAGGTGGGCCGGGAACGGCATGGCGGCCTCCTCCTGCAGCTGGGGCAAATCACCCAGGCCTCTGTACTGGGAAAACTGTCACTCCTTGCTGGCGTTACCTTCCTCACTCCCTTCCACTATACTGAGGGAGAAAAGCTTCACTACCCCCTACTAAAAACTAAAAGTAAGGCAGCCCTAGAACTACGTCAGGAGGCCAACAGATGCTGGGAAGTCCGGCCAAACAGAACTGGGTGCAGCAGGGAAGAGTCTGAGGCAGTCAAACCCTAGCGCGGGCGACTTAGTGTTCTTCATCAGAGGAAAGGCCTTCAATTTCATCTCTGTCTCCCCCAATTGCCATCCAGAAGGCTTTGGCCACCTGTGAAGAGAAGCATGCAGCACATTTTAGGCAAGAGCTACCCTGCAGCTTGGTTCATGAGTCAGTCAATACGCTGAACTGATCAAGGCCTAACGCTCTACACCCTGCCCTCCAGCCCTCCAGCCCTCGGTAGCCAAACCCTTGGAGACCCTGACCTGGGATTTCCACTTCTAGAAATTTACACCAAGGATGAAATCAGAGTGACATACAAAGGTGATGGTGTGTAAGATTATGCACAGCTTCTCTACTTATAGAAGCAAAAAAACGCACATGACCTAAATGTCCAAAAAGGAAATGGATAAATAAATGAGGGCACATTCATACAATGAAATACCATAAACCACATACATTTCCTGCCAAGAACATGTGTCGCGTTGGTAATAACAAAACAGAACAAAACAAAACGACTAAGGGTTTTCCAGCCCAACAATTAGGAAGGCAAACATCCTGAGTCTCAATGAAAGTTCCATGTCACTCAACATTTGAAAAATCTTGGTTTGACTACAGCAATTATATTACTACTGTGTAAACATTCAATTCGTTTCAAGCTACCATCCAACGAAAAGTTCACACTGAGACATCTAGAAGTCAATGAGTGGGATACCTAATTCTAACAGCACCAGACGTTCTCATAGATACTCAATAAATACGTGGCTGGTTGTCTCACCTTTTCTGCATGCAACTTTCTTTGCTCGTGAGGAAGCGTCGCAGCCTTGTCTAGGGGGAAAACAGATCTTAAGAAATTCGCTTAATAGCACAGGAGAGTCTGGAGTGTACGGATGTTCTAACGCTAGAAGATGGGAGATGGGTTTCAAAGACAAATGCTTATGGTGCAGTCATTACAGCTGTTAGGGAGTTTAAGTCTTCCCAATTTTCCACATGGGGATGATGTGAGTAAACTGGCAGGGATCTTACTGATTCCAGGTTAATGAGACACACTGAAAGAAACCGAGAGAGGCAAGAAAAGAAGGGAAAGTAAGAGGAGAGAGAGTGAAGAAAGAGGAAAACTTTCCCCAGGGGGATTTCTACCAACAGAGGATGGCACAGTCCCCCAGTCACCAGGTGTCTCCAGGCAGCTGAGACCAGAGCATGGAATCCAATCAGTGGTTACAAAACAAAATCCTACCATATAAAATAGAGGAGTGCCAGAAGAGGAACGACGTGTTAGACATGATGGAGCCAATTACCTTTCATTTCCTTTAACTTTGAAAACAGTCTTTCAAAATTCTCCAAATCTCCTCCACCAGTGGTAAGACTGGCTAATTCTTGAATATCCAGATCTAACATGGGATCTGAAAAAAGGATTTGTCGTGTTATTTGCCCGAAATGACTTCTATGTGTGCTAAATACACAGTCCTACAGCAATTGATCTTAGCTTTGATGGGAGTCATCACTGAATGAGTACTGCATGGGTCCCCGCTTTTCTGCGTGTGGTGCTCCCCCTGTTCGGCTGCTAGTGGGCCTCCACAAATGAAGAGTAAACTTATTTTACCCTTACAACATTACACTGAGGCAAAGAACTTCGTTTCATCTTGGAGATAAGAAATGTAGAGCCGTGAGTTGAAGTGACTTGCTCAAGGTCACAGCTGGTGTGAATGCAACAGATTTACACTTAGGTGTTTCCAACTCTAAAGGCCACCCTCTCCACTGAGGTGTACCAATCAACAATAGATGTCTGGAATTTATACCATATTTTCCTGTACAACAAATATTTTCCCATTACGGACAGCCACTATATAAGGTGGTTAGGGCAGTAATCGATGCCTGTGATTTACACATGAAGAAGCTGGCTTTAAAAATGAACCCTTCTAAAATTATAGCTACTCAGCAGGGAAGCCAATGCCTACCTATTTCCTTACTACAAATCCTTTATTATTTCTATTACAGCCTGTTATCTCTTTACACAACTTGTCTTTAATCAGCATTCTTACTCACTCTCCATTCCATGGCAAGCATCTCTAGAAGTCTTTCCTAGCCAGCCCAGCTCACAGGTCTCCTTCCCTCAAATTCATCCCATACTTTTTAGAGAGAGGGAGAGAGTGCGTGTGAGCCGGGGGACAGGGAATGGGGGAGGGGGAGATAGAATCCTCAAGCAGACTCCTTGCGGAGCGTAGAGCCCAGCTGGGGCGGGGGCTCAATCCCACGACCCCAAGATCATGACCTGAGCCAAACTCAACAGTTGGATGCTTCATCAATTGACCCATCCAGGGGCCCCATGATTCCATTTCATTTCTGTGACAGATTCATGAGGAAAAATTTTATTTTATAGAAAGGGAAACTAGGGCCAGTAGAGAGGCTAAATAACTCATTCAAGGTCATCTCACCGTTACTGACAGAGCCATGATTTGAACCCAGTTGTCAGGGACTCCAAGTCCACGACTGTGAGCATTATACTGCAAGGCCCATCTCTACAGTTTTAAGGTATAAGCTGCTTGAAGACAAGGACAGCTTCTAATTCTCCACATCAACTATAATGCCATACAGATAATCTGGTGTTAAGAATGCACTTTAGCTCATAAATTTGCTTTGGTTCAGGGGAAGTTTCATGTAGGCAGCTGATGCACAGGGCTGGAGGTTAAGAATCTGTGATTTATCTACGCATACATCGTAGCTGGACATGCACAGAATCACTCCATGCTTAAATATGGATTTGGCAGAGGAGTTTAGATGGAGTACCGAGGAATGGCAATCTTGAGAGGCCGGATGAAAGAGGGTCATCTAACAGAGAAAGGAAAAGAACAGCCAGAGAAGTCAGAAGAAAACCAGGAGAACTATCAGGTGAGCAAGAGAAAATGTTTCAAAAAGGAACTGATCCATAATACTGAAAGCTGCCAAAAGGTCAAGACAAGGACTGGGAAATACCTATTACCTTTAGTGGTCTGGAGGTCGCTGGTGAACTGTTTTAGTAGCAAATGGGGCAAAAACTAGGTGGGAGTGAGCTAAAGAGTATGGGAGGTGAGGGATGGAAAGAAGTTCTCCCTCCAATAAAGAAAGGAGGAAGATGTGGGATTGCCAAGTGTTTTATCCCTGTTGGCTTGGTTTTTACCCTTTTTTTTTTTTTTTAATTTTGAAACAATTTTAGTATTACAAAAAAGTTGCAAAAATAGTAGGGTTCCACCTTCATCCCCTAGCGTTAACCTTTTATCTAGCCAAAGTACAACACGGGTTGAGAAGTTAATAATGGTACAGTGCTATTAACCAAACTATAGACTTCATTCCACCTTCGTCACTTTTCTCCCTAGCATCCTGTTTCAGAAGCTTACACAGAATTCGGCTACGATATCTCTGTAGTCTTTTTCAATGTGTGACCATTCCTTATAGTCTTTCCTCGTCTGTTGGCTTTGACACTTCTGAAGAGTACTCGTCAGTGATTTTGTAGACAGTCCCTCAGTATGGGTTTGTCGGATGTTTTCCTAGGAGACAGAGGTCACACACGTCTGGCACGGAGACCACAGGCGTGATGAGTCCTTCTGGTGCCCCTAGCAGGGGGCACAGGATGTTAGCACGCCTTACTGCTGGTAAGCTTCACCACCACTGAAAGGCTACCTGCCGGGTTTCTCCAGGGCAAAGTTACTATCTTCCTTTTTGTATTAAGTAAATACCTTGGGAGACCTACTTTAGAAGATGTAGATGTCACATTTCTTCGCCAACTTTCATCTACTAATTCTCACATCCATCGGTGGATCCTGATCGTGGCTGACAAGGATTTTCCTTTCCCTCATTCCTTCCATGTGTATTAATTAGAATTCTTCTGCAAGGAAGAGCCGCCCTTTCTTGCCCAGTTATTTCTTATATTAGTCTGGATTTACAGATATTTATTTTGTTCTATGGGTTGCAGCCCAATACTAAATTCGATCTCGCTGGCCACACTGCTCCAGCGTGTGCCACTGGAAGCTCTCTCCAAGGTTGGCTTGGTGCCCCTTCAACATGCTCCCACCCCTTCTGTCAGTACTTCCTTATTTTCTGGCCCCAGGAGATGGCTCTAGGTTCAGCATCCTGCATTCTTCCTGCCCCGGACCAAGAATCAATCACTTCTCCAAGTGCCCCTGGATCCTTTTATTGGCAAAAGGTATTTAAAAAGCAAGATCTGAATGCTAAGGGTGTCAACGGCTATTGGGAGTGAGTGCTTCCAGGCCCTCTCAGTGGAAATAGGTAGGAAACACACACACACACACACACACACACGCATACTAACATGCACACGCATATCTCTGTTTATTGCTCTATTGCTCTAACTGTAAGTATGTCATCATGCTAATACCTTGAGTTCCAGCCCAGAACCAAGGGTTCATCCCAGCTTTTTCCTTTCCTTAGATTTGGCTTCTTTCTCAGACAATGAGAAACCTAGCTCTCATTCTCTATATTTTCTGATTTTTTCAACCCTGATATATATAAAATATACATAATTTCAGCATTTCTAAACCATACCCCTATGACATTCAAATGTATTAAACAGAGTTCACTATTTCTGTTTCACTGTTTCTGTTTGGGGCCTCCTGGTATCCGGTCAGAATGCTATTTCCCCAAGTTATTTAGGTTAGTGTGGTTACTGGTTTGTTTTCATGGCAGAGACTTTAGTGGGTCTAAAGCCAGTAGGAGGGACCCAAGTGAGAAGACAAGGTTGAACATACTAAAGAGAAAAGAGATTATATGTAATTTTTCCTTCTTAATATGTGTCTATTACCAAACACTTAAGTTTTCTACATGGACTCTCTTCTAATCCGAAATAGAGTTTTGCAAACCCTGCATGTTGGGCCCTCTGTGGCATAAAAAGAAAGCAGAGATGTCAGTAGTTTCCCAATAAAAGGACATTTACAGTTACTGTCAACTACATTTCTTGGCTTTTGGACGTCAGAATGGATTCTAGTCTCAGTTCTGGGACCTCCTTGTTAGATGCCCTTGGACAAGTTCTTAAACTGCTCTGGGCCTCAGCTCCGTCTCCATAAGATAACGTCTCTGCCAAACTTCATTACCAAACATGAGAAAGTAGATCTAAAAGAACTTTCAAAGGATGTGAAAGGGCTTATAAAGTTATATTATTCTTATTACCATCAATTCTGCCAACTGTTAAATACTATGAAAAAAAAACTGGAATATGGAGATATAAAGCTGTTTCACCACCTGGTTCTGTCTGTCTCCCTTTAGATGATCTGAATCAAGATCCTGCTACAAGAATCAGAGAAAATGGTACCCACAGACTGCTTCTGTGGTTATTCTCCCTCCTTTTCTGATAGCCATCCACAAGGCTCACATTCACTTGGGGTACACTATCAATTTTCTTCCCTTGTTCATGTTTCAAGTCAATTTCCCCCCAGATGATTTATGCTCCATACCTCTTCCAAGTTCCACAGAGCAGTCTCCTGGCAGCCAAAGGAGGAACTTACCCACGACACTATCAGCCTGAGTGTCTGTTGTGTTAGATGCACCGCCCCAATGATCCAAGAGAGATTCAGTCCTCGCTGCTGCTGGCAAATGGGGCTGCTGTTGAGGAAAATACACACAAGCACTAATTTAATAGTAGGCTATTTCAGAACTAAAGCCAGAAAGACTCACACTTCCCCTCCCTGGTTGGCTTTAGAGAAGCAGTAACAGAAGCTAGAGACAAGGAGAGATGGAAGAAGGAGCAATGTCACATTAAAAAAATAAATAAGAGGCTAAAAATTCACTAACTCAGGAGTATTTTCCCTTCAGCAAAAACCATAAAGTATTATGATTCTGCTGTTGGCTACTAAAACATGTCTTTTGTTGCTTTAAGAGCCATGTTTTATTCAAAATGTGAAAATGGACATGAGCATATCACAAAGTGCTCAAGACTGATGAAAAAGATGCCTGGGGAGACAATACAGCAGTCTGCTGTGCAGTTTGCTCTTGGTTCCAGCATGCTGACCAAGGCACACTTGAACCCAAATCCTTGAGGACACAGGGTTGAAGTCAGACGATGAAGCCCACTGAAGGCAGGGACCCTGCCTCAGATTGGTACACGACTTCGGACATAGGATTACTGACAAAGAACCATCGATTCTATTTTATAAAGATCGGGAGGCAACTTTATGTCTCAAGGAAATCCTAGCACGTTTTTTAAAGCCTCTAGCAAAACCAAACCAAACCAAAACAAAAACCCCATGGAACAGCCCAAACTGTAAACATCTTGAAAGGGCTTATTGCTTTAATGCTGAACCAGCCTTCTCTCAACACGTACCAGGCACAAGAGGACTGTTTTAGGTTCTCTTTTTACTCTTGGTTTACTATTGTCTGCTGCCTCTTAAATGGAAAGGAAAAAATGACAATGGTATAAAGACTTAAAACGACAATGAGAAATTAAAACCAAAGCTCTGAAAGGATCCAGGAAGAATCTTTACCTCTGAGGAACACATCTCTGCTGACCCAATGCTATGGTTTGCTCCAGCCAATGAGCTAAGAAGGCTAAAGCCTTGGTTCCTATCTGAAAAGAAAACAATACAATCACTGAAATTTGTTATTTACTTTTAAAATGTTAAAATGACCGTGATGAAGAAACAAAGAGTGGCTATTGCCTCATTATAAAAGTTTTAACTATAGAAACTGTTACTGTTGGACGACATCAGGAATGTATAGGTCCTACTCATGCTTGCATTTTCTTTATAATAATTATATGAAAATACGAATTTTTGTGAATAAACTTCTTAAAAAATAAAAAAAAATAGTCACCAACAATTACCATACTCTTTCAAATCTGAATAACTTAAAACTCAGACAGGGATCTGGGTCTAATATAATGGCAGGGCCATTACAACAAACAAGACCACTTGGTGGTTCTTTTGCAAAGGTTAAGAGCATCCATTTTTTTTTTTTAACTTTATTTATTTGAGAGAGAGAGAGCAAGAACATGAGCCAAAGGGGAGGGGAAGACAGAGGGCGAGGGAGAAGCAGACCTGCAACTGAGCAAGAAGCCCAACGTGGGGCTCGATCACAGGACACTGGGATCATGACCTGAGCCGAAGGCAGATGCTTAACCAGCTGAGCCACACAGGCGCCCTTAACAGCACTTATGTTTCAACAGTCACTATGAACCAATATTCTGGTGTTTTAAACAATATTTTAAATGTCCAGAAACATTTTTAAAAATTCAACACAAAGGCATATTTTTTAGGGGAAAAGGAACATGCAGCCAGACTCTCTGAGGCAGATGCCAAGGAAGCTGAACTTTCATTTTATTTTTTGTTTTCAAGTTGATTTATTTATTTTTAGTAATCTCTACACTCACAAACCTAGGATCAAGAGTCAACCCCAAGATCAAGAGAGGCATGCTCATCAAACAAAAAGAAATAAAAGGCATCCAAATCAGCAAAGAAGTCAAACTTTCACTCTTCAAGATGACATGATACTCTACGTAGAAAACCTGAAAGACTCCACAAAAAAATTGCTAGAATGGATACAGGAATTCAGCAAAGTCACAGGATACAAAATCAATGCACAGAAGTCAGTTGCATTTCTATACACTAACAATGAAGCAGAGGAAAGAGAAATCAAGGAATTGATCCCATTTATAATTGTACCAAAACCCAAAATATACCTTAGAATAAACCTAACCAAAGAGGTAAAGGAGATATACTCAGAAAAATATAGAACACTTATGAAAGAAATTGAGGAAGACAAAGAAATGGAAAAACACTCCATTCTCATGGGTTGGAAGAACTAATATTGTTAAAATTTCTATGCTACCTAGAGCAGTCTACACATTCAATGCAATCCCTATCAAAATACTTGTCAGCATTTTTCACAGAGCTGGAACAAACAATCCTAAAATTTGTATGGAACCAGAAAAGACCCAAATAGCCAAAGTAACACTGAAAAAGAAAACCAAAGCTGGAGGTATCACAATTCCAGACTTCAAGCTGTATTACAGAGCTGTGATCATCAAGACAGTATGGAACTGTCACAAAAAGTGACACAGATCAATGGAACAGAACAGAGAACCCAGAAATGGACCCTCAACTCTACGATCAACTAATCTTCAACAAAGCAGGAAAGAATGTCCAATGGAAAAAAGACAGTCTCTTCAACAAATGGTGGTGGAAAAATTGGACAGCCACATGCAGAAGAATGAAACTGGACCACTTTCTTATACCACACACAAAAATAGACTCAAAGTGGATGAAAGACCTAAATGTGAGTCAAGAACCCAACAAAATCCTTGAGGAGAATACAGGCAGCAGCCTCTTCCACGTCAGCCGCAGCAACTTCTTGTTAGACACGTCTCCAAAGGCAAGGGAAACAAAAGCAAAAATTAGCAACTATTAGGACTTCATCAGGATAAAAAGCTTTTGCACAGCAAAGGAAACAGTCAACAAAAGTAAAAGACAACAGACAGAATGGGAGAAGATATTTGCAAATGTCTTATCAGATAAAGGGCTAGTATTCAAAATCTATTAAGAACCTAATCAAACTCAATTCCCAAACAAATAATCCAATCAAGAAATGGGCAGACGACATGAACAAACATTTCTCCAAAGAAGACATGCAAATGGCCAAAAGACACATGAAAAACGTGCTCAACATCACTCCGCACCAGGGAAATACAAATCAAAACCACCATAAGATACCACCTCACACAGGTCAGAATGGCTGAAATTAACAAGTTAGGAAACAACAGATGTTGGTGAGGATATGGAGAAAGGGGAACCCTCTTACAGTGTTGATGGGTACAGTCACCCCGGAAAACAGTATGAAGGTTCCTCAAAAAGGTCAAAAATGGAGCTACCCTACAACCCAGCAATTGCACTACTAGGTATTTATCCAAAGGACCCAAACATAGTGATTTGAAGGGGCACAGGCACCTCAGTATTTATAGCAGCAACGTCCACAGTCACCAAAATATGGAGAGCCCAGATGTCCATCAACAGATGAATGGATAAAGATAGATCTCTCTTTCTCTCTCACTCTCTCTTTCTCTCTCTCTCTCTCTCTCTCTCTCTCTCTCTCACACACACACACACACACACACACACACACACACACACACACGGAATACTACTCAGCCATCAAAAAGAATGAAATCTGCCATTTGCAACAAGGTGGATAAAACTGGAGGATATCATGCTAAGCAAAATGAGTCAGAGAACGACAAATGCCATATGATTAAACTCATGTGGAATTTAGGAAACAAAACAGATGAACATAGAGGAAGGGAAAGAAAAATAAGATGAAAACAGAGAGGGAGGCAAACTATAAGAGACTCTTAACTATAGGAAACTGAGGGTTCTGGGGTGGGGGGTGGAGGGATGGGGTAACTGGTTGATGGATCTTAAGGAGGGCATGTGATGGAATGAGCACCAGGTGATGTATGCAACTGATGAATCACTGAACTCTACCTCTGAAACCAGTAATAGACTATATGTTAACTGAATTGAATTTAAATAAAAAAATTTTTAAAAAACCACTTCTAACTTCACTAAAGATATTATTAGTTGGGGGGTATGCTCTTCGGACTGAGCCAGCCAGGTGCCCTGGAAGTCGAACTTTTAGCAAGTATTCCGAAAGAATCTTAGGATCAGGGAAGTTTGGGGGAAAAAAAAAATCACTGCCTTAGAGTAGAATGTGAAACCCACTCTCCAAGAGTCTAATGGTATACGAGTCAAAGAACGTCTCTCAAAAAGACAACTTCCCTCCCCTTGTCTTTCCTCTCTCCCTCTCTTCCCTGAACCCATTCTCAGCTCTTTAAACCACCTATAATTTCTGGTGTCCTCTCCCCTCTCAGGTAAAACCTCTTGTCACACAGTCACACAAAGGTAGTAGAAAAAGAGAAACACTTGCGGTCTCCGTCCTCCTTCAAGATTTGTCTTGCTGCGCAGAGGCTGGCAGCTTTCTCCAGCCTGACCTCTTAGCACATAGGCAGCTGTGCGTGCGAACCCCTGCTTTTCTCACGCCACACTCCAACAGCAACAGCAGGGTCAATGGTGTCCCGGTACCCCTGGGGCCCCTTTCATCTCCTCATCCAACTTGCTCACTCTACCAGGAACGTTCCAGACCAAATGCTTGGGTGCGCCCATCCAAGGACCAAGCCCTAAGGTGTCATCAAGGTAGGCAGCAGAGGCTCAGAGGCCAAGAGAAGTAGGTCCACGTGGTGTCTCACACTGATGGCTGGCTGTACAGAGGCTCAGGATGTTTATTTAAACGTCAGCATAATTCCTTCTTTTTGGCCAGTGTGCTAATTTTAAAGCGGTTGTACCCAGTTCAATACTCCGATAGGGATTTTCCACATCATGAGAGCTCTTATACTCGCGGCTCTCTGTATGAAGGGCATTATCTGAATCACAGAGTCCTGCTGTAAGAAAGCCCTCACTTCTATTACTGGAAAAGCGTTGGGCTTGGGATAATTTTCAAATCCAATTCATAAATCTCTCCATATTCCAATTCTGCACCTTATGTTTTTCCTCCGTCAGGCATTACCTAAGCTTGGCAGGCCAAGTTGCAATCTGGGAAGAATAATGTAATATTGTGTCAGTTTAGACAAGTCATTAGATCAAAACGGTCTATTTAAAATCCCTTGTTTTTTATAGTGGCTGCTTCCAAGGAGAGATCTGGGATGGATTGGAGTTAGGAGAGCTAGACTCAGCATGGCAGGCCATGAACTTTTGTGTGCCTGTGGACTTCGCTTCCATGTTCATGTGTTTACCTACTCAAAGGGACCTTTTTTAATGTAATGATTATATACTATGTGTATTTAATCAATAAAAAAAGTGAATGCCGCACTTCTAATAATGAATAAGATGATGAAAAAGTCTGAATAGTGGGAAGAGAACTGGGTTACAGGTCAGAAAGCCTGGATTTCACTCCTGGCTCTGCCTACCAGTGTGACAAAGTGGGCAAATTCATCAATCTTTCTGCGTCTCAATTTTCTGCTCTATAAAATAAGAGGGTATTCATGGTTGTTCCAGTCCTTTCTGCTCTAGAAGTCTGTGATTTTATGAAAAGACACTCTTTCACCCTGCTAACAGTAACTTTGAATCAGCTGGACTTTTTAAAAGTTTATTTACTAAATAAAAAAGCCAAGAATCTTAAATTTCCTAGTCCTTTTAAGGTTCACTGATGACTACGAGTTTATAATCAGGTTTCAAGCTAATTATAATAAGCTGGAAGCACTTTTGCTCAGAATTTTCTTATAAACAATGGAGAAACATAGTCAAACTGACAGGCCACTATGTTCTACTGCTTATATTTTAAGGAGGTTAGAAACATGTCAATTTTCATGATTAGAAAAACAATTCATTTTTGTTCACCCAAAGCAGATTGCTTACACATTCATGTGGCTCCAAAAAACTTGGGTGATATTTTATACACCTATGGTTTTAAAGAAACTTTCAATCTTGCCTAGTTTAAAACATATTTAGCAAATTCTGCATGTGTGTGCCCACTGTAAAACTATTCTCATAGGAAAGGATGACATAAAGCTTTTCTTGTTTGCCAGACTTTTCTCCCCAGGACCCAGGGCATGGAAATGTCATCCCTATTAAGAAGAATTTATTCCTTTAGCAGGTAGCTGTTGAAATTGGCTTTAGCATCTCTGGTTTTATTGATGCCACAAAATACTAGATTAGGAAGGAATTAATCTACCTACTGAACTGGTTCTTCTGGATGTTCAGAGCTTCAGAACAGGAAAGTTAAGTGGTATAAAATAAGTTATTCTGGAAGGCACAGCTAAGTGTATTAAACTCTTGTTTTAAAAACATCTGATTCAGTTTCAGACTACTAAATTGGCACCTGCAGAATACTAGACTTTAAAAAGTATGGTATGAAAAAAAATCTACTGGTGCCAGTCAGTAGCACAGAATTCTTCCAGAAGTGTCAGAAACAAAGCTATAGCACTAGAATAAAGATGTGAAGTCCCTTGAGGAGGAGCTCCTGTTTATATATTTATTTTTAAATAAGAAATTTCCAGAAAATTTCATATATATGACACTGTCTGGATATCTTTTTATAAATCTAAAAGCACAGTATTATTATACAAGACATAAAATGCACTTCACATAGCAATTGTGTGAACATTGCATGAGACGCTTGGAGAACTGAAAACCTGGGCCAAAAGGGAAATTTTAGCATAGTGCTAAATATACGAAAGATGCTGCAAAATCTGCTGACAGCTTGAAATGACTCAGACAGAGGCTGCAAGCATTAGCTGAATAGAGAAGTGTTTACTTCAAATGTATACACACGGCTACAGTAGTAAGAACCTCCAGGGCCACACCCCCAACATGTCTTAGATGACCCATTAAATATTTTTTGTCTTCATATTCAGCTTTTATTTCTTTTAAGCAGCAATTATTTGGCATCATCTTAAGAAGTTCGTGTTCCCCATATTTTAAGTTTTCTTTACATCCCTTTTCTCTCCCCACAAAATATTTTCTTTTCTACAATGTGATACACATGACCAAACTTATACCACAACGAAGACAGTTCAACTTACACAGAGAAGCTGTGCCTATTTTTTGAATAGTATTTTTAAATCACACCATACAATTTGCATAAAAACTTATTTTAAGCGCGTACTGCATCAGAACTGATTTCACTAGTATTTGGGAAACAAGCCTACACATTTTTAACGTATTCCGCTTCTGCTTGTCATACTGAAAGGAACCTTTCTGAAATCAGAAAGAATTATTCTCTTTTAAGAAACCAGTGCTTCAAAAGACAAAACTTTGATGTACTGTAGCTGGTGGTAACCCTGGCTTTGAGTCCACAAAAGTGAATCTGTGCTCTCCCTATGACACCTGCTCAAAGTCAAGAACGGTTTCTGACCATGCTTGAAGACAGAACGAGCATGTCCACAAAGTCACCAGACTATGCTTTTCTTCTTTTTCCTGATTGTAAAGCAAAATGTTCATTATGGAAATTTTGGAAAATAGAGAAAAGTATAAAGAAGAAAACGAAATCATGAAACATGCCAATTGATCCTTTGACATATGTCCTCCTGATCTTTTTTTCTTTGCATGCATACACATAAATGTTTTTGATTTTTAAAATTTGTATACACACAAATTCTTAATAAACTGAACTGAACAGCAGAATGAGTTCTGTCTTTCCCATAGTTCCAAAGGAAAGCATTATACTAATTTCATTAATGCCTCCATTGTAGTCCTATCTCCAGAGCCAGAAGCACACTCTTAAAAAATCCTCAAAGTAATGTTTAGAATCAAGTCTTTTTGATTTTGACAATTTTTTTTTTCATTCAGAACTAAGTGTGAGGAATAATAAGAGTAAGGAAACAAGATGTTACCATAAAGAAAAAGATGACTTTTCTTATGTGGTTCGTAAACAGCTCTAAAAAGAATTCCAAAGGAAAACTACCAAAAATGTTTTGCAAGGTGGCTGCAGAAGGAAGCCCTGCCTCCAGGGGGGAAAACCTGAACAGATCTCCCACTTTTTATTTGCTTATGGACAATTTGGAGAGTGATTTTTTTTTAAAAACAAAGTCTAATCACTGGACTCATTTATTCCCTTCCATCTTCTCTAATTGTTCACAATTCCTTCTTCGCCTTGTTCTCTTTACAATACAATCTCTTCCATCAAATCATGCCTTCAACACACACACACGAATAGAAATCTATTTATTTTATTTTTGACCACAACACTGACAGACAAACGTAGGAGATTGTTCAACTCATTCCTTCAGAAGTTCCACAATGTTAGGCATGGAATAAACAAGAGGAGCAACTCAGTCTGACTCAAGGAGTGCAGTTCCACAGAATGTGATGTTGGTAGAATTCTACCCTAACCAGAGATGAGGAAACTGGAATCCAGAGCCATGACACCATTTTCTCAAGATGACCAAGGCAAAGACAAACCCCACTAAAACCCTCTTCATTAACCATTCTTCCTCTTAGTTTGATGTTGTTTTATTTTCTCTTAAAAAAAACTATACTAAAGGCATTACCGTCTACTTTCTCAGGAGAGTAGACTAGGTATCAGGCAGCCACATAAACCTTGTGTTTTGGTACTTATTTCTCGCCACTGCTCTGTACATCAGTCCCAATTCATCCTTAAACTGGAATCTGGGACTTCTACTTTGGTATCTTGTTACCAGTAAATTCAGGAGGATCTGCATTAATAGATGAATAATTCTTTACATTTATAACGGGAACATCGAAAACCATTAAATGAAAAAGTCGTCGTTTCCATGATTAAATTCCACTTAATCCTTACCCACCTGCATCACTAGAGATTAAACTATAATAGATACACTGAAAATAAATTCTCAGGGCTTTTGAAATCCAATCTCTACAATTATTGTTTACCCCTGGGGGGATCAAAGTCACAACTGTAGTATTTGTGCAGTGTAATCCCTCCTTCACTGATTAGTAACAGCAGAAGATCATAAAATCTCCCTTCCTTGCCCTTCACTCAATGGTGGTATTTGTTATAAAAAGGCCACTGAACACCCAAGAGCCACAAGTACAGATTACTCCCCCGCCCCATGGCCCTCACCAGTGCTCAGACAACAAAGCCGGGGGTGGGGACCTCGGGATAACACTATGGGGTAACACTAACTGAAACTTGAAACGAGGACACTGTGTATAATGCTACCTTCCTTTGTTAAACAATAAGTGACAACTTCATCAGAAAAACAAACAACTCATCAGTCTTCTACTACCCAGCTTCTTTTCCCTGCCCTTGAAACCAAGTCTTATTTAACAAGTGCCTCCCAAGTTCCAGGCACAGCACTGAGCATGATACCCAGCCCTTCCAGAGATAACAAAGTACAGTGCAATGAGGCCTTTTAATGTACCAGACAAATGGAAAGAGAAGGCACTCTCATTGGAGACCAGAAAAGGGGTAGGAGGGGTCAACTTTTTTTTTTTTCTGAAGATTTTATTTATTTATTTTACTTGAGAGAAAGAGAGACAGGAAGAGCAGAGGGAGAGAGAGAGAGAGAATTTCAAGCAGACTCCACGCTGAGCATGGAGCCCAACGTGGGGCTCGATCTCACAACCCTGAAATCATGGCCAGAGCTGAAACCAAGTCAGATGCTTAATGGACTGAACCACCAGGTGAGGAGGGGTCAACTTTTAAAACCTGTCACATTTGGCATAAAGTACTGACCCTCAGGTTCTCCGTTCCTGATGCTCATAAAGGGATATTATCAAATTATAAACAAAGATGACCCATATAGTAGGCCCCTACAGCCATGAGCCCCCTCTGACAGGGGCTGAGGGTAACTCAAGCAGGCAGCTGAGATTTTATGCACATCCCTTTTCTTAAGCCACAGCCAGGCTTTAAGGTCGAGGAAATGTGAGGCAAGACATTACAGGAAAGGTTATGCAGTGAGCAAGTTGATAGAGAAATCTAAAAAAAAGCACGGCCCAATTATAAAGGCAGTCCTAACCACCTCATTTCCTGGACCACTGGAAGTCACACCTTTAATGCAAATATTGGAAACTCTAACCTCCCTAGAAGTTTGACCTTTACAATGAATATAGTGGTATCTGGGGATTTCCTCTAAGGAAGAGCTTATAATATATTCTTCACCTCACTGTTTGTCAACCATTTTCATCATGGCCCCTAAGGGAAAAACTTCTGTTTCCTTCTCTACTCATAACCAACACTTCTGACACCAGATGTGTGGGTTTTTCCAAACCACACAACTCTCCAGTTCTCACAGGATGCCAACTGGATGGGTGTCCTACAACTTATAATTCTGACACTAACTGCCTAGAGTTAGCGCAGACCCCTCAGGTGAAGGGCTCAATGCCACAAGGCTGCCCTCCTCCCCCGCCAACGTCAGACACCAACTGCAAGTCTCAGGTTGACACCTGTACTCCAACTGGCTACAAACTGGGAATTTCCACAACCCCTTCCTTAAGTTCAGTAATTTGCTAGAATGGCTCACAGGATTCCAGAACACAGTTTACTTACTAAATTACCAATTTTCAATACAAAAATGTAACTCAGGAACAGCTGGATGAAAGAGAGGCGTGGGGTAATGCATCATGGTGTGTTATTTTCCCAGAGCCTCGGGGTATTCACCAACCTGGAAGGTTGCTCAGAGTTTTGAGGGAGGTTTCATTACACAGGCACAGCTGATTAAATCACGGGCTGTTGGTGCCTAATTCAATCTCCAGCCCCAGGAGTCAGGTGGTGGGGTTCAAGGTCTAACCCTCTCATCACAAGGCTGGTTCCCTTAAAACCAGCCCTCATCTTCAGGGGCTTTCCAAAGTTCACTTCATTAACATAAACTCAGGTGTGGTTGAAAGGGGCTTGTTATTGAATACCAAAAGATGCTCCCTTCATCTTTATAGCTCTGGAGCTGTTTTAGGAGCCAGGACAAAAACCAAATATTAATTGATTATATTACCTTAGGAGTTCTGTGCTGAGAACTAGGGACAAAGATGCGCTCCACTCAAGGCCTTTTTAGACATTTTTTTTCCTAATTATGACACACCTTCCCCACTGAAATATTAAAAACACAGATATACTGACTGTATATATGGTTATATAGATATATATGTATCTGTGCTTTATAGATAAAATGAGTAATTCTTTTGCCTCCCCTCCCCAGGAATCAATTTTCACCCCTTTGTGGCCAACAACAATGCCCAATTAAGAATGCATACCTTAGTTTATGAAATAAGACACTGATAGAACCAAGAATACAAAACTAGGTTACTATAAGATAACCCAAAAGTTACATCTTGTATTAGGAAGATTTTCAAATTAGGAAAATTTTCAAATCTCTTTCTAGGATAATAATTTGCCTACAATTTTAGTAGTATAATTTTACCTGTTTTAGAATATGAAATTAAGTAACAAAAATGACATGGGGCTTGATCCCAGGACCCTGAGATCATGACCTGAGGCGAAGGCAGAGGCTTTAACCCACTGAGCCACCCTGGCGCCCCTACATAAGAGTTTTAACACAAATTGAAGAGAATACTCTCTTGAGACGCTAAATAACTTAAAATAAACTTTTTTTCACTCACAAGTAATGTGTAAGTATTTATTACATTAAATAACAAGCTTTATCTGTGGTTTGGATTAAGTGCAGGACAATGGAATAGAGGTAGTGTCAACATCATTTCAGACAGCCTTTTAAAAGGGATTTATTTTAAATCCAACAAGAGAATATGACAATTGTAAATATCTATGCATCAACATTGGGGCACTTAAATACACAAAGCAAATAATAACAGACATAAAGGGAGAAACGAACAATACTACAATAATAGGGGGGACTTTGGCACTCCAGTTACATCAATGGGTAGATTATTGAGAAAGAAAATCAATAAAGAAATGGTGTCTCTGAAAGATGCATTAGACCAGATGGATTTAACAGATATGTACAAAGCATCCAAAAATGTCAGAATACACATTCTTTTCAAGTATGCATGGAACATTCTCTAGGACAGATCATATGTTAGGCCATAAAACAAGTCTCTATAAACTTAAGATTAAGATCCTATCATGCATCTTTTCTGACCACAATGATATGAAACTGGAAATTAATTACAAGAAAAAAAAAAAACACAAACATGGTGGCTAAAAAACATGCTACTGAACTACCAAAGGGTCAATGAAGAAATCAGAGGAAATGAAAAGAAGGCAAGGAGACAAATGAAAATGGAAACACAATGGTCCAAAATCTCTGGGATGCAGCGGAAGAATCCCTCCAAGCAAAATTTCCCTTAGAGGAATTTATAGTGATGGGCCTACCTCAAGAAACAATAGAAATCTATTTTCTATTTTCTTGAAATTGGTGCAACCACTGTGGAAAACAGTATGGAGGTTCCTCAAAAAATTAAAAATAAAAATATTATATGATCCAGTTATTCCATTACTGGGTACTTACCCAAAGGATATAAAAGCGCTAGTTTGAAAAGGTACATGCACCCCTATGTCTACTGCAGCATTATCTACAACAGCCAAGATGTGGAAGCAACCCAAGTGTCCATCAACAGATGAATGAATAAAGACGTAGCATGTATACACACAATGGAATACTTCTTGGTCATAAAAAGGAATACGATCTTATCATTTGTGACGACATGAATGGACCTAGAAGGTATTATGCTCAGTGAAACAAGTCAGAAAGAAAAAGACAAATACCATATGATTTCACTTATATTTGGAATCTAAAAAACAAAACAAAACAAACAAAAAGCGAAAACAGACTCATAGGTGGAGAACAAACTGATGGTTGTGGGGTTGTAAGGGTTGGGGAAAATGGGTGAAGAGAAGTGGAAGGTACAGGCTTCTAGTTACAGAATGAATAATCTTGGGGAGTTTCGGCATAGCACAGAGAATACAATCAGTGGTACTATAATAGCGACATGGTGACAGGACCACACCTGTGGTGAGCACAGCATGAAGTATGGACTTGTTGAATCACTGTGTTGTACACCTAAAACTAATAACATTGTGTGTCAGATATATTTCAATAAAAGCATATAAAATTTAAAATAAATAAAAATTCTAAAATTAAATTAAATTAAAAGGATTTATTTTTTGAAAGGACTTATTTTAAATGCAACAAGCAAAAAAGTCCAAATCTCAGATATGATCACTACTTCCAGTCTATCTTATTAAAATCCTACTCATGCCAAAACACCTAGGCTGAGGAGGCTCTGTAGGGAATGAACTCATCTGACTGTACCAATAATTTCCTATGTGCAGCCTGGATAAATTACCTAACCACTCTGCATTCATTTCTCTAACCAGCCAATAATGTAAATCGACACACTATAACGGAAAAACACACAACAACCCTGGTCAGAAGATCTGCCATCTGGTCCTACCTTAGCTACTGACACACTGTGTGAGTATGGCCAAGTCACCAACCTTCCCTGAGGCCACCCCTTCCCCATCTGTAAAAGGAAGATATCCCACCAGAAGCGTGCATGGAGATTCTACATCATAAGTGCCTTTATTTGGCTAAGCCATGTACACTATCATACTAAATAAAACAATGCCCTTTATTAAATTCTACCAAATTCAAGAATATGAATCAGTCCAGCCAGCATAAGACTTGATAGAAAAATATACCGCATAGAAAAACAGTGGGAAGGAAAACATGATTACTCTCCAAGATATAAGTCTTAAAAGTTCAGGCAAAGTACGTTCCCCACTTGAATGAGGTACAACAGCCATTCATGAGAACTCATTGCAGCCCCTTTTGGAACATATCCATTTTCTGCTTGGATCACCACTTAGTGTAACGCACTCCATAAACTACCTCCTTCCATGTTCAATAATGCTTTCATTTTATTTGAAATCAAAGTTATAATGGTCTGGGATTTGGGAAATCCAGTCTGTATTTATCCTATACATATCCTATACTACAGATTCCAGTTAAATCCCTTTTTAGCTTTGGTTTTTCCAAACTTACTACTTTAGACAATCTCCATTCTTCCCATTCCCTTGATTACTTCAGTAGCCCAGAGCTAAATTTTTTCCCAATTCCGTTGGAACTTTCTTCACCTCCTAGGAAGACTAGGAAGATGAGGGATCAAAAGGAAAGCTAGTAACAGCGAGAGGCAGGGAAAATACATCATCATCCAGAGAGAAAACTGTCACCATTTATTCTCAGCTCTATGACAAAGTAAAGCAAGTGTCCTCCCCCAACACTACTAGCATAAAAAGATTCTCTATCTGCTAGTAATTATAAAAACAGTTCTTTGATTTCTCTATGCAATGAATTGCGTCTAAGACTATTTCACAAAGTATTGAAGTACCTGTTATTTGAAGCATTTAACTAAAAAGGATGGATGGTCATCTGGCAAGGACGCTATCAAAGCCATTCCTAAACTGGAGAGAAGAGACTAGCTAGAAAGTTCCTAACAGTTTTTAACCCAATGTAGTTGAGAGATTTGTCATCCTATCCACCAACGGGGAATATAGGCTTACTAAAGTAACTGTCACTGGGACCCAGGCAAGTACCTTGAAAGGGAGGGTGTAGCATTTGAAATGCACTCCCCTACCCTCAGTGGGTCTCAGCTGAGAAATGATGAATTAAATTACTCCTAAAATCTCCCCAAATATAAAAGGCTCCTGGTATTTTCACAAAGACTATGGCAAGTGTCCAAGAACTTCACTACCATTATCCAACAGACCCCCTCCCCTCCATTTTCCCCTCATTTCTTCATAATTTTAATTACTGGTTCACTGTCATTTTCTCCAATACTGAAGAATTCCTAGCAAGTTCAATAGCCACAGAGATGACCCTTCCAACAATTTAACTCTCAGTTCACTAAATGTCTTTTACCGATGTTGTCCTCTCCCCCACTTCAGCCATGTATTCCCAGTCATGCCCTAAGACTTTATCATTACCAAGAGCTACAACACAGTAGGAAAGAGAAAGAGAAAATCAGTGGGGAGAGGGTCAGTGCAAAGGTGATAGTTTTGAAGTCGCAGTGGAGTTGAAGAATAGTTGGATTGAGGCACTGTAGGGAGAAAGTGTGCTGGAAAATTCGTTTGTGTTCAGAGAGTGGGACGCATCAAGTTGCGATTATGGAGAGGTTATAGCTATTGGTGTCACTGGTGACAGCCCACATTGCTAAATCCAGAGGTCAGTTCTCAGTTCTCATCTTACTTGACCTACCAGCAGCATCTGGCATAGCTGACTGTTCCCTCCATCTGAAGAACACTCTGCTTGATCCTAGGACTCTACTGTCTTGGTTTTCCTACCTTGCTGGTCATTCTTTGTCAGTCTCCTTTGCTGGTTCCTTCTCTTCTCCTGATGTTGGAATATCCCTGGGTCCTTGGTCCACTTTACTTATTACACTTACGCCCTTGGTGATCTCATCCAGGCTCATGGTTTTAAATGCCACGCATTTGCCTCTCTTCTGAAACTCCACACGTCTATCCAACTGGCTACTTGCCATCTCCCTTTGGAAGTCTAGTAGCCATCTCAAACTTAATAGGTCCAAAGCTTAAGTACTCATATGTCACCTTGCCTCTCAAAGTCTGTTTCATCTGCAGCTTCTTCACTGTGACTGATGGCAACCTATCCTTCAAACTGCTCAGGTCCAGATCCTGGAGTCCTTGACTGCTCTCTTTCTCTCATATCTCATACCCAAACCATCAAGAAATCACTCAAGCTCCATCTCAAAATATATCCAGAATTTGATCTTTACTTACGTCTTCCATTGCTACAACTCTCATCCGGGTCACCACTGTCTCTCTCCTGGAGGGCTGCCATGGCCTCCTAAGAGGTCTTCTCGGCTCCTCCTCACCTCCATCACCTATTCTCCACCCAGCAGCCAGAGGGGTCCTTTTATACTAAAGTCAGATCACGTCACGCTTCTACTCAATGACCCGCAACAGCTCCCAGCTGACTTTATGTAAATGTGAAAGTTACTCTGATGCCCTACAAAGCCTTAAATAATCTGGTCCTCCGCTTTCTCTGACCTTCTCCCCTCAGCCACTGTGTGCTCCTAAATGTGCTACAAACACATCAGGCATGCTTTTCCCTTAGGGCCTTTGCTGTAGCTATTCCCAACACCTGCTCTGCTCATCTCCCAGACATCCACATGGCAAAGCACCTCATCTCCTTCCTCAAATCTCAAGCTCTCAAGGAGACCAACACTGACCACCCGATTTAATACTGTAGTCTATCTGGCAATCTCGACATCCCAACCCTGCTTTATTATTTTCCTGTATCACTTAACATCTTCTTAACACACTGTGTAATTTATTAATAGTGTTGTCTGTTGACTACTGCCTCAACACCAGAATGAAAACCACAAGGACAGAAATTTTTGTTCATTTTCTTCACTGATGTATTCCAAGCATGCAGAACAATGCCTGGCACAAAAGTACTCAATAAAACTATTTTTTTAATGCATGAATGAACACTTGAAACTGGATTTAAATTGTGGACCAGAGAGAGAGTTGAGGTTGACAGAAGAAAAACTCAAATGGCCCAGGTACACCTAGGGTCTCAATTATGCTCTGAGACAATTAGCTACTTTAAAAGGCTATATTATTTCTTTCAGATCTGCAGGTGGATTACGTAATGCAAACCCTGGTGACTTTGCCATAATACTAGCTCCTACTACAAAAAGGCACCGAGGACAGATAAAAGGCATGGCCCGCAATTTTTGTCTTTGCCTCTTGGTGACTCTACACTGGGCAATCCTGTCTTTAGCCAGCTTTGTAAGTCAGAGGGGTGCCTTGCAAACACACCACAATTTAGGAATCGGAGAGAGCAAGTCCATCAGGGCTAATGCCACTTTTGGAATGCCTGATTTAGTCCCATGGATTAGGCACAGACAAGTTAGAACTAGATGACGATCATTTATGTCCGTAGTTTCAGCCACGGCTGCAGATCTGAATTCCTAAGGCACTTACAGTAAACTACAGCTGTCCACCCCCCTTTCCGAGAGAAACACTCCGGGTGAGGCAAAGGTAAAGGGTTCCAGGTGACTGGAATGGGTAGCCACAGCAGGGAGCAATGGATGGGGCTCAACTCCATTTTCCAGATTACAAATGAATCCCAGACAAAATGAGATCCAAGGTCACAGAGCTCAGTGACAGTGTTAGGACTGGAAACTGTCACTTGATTTTTTTTTTCTTTTTTCAAAGATTGTTATTTATTTATTTGTCAGAATGAGCAAGCACAGGCAGACAGAGAGGCAGGCAGAGGCAGAGGGAGAAGCAGGCTCCCTGTTGAGCAAGGAGCCCGATGTGGGACTCGATCCCAGGACCCTGGGATCATGACCTGAGCTGAAGGCAGTCGCTTAACCAACTGAGCCAACCAGGTGTCCCTGTCGCTTGACTCTTTAGAGAAACAGCAGTAAAGGAGAAATTCCACTACAACATAATAAAGTGTAAGTCCATGAATTACAGTAGTTAAATGCTATTCTTTTTATTAAAATCATGGCATCTGTGTTCACGAGTGAGAAATTTTCTTTACCGGCCCCTATCTTTAAGGGCTTGGGTCGGACTTTGTTATGGTAGCCTTGGAATGAATTAGGTACACTATGCTCTAAGATCTTGTGTAAACATTTATTCCTTCATTAAAATAACTGGATGAACTTCCAGTTAAAAAAAAAGAAGAAAGAATACCTCTAATATCTTTCTTTGTCAACCAACTTATTGATTTAAACAGTTTTTTGGTTTAAAAACCCTATAGTAGTCATGGCTGCAGAACAATGTGAATGTACTTACTGCCTCTGAACTGTACATATAAAATGGTTAATATAGGAAATTTTATGCTACATATATTTAGCCACCAGTTTTTAAAAGCAAGAGAAAGACAAAAGAAAAAGAGAAAAGAGAAAGGAGTGGGGGTGTAAGAGGAAAAGATCTAGGGGAGGAGATCCCCCAAAACCAAATTTAACCACTGTGAGCACCTGCTGGCAGACATTCACGAAAAGCCTGGTGGGAGCAAAGAGCAGTTGCCTGGGTTCCCAGACCACCAGCAAAGCAAAGTCCTGGAAGGAGTATGGGAAGTAGGTCACTCTGGAGGAGTAACATGACCCAACCCATACACACACAGTGCTCAGTCTCTAATCTAAGATGTGGGGCTATACAAGGATGTCCTTGACACTGCCTAAGACCTGGGCTTCATTTCCACATCCAGGGCTCCTCCTAGAGAGAAGATAGTTAAGTCTCCTTCATACCACACAGTTCAGGATCCTCTTAAACATGGAATTAAGCTACTGGTAGTATTTTGGCTTTTTGTGAATTGCAAATCAGTGTACCAACACTGAAGAGAAAAGGTTAGAGATGCTCAGGGCAGAGTCATGAAATCTCCACAGTATGTCTCCTTGCTCTGCAATTCTCTTAAGAATATTGTTTGGTGTCTAAAACAGGTAGAAAAGCCTTTTTTCAGAAAACACCTTTGACCATAATTCCAAAGTAATAAAGTGTGTTCAGTCCTGCCTCTAAATGTATAGCTATAAATGTAAATTATAAGGTAGTACTTCCTGAATGTATGAACTGACGGGGTCGGGTGGGGGGGGGCAGATTTATCAAAAAGTGATTGAAGCCGAGTAAGCTTCTCTGAAAATAGTTCTCATAAATTTAACAAGCACCACTGAATATAATTTTATTCCAAATTGATTCAGTTTATGTACCATACCTTAAACATATTTTTATAGTGAAGATCGTGTACAGCAATGCCGATGATAAATGCTCAACAAGGATTTGCTCAATGAAGGAATGAGAAGGACCAAGCCTCACTCTGAGTTTGTTTCGGTAACAGGGAGATGACAACACAGGCTAAAATCTAAATCTAGCAGGGCATTATTTTAATCGCTACTGAAAAGAATAACATCTATCTTTGCAACTCAATGTGACAGATACATCAGATTCCCCCTAGAAAGAGTAAAGTGGGGGGGGGGAGAAGGATAGAAGGGGAGAAAGGGGGAAGGAGTAGCTTACTATACCAGAAGGAGATTCTCCAGAATGACATGGGTCAGGTCAGATCTCAGGCAAGCAAAAGGGCCCCAATCTCACTTAACACTCAAGTGCCAACCAGAAACTGAGATGCAGTATTCTACTTGTATAAAGCTGATCTTCCATTTGACTCTTATCTCAGGGGACACTGGGTAAGCTTAGTGTAAATAGGCTTTTTCTCATTCCTTTCTGTAGTGTTTCACCTACCATGGCGTACTTGTTGAGACAACCAAGTGCTACGAGACAGAAAAATACCACACAATCAGCAATTCCTAAAGGACTATGTTATGGGTTGAACTGTACCCTCCACTGAATTCACAGGTAGAAGTTCTAACTCCCAATACCTCAGCATGTTACCTTACTGGGAAACAGAATGTTACCTTATTTGCACGTATAATTAGTTAAGATGAAATCACACTGAAGTAGAGTAGGCCCTTAATTCAGTATGACTACTGTCCTTATATTATTTTATTTTAAGATTTTATGTATTTGCCAGAGAGAGAGTACAAGGAGGGGGGAGTGGCAGGCAGAGTAGGCAGAGGGAAAAGCAGGTTCCCCACTGAGCAAGGAGCCAGATGTAGGACCTAATCGCAGGACCTGAGCCGAAGGCAGCCGCTTAACCAACTGAGCCACCCAGGTGTCCCGGTATGACTGTTATCCTCATACAAAAAAGAAATGCGAACACAGACAGGCACATGGGGAGAAGGCTGTGCGAGGACGGGAGGTATACATGCTATCACAAGCCAAAAAACTGGCAGAAGCCAGAAGCGAGAACAGAAGAGATCCCTCCCTGGCACCTTCAGAGGGAGCATGGCCCTGCGGACACCTTGGTTTCACACACCTGGCTTCTAGAGCTCGGAGACAATAACCACCTTCCGTTCTACACTCCCGGCGTGCTGTACTTCATTATGGCAGCCTCATTAAACTGATACTGACAGTCAGGGGCCAACATGCACCAACCAGCCCACGCCCTTCTTGCTGCATCTCAGCTCTGGCTTCCCACCCCATGGCCACTTGCCACCATATTAGCCCAGGCCCCACGACCTCACTCTTGGGCTGCCGCCTGGTGTCCATAACGTCAGGTCTACCTCCACCTGCTTCAACTGCCAAACTCACGTGCACACCACCATGACGTTAACCTTTGAAAGATACCAACTTCTTTGCATCACTCTCTGGGTAAAATAGTGCTAGTGACTCACCAGTTCCTATCAGGAAAAGTCCAGATGCTCTTGCCCAGCCTTCAGGCCTCCCTCTTCTAAGCTAGCTCCAACTGCTAAGTGACCCTGGAACACACCGCCATTATTCTTCATGCCATGCTTTCTCCTCTGCTTGGCACTCTCCCCCTTCAACTACCCAAATCTTGACCATCCCATGAACACTACGGCCAAGACTTGCTTTCACCTTGATGCACTCTCTGCACACTCATGCCCACACAACAACGACCACATCTCTGACCTCTATGTGTTTACTACTTGTATCTGTCATTCCGCACTCATCAAAGACTCCCTTGCATGGTTACCTAGCAGGTTAAAGGTGCACACTTCGATTCCATAGCTGGACCATGAGTTCCTTAGGGCTAGGGTTCATGTTTTACAATTTTGGGGGTATTTCTCAAAGCCAAAGACAATGCTAGGCTTTTTTTTTTTTTCTTTAAGATTTTATTTATTTATTTCAGAGAAAGAGAGGCAGAGAGTCCAAGCCACCCCACCAAGGGGTGGGGGAAAGGGGCAGAGGGAGAAGCAGACTCCTCGCTGAACAGAGTGCCCAATGCAGGGCTCAATCCCAGGACCCCAGGATCATGACCCGAGCCAAAGGCAGACGCTCAACTGACTGAGCCAGGTGCCCCAGGACAATGCTAGGCTTATTATAAGCAAGCTTTAAGTTCCTAAATTCTTATCGAATTAACTATTAAACATACATTATAAATTCTTAGAAATGTTACTTTTGGCTTTTTTTAAAAGATTTTATTTATTTATTTGAGAGACAAAGATCACAAGTAGGCAGAGAGGCAGGCAGAGAGAGAGGGGAAAGTGGGCTCCCCACCGACCAGAGAGCCTGATGCGGGGCTCAATCCCAGGACCCTGGGACCATGACCTGAGCCGAAGGCAGAGGCTTTAACCCACTGAGCCACCCAGGTGCCCCTTTTGGCTCTTTCTTCAGCTGGGAACTTAAAATTGAACAAATCTATAGATTTTATATGAGCCAAATGGTTCCACATATACACAAAGAATTTAAAACCTACAGGGAACAGGAGAAAAAAACCCTCAGGTTTTTAGTCCTAAGTTACTTACCATTCTTCATCACCACATTGGACCACACGTTCGCATTCAAGGCTTGAACGATTCGCTTTACTCCTGTAGATTCTGGGAAGTCATCTAATCAGGAGGAGAAACAGATATATTTTTATATATATATATATATATATATATATATATATATGTACACACACACACACACACACACACACACACACACACCTGTCTGTGTGTGCATCCCCCAAACCATACTTTTAAATAACTGTGGCCTAGTTATCTTGCTTATTTAGTTGGTACTTAACATTGTAACTTACCTAGTAAAGAAAAAAATACAGAGCTTAGCGCTCTTGATAAGAATATCCTAGAAACTAAAACAAACAATGATATAAATGCACTTTATAAAAGGTTTCTATGATAAAGTCATCTCTATCACCTCATCAATGGAATCTACTCATATTTTCCTGAAAATGTGAGTTCCTGTTAATTATACAATCCTGGCAAAGCTTTGGAAACACCAATTTTGGCTATTTAAGGAGAATGAGTTTCCTGAAGGCAGGGATGGTCCTCTTGGTATTCCACAAAATGCTATAAATGCCCCTACCTTCTCCTGGGAATCACAGAGTAACAATTATTATTTATAGTAGATATTCAGAGAACAATTTCCTGATTAGAGAAAGATAATTTTAGAGAAGTAAAATGACTATAACCATAAGTGTAGGAGACAGGCAAGGATCATTAAAAATAAAAACAAACAACTTAGTTTAGCTGGGTTAGTATAGGTACTATTTTGCTTCTGGAATTTAGCTGATACTACTCAAAATAACAGGGCAGTAATCCCAGTTAGCATACTAACAAGGTGACATTCGCAGCTTGCAGATATGTGTACGATGGAAATGAGTGTTATAAGACTGGATACAGCAAATGACGGCAGAAGTAATTTCCATGTGCCTGAAGGAAAAAGTCTCCTAAGAGCCTACGGAGAACAATCCACGTAGAACCTGTGTCTAGTGGCCTGGCCAGGCATGGAACTGGAAGTCAAAAATCTGATCTGGAACTCAGGCTCTTTTTTTTTTTTTTTTTAATATTTTATTTATCTGACACAGAGAAAACGTGAATAAGCAGGGGGAGCAGAAGAAGCAGAGGGAGAACTCAGGCTCCATAATTTGTTAGCTATTTGATCAAGGGCAAATCATGTACGCTATTCTCGAGAAAAAGTGGGGCTGATGCCACTCTGCACACACCTCTCCCAGAGGAAAGAGGTGCTGGAAGTGACAATTCACCCCTGTAACCCCCCCTCTAGGTGGGGCTTACCACCCAACACGGTGCCTGAGGACAACAGGCGCTCCGTAAGGACTGAGGGCTGGATGAGTCATCTGAAGAACAGCGACCTACCAACCTAACAGAAACATGGCAAGGATTAAACTGAAAATACAAAGATGAGCTTTCTCACCTCGATGTTTAAATAAAGAAATAAAAGGCATGTTTACCTGAACTATGAGAGATTCAGTTCTTAAAAGGATAGCTAACACTTCAGATGACAGAACCAGAAACCAAAAATACGGTCTGAACTAAAGAGCTAGAACCAGTAAGATGAAATCTAATCCAGACAAGCAGGAAGTCTCATACTGGTGTTAGGATACACACATACAAAGCTTATGGTTTATTTTTAAAAATTCTAGGGAGGATTTCATTACTTCATCTAAAGATATGTCAAAATCTATTTCAATATTAAGCGATATTAATGCAAGAACATTGTTCAGACGAGGAGCAAGGAGACGTATGGTGGTATAAGAGAGAAGAAATTACAAAATAAAAACAGATTTAAATAAATGACTCAAATGTGGACTCTGAAGGACAACAGGATGAAGAGAAAACTCTAGTGTCAGAAATAAGCAATTATGTACATGCTCACATACACAAAACAAGGCCCAAGTTTAGGGGACCTGTAAGACATAGGAAGAGAAATTGTACTTGTTAATTTTCAATTATTATTAAAAATGTAGAGGGAGAAAAATCAACCTATTTATCCGATTCTTCTCTGGCAGGGTTTTATTCCCAAAGGTAAAATTCTGGAAAAATTCTAAATAAGGCAGAATATAAAAAGAGATTTCTTAATTCCCTTTAAAATAGGTTTCATAGAATGATTACTTATATCCTGTCTATGTACTTTAATTCATATTGGCTGTCTCTTAGAATGTCTTTTGCAACAACTGGCATCTTAACGCCACGTCCCTACTGGTCCCCTCACTACAAGCCCTGCGCCTTTCTCATTTCTTCCCCATGGAGCAAGCGACATGTGAAAGTTCATGATGCCACGACAGTCTTGGAATTTCTAAACAGAAATAATCTCTCGCATCTCTGAAATACCACAGGACCCATATATTTTTAAATACTTATGACATTCCATTGGGCAATTCAATTGTTCATGTATGTGTTTATCTCCTGTACTGGACTATAAGGTTTTGGTGGCCCAAAACCTGTCTTCTCTTGGTAGGTCCCGGCACAGGTAGATGCTGAAGGAGAGAAGGTGAGAAGAGTAGAGGAGGAAGGGAAGAGAGGGGGGAAGAAACAGAAGGTCCAAAGTATCACAGAAGGCAGTTAAGTGGAGAGCTACCCTGGGGTTGGCGCTGGGGGCATTCTGGGTCTGTTTTTAGTCTCACATGTCTAAAGGACATAAAAACAGGGCCGACATGCCCCCTACGGTTCCTGGGAATTCGGCCTCAGGATGTGAGAAATTCAAAATAAGGAACATAAATTTTAACTATTTAGTGCACGGGTCAAACCCTCTTTTTTTGGCAGCAGACAAAGGATAGACTGAGGAAATGACTAAGACTTAAGGTAGAAATCCTCTACATTTATGTATAAGAAAAACAATATTTGAAAAATCCTAACGTGTGGTAAAGCCAAAAATATAGATTATTTGGTTAACAGTAAGACCACACCAGTGGGTTGTGCACAAATCTCTTTAAACAGCTGAGGAAAAAATGTTTTTTGAATTTCACTTTGACTCTTCTTCCCTGCATTAAAATACTCCCTCACATCTCCAAAGCCATGTTTCTCCTGACACATAAATACTTACCATCCTCCTCAGGCAACTCTTCCGGACTCAGTTCTACCAATTCAAAGCCATGCTTGATACACCATTCTTGAGCTTTTTGTCGGTTTACACCTAATGTGCAAAAGAATCTTCATAAGTAAAATTTTTTAAAACAGCATATCACTGCAATGCTTCCATTAATCTCAGTGTTACCCTAAAGGCATCCAAAATAAAGAAAATGATTTCTCAAACCCAAAGTGTCCATTCTTAAAAAAAAAATGTAAATATTGCAGGATTCCAAAGAGAAATAGCTAAAAATACTTTGTAAAGTAATATAATCACAGGAGATGTACTGTTCTAAGTTAAGAAAACAAAAGTATATTCTGTTTACCAAGGGACAGCAATTATATGAACCAACCATGGTCCCACTGGCATGCCTTACCATTTTCACACACTCTGTCACAGACCAGGATCATGACCTCAGGTAACCATGCTTCTGCCAGTGGAAGCCATGAGGAGACACTATCAAGACCAGACTTCTAGAGGGAGGAAAAACAAACATACAAACAACCAGAAGAAGAGACAGTAAGAGAACTCATGGAAAAGGCCGGGGGTCAGGGGGAGGAGATAAAGAAAGCACCAAATAATTTCTCACTCAAGGTCCCTGGCAAATCAAATCTTACTTGTGTGCTGTCAAAGTATACCACAAACGCTTGGACAGACTCCGCGATCTCTGCAGTGATGAGAAATTTGTTCGGCACCACGCACAGATTGATATCTGCTGAGTAGTATTTATTATCAATGGTCCAGGGATAAAACCTCACAGCATCGGCAGCTGCTTCCACAACAAGATCTTCTGTTCCAAGGATATCTAAACAAAGGACACAATGTTACCCTGGGAAGTGCAACACCGACACACACTGTTCAAGTCTCTCAAAAAGATACCAGATTGGGGCACCTGGGTGGCTCAGCCGGTTGGGCGTCTGACTCTTGGTTTCAGCCCAGGTCATGATCTCATGGGTCGTGGGGTCAAATCCCATGTCAGGCTCCACACTCAGCAAGGAGTCTGCTTGAAGGTTCTTTCCCTCTGCCCCGACTTGCTCACTCTCCCTCACTCTCTCAAATGAATGGGTAAATCTTAAAAAATAAAAACCAAAAAAAGGTACCAGATTAATATGGTACCTTTGCCTACTCCTCTTTGTGTATGGATTTCAAAAGGCCTCCCATTTATCAGGGCATTTTCTTCTCTAGCATTTGATTGTAAAAGTAACGGTGACATAATTTAACTCATTAGCTTTTATTCTCTAAGAGCACAAAAACGATTGTGACTAGGTTAGACAGAAGACAAAACAGTCATGTAACCATACACCCAGAAAAGAGCAAGTAGAAGAGCAAGAATAACAGCTTACATTTATTTTATTGCTTATGGACTTCATGTGAGATAGAAGGTTACAAGAATCTTCAAGAATCTATATCTATCTGTGCTTATTACAAGCTACGAGGAAGGTAGCAGTAAGGCTAAGCCATTAATAAAATAAAAGCCAAACATCTTCCTTGGGCCAAATGCTTACACATTAATTCAACTAATGATATAAAAGAAAGGATATTGATAAATGACCCCAGTTCCATTTACAGTCAGCCTTGTTCAGATTCTTTGAAAGCCAACTCCAGTTTTTATTTGATAAAGACACTTTTGGCATAATTTAAATACATAATAGCCAAGCACATTTAATTATTTAGAATATACCTAGATCTTTCAGAAACCCCTGTGCAACATGGCTAGAACTAACGAAATTCTTGTAGTAAAAGCTAAGTCAATGAAGAACAAATAGAGATGAGGTTCCGGAGCCACCGAAGCAGTCTGCTTCCATAATGCCATAAAATATTCACAAGAGGAAAACATTAGAAATTGTTCTAACCTAAACTCCCATCTCTCACATCCATACCCACAGCCTCTGTCTTATACAGAGGTGGAAAGTGAGCTTAGAGAAGTAAAATAACATGCCAATGAAACTGGGTTATTATAAGAATATATGGCAAAATGGCCACATACTCCTTTTCGATGCAAATGAAGATGAACATAGGAAATACACCTCAAACTCACAATTAGCAGGGCACAGAAAACTAGGAGCTAAACTTTCAATTCCAGAACTAAGATTACATATGTGGACCACTGCCATAGTTTTTGCTCAACAAAAAGAGAAAAATTGTTTAGTCCAAAAGACTGCTGGGAATAATGTATAATAACATATAAAATGTGTATGTGACATATGCATGCTTTTCATTGGTAAACTTTCGTCATGTGGTTACTAGGAGGAACAAGTCTGAAAACAAAACCCCTTTTTTTAATTAAAATAGAAAACTAAATTTAAAATAGATGTAAGACTGCATTTGACATATGGTGCATTGTGAAACTAACTTTCTAAAATTTTTCACCACAACCAGAATTGTTACTTTTTAAAATTATCATGAGGTCTGTGCCAATATTTGAAAATCTGAATTTATCTTGTCTCTTTAAGAAATCAGCAGTTGTTGCTGCTTAATTTCTACCTGATGTAATCTTTTACTAATTATCAATCAATAGCAACCAGCTGCAATGTCCTTCATGGAGCCTTATGACCAGTTCAGATAGGAAATAAGCAGGAGGAACAGATAAAGTATGACAATCAAAGATTGTTTTCATGTAAATGTCTCACAGGAAAAAAAAAAAAAAAACCAACCCTCCTAGATCAAAGTCTATGCTGCATTCAAAGCTAATCTTCCAAACTTCAAGCAGGTGGCATAGCAATATGCCGATAAAAGCACATATGGAAGAAGGCAAACTAAACCAAGGGAAGTAGCAAAAAATGTATAAGCTGATTTTTTTTAAGGGTAGGAGGAGCCACCATATGGAATCAGTTTTCTTCATTCCTGGGTAATTTTTTTAAAACAACGAATTAACTTTTTTTTTTTTTATTTATTTTTTTTTTTTTAAAGATTTTATTTATTTATTTTGACAGACAGATCACAAGTAGGCAGAGAGGCAGGCAGAGAGAGAAGGGAGGAAGCAGGCTCCCTGCTGAGCAGAGAGCCCGACGCGGGGCTCGATCCCAGGACGCTGGGATCATGACCTGAGCTGAAGGCAGCGGCCTTAACCCACTGAGCCACCCAGGCGCCCCTTTTTTTTTTTTTTTTTAAAGTGGGCAAACACAAAGGGTAAAATTTGTTATGGGGCAAGGTACAAGGAGTGTGGGACAAGGGTTCCTACCATCGTCACAACCGGTTCATGGTATTTCCTAAACTGGTGGTATTGTCAAAAATTGGAAGAAAATTTCAGTTATGCTTTTTTGAAATCACTGTCTTCAACTAACATGAAAAAATAAAGTCAATGAAGCGGTCATCTACTTACTAGCTGCAATTTAGGATATCTGGATCCATTAAGGGTGGTTCATTTTATCTATCAGTGCATAGACTACAAGACAACAAGCCAAAGAGTGTTATTCAGAGCTCTTAAAATTTCAATTTTATACTGTCTGATTTTCAAATGAGGAAGATATTTACTGAACACACAGAAAGAAACAATTTCTCTTTTCTCTAAACCTAGATGAGAACAGAACCGTAAGTTGGGAAAACAAACTTCACCTTTCAGTGTTTTCATAGGGGGTAGGGGGGTGGGATGCGTGTGTGTGTGTGTGTGTGTGTGTTTTCATACTCCCTGTGCTGCCTAGAATAAGTTGATAGCTCAATTTACTTATCAGATTCTTTTATTTTTAACATTTTATGTCTAATCAGATACTTTCGGCGAGGCTGCATATGGACTTTATTATCACATCTGTGCCATCTCACAACTAGAGAAGAGTGAACGGTCTCATTCTTCTTGTCATCAATATCATAATGTAGAGTTTAATTTAAAAAATGTAAATGTCTACATTAAATATAGCTTTTCTCGCTCATCTTTTTTATTTGGTTTCAAATGTCTAACACGTTTATTCTTTTCCAGATTAAAACAAAAATTGCTCAAATGCTCATGCACATGACTAAGAGTTTCTGGAGATCAGCCAGTATCATTTACTCATTTCACAGATGGGAAAACTGAGGGCCAAAAAAAAAAAAAGAAGAAGCCATTTGCCTAAAGGAGAAGGACGTAAAATGAAATTCAGGTCACTAGTTCTATTTCTTCCTACTACACTACTGCATGTGATGTGTAGAATCTGAGCCAGATCACATTCAAACGTCCAGTGGTCACAAGCCAAAACTAACCTATGGGCCTACAGTATCCCCTGCTCTTTTAGAAAAACTAAAAAGAACAGCCAGAACTAGGGCACCAGAATATATGAGCCCGAAACACAAGTAACTCATTCAAAAACTCTGCCTGGGTTTGGGGTATTTCTGTGTCCGAAGTTGAGTCACAGTGATTGTGTGGGGGTTTTCTGCCAGACTTCCTAGAAAGCCCTACAGTGTTCTTTCCCCCTTCTTTGCCCTTCCCTAAGCTGACTTTTGATGCAGTCAAAATGATGCACAAATAAAATCAAGAGCAGCTTCTCCCTCCTCCTGGCGGGTGTTGGCCTGTCTCATTCACACTGTTGGCAGCCACCTGGTGGGGCTGTAATACATCATTTTTGAAGAGACAAATACTAGATGATTAATTGCCAGTCTGTTACCACAGACTTGGTCTCACAGCTTAAAATAGTTAATCTGTAGTGTTTTCAGATGAGAAGTTAAATGTCAACCCAGTTCCAGTAGCAAGTATAAACCTTTCCCGGGTTCTAAGTGCAAGTATAAATCTTGTTCCCTGTTTGAGAAACTGTTAGACAGCCGGCAATAATCCAGCAATTCCTATTTACTTCTCAATTCTTCCATGAGCTTATTTCCCTGATAGTCCCACATGGCAAGTGAGTGACAAGAACGATTCAAGAGAGCAGAAGAGAGCTGCATGCCAGGGAAGCATGTCAGCTCAGCAACCCAACCACTCCTCTGTCCTCAGGCCCCCTCCGTGCTTCCTCTGTCATTATGCTGCTACCCTCAGAGAGGGTAAAACCGGCAAGCAATCACAGAGGAGGAGGCAGCTAGCTTTCTTTAGTTCAGAGTCAGTAAGAGGTGATATTCTCCATATCATGAATTAGGAAAGCAAACCTAAGTTCCAAGGTGA
This sequence comes from Martes martes, assembly GCF_963455335.1. Lineage (NCBI taxonomy): Eukaryota > Metazoa > Chordata > Mammalia > Carnivora > Mustelidae > Martes > Martes martes. The sequence continues at coordinate 47,347,773 of NC_137894.1, forward strand.
ATTCCCAGAACCCTGAAAATATCCATTTTCAGTCTCTCTCTCTTTCTCTCTCTCTCACTCACACACACACACACACACACACACACTACCCTTACCTTACCCCCTCACCTATCCACTCCAGTGCAAAAAAGGCAAAAAAGTCCATTCTATTGTGTTGTGCATGTGTAGGTTCCACGGGCCCAAGCCGGGGCTTGAACTCACAACTCAGATCAAGATCTGATCTCACAAAAAAGATCGAGAGACGACCGCTTCACCGACAGAGGCGGCCCAGGTGCCCCCAAAACAAATCTATTCTAAACTAGGTGCACTGATACTACTTTGGCTTATTCCTATCTTCCTCAGTCATAGAATTAAGGACACTTTTGATTCCAGCTGAATTAATGTTCCCCTAACTAATCAAGTCATTCTTTGCGAAGAGAAGTTGTCTAGTGGTTAAATCATATTTTCTATGCCCAGAGGGAAATGGTAGCTGCCACTCCGAATCAAGATGATCCTTCTGGAGACCAGTACTCACCTGGTTTTATCCTTCCTCATGGAACTGAAGCTGTCCTTAAAGCGAGGTATCATGACCTCCCACCCCATGCACAAGTGTCCTTCACAGAATCCACTCTTCTGGCCAAAGGTTCCTCTCCCCCCACTCTGTGCTGGTGGTACTAACCGCAACAGAGAAGGCCATCAAACAGAGACAGCTCAGACCTGGCTGGGATCAGACAGACCTGCATCTGAACACTGGCCCTCTGTGAGAAGGGCAAACTAACCTCTCTGTCTCATTTCCTCAGTGGTAAAAGTGGACACACACACACACCCCTCAAATGGCTTCTTGCAGATTAAATGAAACAGTGCATGAGAAGGCACAGGCAGGCACTGGACACAGAGTGGCCCTCAAGAACGCTCCTTTCCTCCTCCCCAGGTCAAGTTTTTGCCTATGGACAGGAGGCTAGGTCAGAGATGCACTGAGAGGAGCTGGTAAGAGAAAGTGGAATTAAGAAATCGCCACTTCCTTAAGCTGCTCAGGCCCCTCCCTTCCCAAAATACACCTTCTCAAATGTTTCTTTCCCATTGTTAAGGCACAGACTAAAACAGAAGAGAAAGCAATTAGGAAAATTATAGGAGGCAGTAGAGTCTGACGTCAGCTGAAGGGGAAAGTAGCCATTATGAAAGAGAAGAATTGAGTAAAATGTGATTTAGGAAAAAAATATGAAAGCCAGAGTTTTCACTAGCAAGCAAAGAAAGGAAAGACAGACCTTCGGAAATCATAATGAGGGGCGCCTGGGTGGCTCAGTGGGTTAAGCATCTGCATTGTTGCAACTTGTTACAATGTTATAGCCACGATTTCATGAGAATGCCCCCCGAAGGTGGGTGCTGCTGTCCAGTACTTAGTAGCCTCTACGAACAGATTATTCCCCCAGTTCCAGGGGCAGATCGGACTGCTGCAACCAAAAGGGCCATCACAGTCTGTGGGATGCTGAAAGGTGCCAACTGCAACCTCAGGGTCGTGACCTTGCAGAGACAAATGCAGGGAAGTTCTCATCCGTGATTCCAGAGTAACGGGCCGCTTCTGGGGAGTGGGGGGCACATTTCTGCGGGACGTGTGGCGGTCTGAGGACAGCTGGCTGGTCCGAGCGCTATTAGGTGGCTGGAGGCAGAGTAACTGGGTCGGGGCAACCCAGCAGGGCCTGAACAAGAGGACAGCGATTCTGCTTTGCTTACAACACTTAATTACCCTTTCCTCTCACACCCCTCCTCTCTGGTTGCCCTTGAAATCCACATCACCTGACACTCCGGGGCTCTTTGTATCACAGTGGGAGCGTTCTGAGCAGAGGAAATCTCACTCAGCCCTCCTCCTTTTCCTGAAGTTTGCTTGCTCCCAGGAACCATCTGGAATCGGTCAACAAAGCTGCATCTTAAAATAACTGGGGGTGGGAGAGGCAGGGGCAGGGGGGATACTACATGGTCTGCGCTGACCCTCAGAAGTCCTCACAGTGCAGTGAGAGGAACTTGCACAAAAGAACAGCAAGAAGCTGGCAGGAAAGGGAGAAAGAGCATGGAGAAGTGCTTTATGCAGGCCAGGGAGGAATCACCAGCCCCTACGTTTTACCGGCTGCGTGCAAAGACCATTTTATCAACCCTGGGGGCAGTCCCCACCTATGGAAACGGAAGAGGGACTTCTTTGAATTCTGTTACTATTATTTATTCAAAATCACAGTTCTAGATACACATCTAAAGCTGTGGTTCTTTATGGGGAGGAGGGGTGGTCGTGTCCCTGCAGGGAACAGGTCAGCATCCGGAGACATTTTTGGTTGTCACAAGTTGGGAGATGCTACTGGCATCTAGTGGGCAGAGGCTAAGAATGTTGCTAAGGGTCCTCTGATTACCTGGCCCGAAATGTCAACAGTGCTAAGGCTCAGCGACCCTGATCTTATGGAACCTGAGGAACTGACTTGGCTGTATTTATGAAACACAATACAGGTTCTGGAATGCAAAGTTGGTTTTATTCTTTCTCACAGAACTGAAACTAGCCAGGCATTACAACCTTCTAAAATCTACCTCTGGTAAAATCTGCCTCAAGTATCTTAGTTATTTTAACCATAAAATGTATTTGGCAATTAACCTTAGATGTTTTCAAAATAATTTGTGAATGGTGGCTTTCTGGAAAAAAGAAGACATAAGCCTAAATAGGACCATTATGAAATGAAAATACTTTTCACATTCAAATGATAATTTTTCAAACCTCACCAAAAAAAACATCAATGTCTGCTCAGGATGACAACAGGATACAGATGCTAACTTACTCTGAAAGAAGGTAAATGTGTCTGTGATGAATTTTCCAAAACAGAGTAAATTTAATGAGAAACATCTACTCTATAGCCCCTGTATTCAAAATAAGCCTGATGCATGGGAGAACACCATAAAGCTAACACATTCCATGTCCAGGATCTCAAAGCTCCTTCAAGAAGGGTAAAATGATTGGGCAACACACGGTCAAAGGATCATGAAAAAAGAACACAATGACACACTGGACTTCATCAAAATTCAAAATGTTTGCATTTCAAAAGATACCATCAAGAAAACCAAAAGATAAGTCATAAGACAGGAGAAAATCTATGTGAATTATTTATGTAACCTGTATGCAGAATATATAAAGTACTCTTACAACTCATTAATGAGATGACAAAAAAAACACAACTTAAAAATGGGCAAAAGATCTGAACGGATATTTCACCAAAGCAGATATATGAATGGACAATATGCACATAAATAAATGATTCTCAACATTATTAGTCATTAGGGGAATGCAAATCAAAACTGTAGTGACATACTGCTTCACACCCACTAGACTGGCTGTAATGGAAAAGTACAGTAACAAGTGCTGTCGAAAAGGAGGAGAAACTGGAACCCCCATACATTGCTGATGAGAACATGAAATGGTTCAGCCACTCTGGGAAACATTTTGGTGGTTTCTTAAAATAGCATAGCAGTTTCTTTCGATCTCCATAACTGCATTACTCCTAAGAGCCAAAAAGTGGAAACAACTTAAGGTCTATCAACTGATGAAGGCATAAAGTGTGGTATGTCCATACAATGGAATATGAAGTATATGTTGTAATATGGATGAATCTCAAAAATGTTAAGAGAAGGCAAAGTCGAGAGCTACATATTACAGGATTCCTTTTAAATATAATGTCCACAAAAGGCAAATCTATAAAGTACATTTGTGGTTGCCTAGAACTGGGGGGTGGGAGTGGGGAGTGACTGCAAATAGGCAGGAGGCTTCCTTCCAGAATCACAGATATGTTCTGCACCAAAACTAAGTGGGTTTAGGATATTTAAATGATATCCAAAAAAAGCTGGAAGAAAAAAAGTCATGGAAGCTCGAGGATAAGGTCCTTATTTTACTGAGGAGGTAGGTAACTAAGGCACATGATGTTTTAGAGACTTAGAACAATGACGGCAAAGGTAAAAACACTGTAAATTATTTGTGGGAAGAAAGTTAACTTGCTTAAAGTCAAAATAGCCAGGAAAAGGGTAGAACTCAGTGCTCAACTTAAAAAAGTCTTTCTCCCACAGCCCCCCAAAAACCCCTGAACAATCTGAGATGAATTCAGACAGAATGGCAATTTTCTTAGTTCAGCTGTTTATTACCAAATAAGTACACATTTTCTTGCTCTGAGCATAGAGATTTGTATTTTGATTGAAAGACGATAATACTTCTCCCCATCTCCACACAGAACCGGCCTTCAAGTCAGTGTGGAAAATTAAACCCTAAATAGGTGATTTGTCACTGAACCTACAACATGACAATGGCTCTCTGAGTTTCACAACTGTCCTCTTTGTCTTAAGCTCTATCAGTCTTGCTTTCTGGATGAGTAATTATTATGTGTTTGTGGTTGATTACCTGTGTGTGCGGGCTCCAACACAAATACAATGTCATGTCCAGATTATCATTCCTGCCGGACATATTCAAAACAATTTTCATACCTTAACCTTTTAAAAAATGGTCCTGAATCAGATTTCATTATTTAGGAAGCACCACTATTTGTTGAGGAATCACAGGGGACAAGCTGTTTAAACCAAATGACAACTGCATACTTCCTAGATGTTTTTACTTTTTGCTGCACAAAAACAAGCAGCTGAATGGCCCAGAAGCAAAGGCCTGCAGCTGGATACACTTAGACTCGTCCAGGACGGTACAACACTCTCTGTACTATAAATGGCTCCGTGCAACAGGGGATAATGCATAACTCTGTTCCGCTGGTGTGTCTCCTCGGACTCTCCACCCTCTTTATTGGAATGCCATTTGTTGGAAAGGCAAACACCTTATGACCATTCCCTCACCTACAGTAAGCTCACACAAAAAGTCAAGTTCTCTACTCCGCAAGGAAACAAACTGGACACCCATAAAGGTGTATTATTTAACCTATGAAAGGTTCTACTAAGGTTCTAACTACCACGAAGGAAAAAGTATACACTTAATGTAAGCCATAAAAGTTCTCATGTTAGTAGTAAAATCTTTTACTGTAATTTCTCCTATCCCTACCTCCACCTTGGATACACACAGTTCTAGCTGCCAAGATACTTAGGTCTCATGTATATAAAAGAACTAGAACTGAATCTTGGCTCCCCAGTGTTTATGGGCTGAACAACCTTGTAAAATCACAACTTGTTTGAGCTTGAATTTCTCTCTCTCTCTCACACACACCCCCACACGCACACCCCCACACACATGCCATGCTCACAGTAGAAGGATAACATGGGCACATTTTGTAAGTTCTTCCGGGTCTGGAGAGAATATGAACTTGTATTTAATCTTTTTCCCCCTTAGGCTGATGACTTAACATCCCTCTTTTAATCAAAATAAAAATCTTAAGCCCTCTTTTACTGTTAATTGAAAATTTAAAAATATATTAAGTATAATAGCTAAAACAATCCTCTACTCCATACCAGTTGAAATCACTGCTTTAGTCAGACTACTTATGGTATCACTCACTGTCTGATGACAACCTTAAACCATTCATGGAAGATCTTGTTAGCCCAATCATTCTTTCTTTGAAGAAAATAAAGCCTTAGAAATATACAATCAAATCAAAGACAGAGCTATCCTACCATAACAAAATAAACAACTTAGCTTAAGCAAAAATTATAACTTATTCCCAGAGTAATAGAGTCCCCTCAGAATAGTAAAGCAGCTAAAGAAAATGTAAATTTAAAAAAAACCCAAGCTTTTATCCTCTTCCCTGCTGGACAATGTCGGTCAGTTAAGTTGGACGTACGAAAAGACCCCACCTTTTTTTTTTTTTTTTTTAAGATTTTATTTATTTTGACAGAGAGAGAGACACAGGGAGAGAGGGAACACAAGCAGGGGGAGTGGGAGAAGCAGGCTTCCCGCTAAGCAGGGAGCCCAATGCGGGGCTCAAACCCAGGACCCTGGGATCATGACCTGAGCTGAAGGCAGATGCTTAACGACTAAGCAAGACCCTACCTTTGAAATAAGAATGTTCTCCTTAGTAATCTACTTTAAGATCCTTTTGTAAGTATAGGGGTCTAATAGGGCAAGAAACAAACGCCCAGTCTTGAAGAAGAATGAATGCTCCCCAAAGAAACAATGTCATAAGTGATGGCAGGCTTTGCCTATGGAATTCCCCAAAGCCTAGTTTACCCATCATACATAATTGAGCTATCTAGTTCTGCAGGTTTAAGGACTAAGGACGAGAGAGCACTATTTCCATGGTTAAGTGCATCTGAATTCCAAACACAAAAAGTCAAATTCTCTACTCCAAAAGTGGACTGTCTACTGCAACGTTAAAATGCAAAATGGATGGATCTAGAAGCTATTATGCTAGTGGAAATTAGTCAGAGAAAGACAAATACCATACAATTTCACTTCTACATGGAATCTAAAAACAACGAAAACAGAAACAGACTCATAAATATGAGAACAAACTGGTGGACACCAGAAGGGAGGGTTTGGGGAGATAGGCAAAATAGGTGAAGACTAAGAAGCACAAACTTCCAGTTATAAAATAAGTCACAGGGATAAGAAAGTACAGCACAGAGAATATAGTCAGTAATATTGCAATAATTTTTTGCAGTGACAGATGATAACTACACTATCGTGGTGAGCATTTTGTAGTTTAATCATTGTCAAATCACAAGGTCGTACACCTGAAACTAATATATGTCAACTATATTTCAATTAAAAAGAAATCCTCTGGGCACCTGGGTGGCTCAGTCAAGCATCTGCCAGGGTCCTGGGTTCGAGCCACATCCGGCTCCCTGCTCAGCGGGAAGCCTGCTCCTCCCTCTCCTACTCCCCCTGCTTGTGTTCCTCTCTTGCTGTGTCTCTCTCTGGCATACAAATAAAATCTTAAAAAAAAAAAAAAAAAAGAAAGAAAGAAATCCTCAATCCTGGGAAAATCAAGACAGCTAATCATCCTAAAAGGAGACCCAGATCTCAGCTGGGCCTAAGTCTTCCCATCTAAAATGAAGGAAAGAAGGCATTTTGTTTAAAAGCGACCATTTCACATCCCCCCTAGTCCAGGGAGGTTTCTCTAGGACCAGGTCCCTACTTAACTGCAAATCCTTGGGAAAGAAGCAGAAGAAAACAATGTCTGTGCTAATTTTCTACTTGTGAGGGGAGCTGTGGGAAGCAGGTGACCAGGACCTGAGGCCTGAGCCTTAGTTAAACCCCGGAAAAATGTAGAAAGTCCTATGTGGAATTGCTAAATTCAAATTAGTGAGAAATTTTAGCTCTGTTCCAAGTATTATTCTCCTAAGAAAGCAAATGACCACAGGCTAAATCCCATTATCCCTTCAGCCTTCAAAGAAAACCCCCATCGCTCAGCTGCTGGCCCTCTGGTGCCTTTCCTGTTTTCAGTTCCCCTTCCTTGAGTTAATTGAGAGCAGGACTGGTTAAGAGGCAGTTCCTAGAGCTGGACTGCCTGGGTTTTAAAACCTGGCTCAGCTATTTGGCCTTGAGCAAATTACTTAATTTCTCTGTGCTGCAATTTCTTTGCAAAATGATTAGAATGATCATAACAACAGCATTCAAATGTTCTAACAGTTAAGCAGATTACTACACGCTCATACACATGCTCAGAACATAGGCTGTCAAACTTCTTCAATAAAGGGCCCGATATATTTTAGGAAATATTTTAGGCTGTGGGCTATATGGTCTGTGGTGCAATTATTCAACTCTGCAAAGCAGCTACAGACAAAATATAAATAAAGGGACATGGCTGTGTGCCAATAAAACTTTATACAAAAACAGGACCAGGAACTAAAGACTGGAACCAGCCTGGAAGTGCTTCAACAGGTAAATAAACTGTGGCACATCCTTACTGTGGAATACTACTCAGCAGTCAAAAGGCATGAATTGACACACACGATATACATGAACCTCTAGGGAATCATGCTGAGCAGAAAAACAAAAAACAAAAAACAGAAAAAAACAATCCCCAAAAGCAATCTACTCTATGGTTCCAACTGTGTAACATTTTTGAAATGACAACGTTTTGGAAATGGAGGACAGATAAGTGGTTGCCAGGGGCTAGGGATAAAGACTGGGAACATAACCTGGAAGAGAGGTGAGTGTGGTTATAAAAGCAATACAAGGGATCCCTGTGGTATTCAGGATCTTGACTCTGGTGGCAGATACACAAAGCACAGGTGAGAAAATTGTGTAGAAAACATACACACACACAAATGAGTAAAAGCCAAACTGGGGAAATCTGAGTAAGATTGGTGGATTGTATTAATGTCAACAAGCTGAATGTGATATTATACTACAAAAAAAGGGGGGGGGGCAGTTTTAAAAAAAAATGTACACACAAAAATTAAGAATGCCTGAGGTAAGAAGTGCTATACAATCTAACATAAAAATAACATGGTAACATAGGATTTTATATCTAGAAGGGATGGTAGAGATGATCTTGAATAACTTTCTATTTTTAATGTTAATACTGGATAGGAGTGACTAAGATATAATATGCCTCTACTATGAGTACACTCAACTGAGAAAATAAAAATCCAGATACTGTTCAAAACTATCGGGCATACATAATGCTCTTTTTAAATATAAGTCCTGGGGCGCCTGGGTGGCTCAGTAGGTTAAGCCTCTGCTTTCGGCTCAGGTCATGATCTCAGGGTCCTGGAATCGAGCCCAGCATTAGACTCTCTGCTCAGGGAGGAGCCTGCTTCCCCCCTCCTCTCTCTGCTTGTTTTTCTGCCTACTTGTGATCTCTGTCGAATAAATAAACAAAATCTTTAAAATAAAAATAAATAAATAAAAATAGGTCCTCTAGACAAAGCTATTTATTCTTCACTCAGAATTAAGATTTCAAACCTCCTAAATAGAAATGCAAAACCCTCTATTTAAAACCCTCTTTTAGGGGTCAATCTTCTCTGTCATTTCTTACACCAATGCCACTATCTTAAAGTTAAATAGTTCTGATTGCTAAGGAATTCCAACACATTGCACTCATGTATTCCATGCATACAAATCCTGAAGCGAACATATGCTCCAACACTTAGTACTTGATCACTTTGGCCGAGTCATCTGGTATTTCCAAGCCACAATTTCTTCATTTAGAAAATGGAGATAATCTGACTTCATGACTTCACAGGGATACAAGAATCAAATTAAAAGACATAAGAACACATCTGAGAAGAGTGATATACACACAAATGTTTGCTATGGTTGTAAGATCTCCAAATTTCCACATTTCACTAAAAGCAAGAATTTTGCTCCAAATGTTCAGATGTAGAACCTGAGTGCCTTACAGTTGCTGAGTTGGCATTACACATCTCAACATCAAGCAAGTCTCCAGGAACTTTTCTTTTTTTTTTTTTTTTATTTTTTATTTTTTATTTTTTTTAGTTATTTATTGGACAGACAGAGATCACAAGTAGGCAGAGAGACAGGCAGAGAGAGAGAGAGGAGGAAACAGGCTCCCTGCTGAGCAGAGAGCCCTATGTGGGGCTCGATCCCAGGACCCTGGGATCATGACCTGAGCCGAAGGCAGAGGCTTTAACCCACTGAGCCACCCAGGTGCCCCTCCAGGAACTTTTCTATCTAAAGCTCCTTCTAAGAGTAGAAAAAGGTATTGAGATTCCTCAAAAAATTAAAAATAGAGTTACCGTAAGATTCAGTAATTCCAATATTGGATATTTAACAGTCATCAAAACAAAGAGGCAACCCACGGAATGGGAGAAGATATTTGCAAATGACAGTACAGATAAAAGGTTGATATCCAGGATCTATAAAGAACTCCTCAAACTCAACACACACAAAACAGATAATCATATTAAAAAATGGGCAGAAGATATGAACAGACACTTCTCCAATGAAGACATACAAATGGCTACCAGACACATGAAAAAATGTTCATCATCACTAGCCATCAGGGAGATTCAAATCAAAACCACATTGAGATACCACCTTACACCAGTTAGAATGGCCAAAATTAGCAAGACAGGAAACAACGTGTGTTGGAGAGGATGTGGAGAAAGGGGAACCCTCTTACACTGTTGGTGGGAATGCAAACTGGTGCAGCCACTTTGGAGAACAGTGTGGAGATTCCTCAGGAAATTAAAAATAGATCTTCCCTATGACCCTGCAATTGCACTGCTGGGTATTTACCCCAAAGATATTTAACAAAAGAAAACAAAAAGGCTCATTCAGAAAGATACAGGCACCCCTGTTTACTGCAGCATTATTAACAACAGCCAAGCTATGGAAGCAGACCAAGTGTGCACTGATAGATGAATGGATAAAGAAGTGAATATATATGCAATGGAATATTATTTGTCCATTAAAAAAAGAATGAAATCTTGTCATTTGTGACAATATGGATGGATCTAGAGGGTATAATACCAAGCAAAATAAGTCAAAAGAGACAAATACCATATGATTTCATTCACATGTGTAATTTAAGAAACAAAACAATGAAGAAAAAAGACAAACCAAAAAATACTCTCAACTACAGAGAACAGATGGTTACTAGAGGGGAAGTATGTGAGGGGATGGGTCACACAGGTGAAGGGGATTAAGAGTACACTTAATTTTTTTTTAAGATTTTATTTACTATTTATTTATTTATTTAGAGAGAGTGTTTCCACACAAGAAGGGGGAGGAGCAGAGGGAGAGAGAAAATCCTCAAGCAGAATCCGCACTGAGCCCCAGGCAGGGCTCCATCTCACGACCCTGAGATCATGACCTGAGCCAAAATCAAGAGGCAGACGCTTAACCGACTGAGCCATCCAGGTATCCCAAGAGTACATTTACCTTCATGAGTATTGAGTAATGTATATAATCATTAATTCACTATGCTGTATACCTAAAACTAATCTAAATACTGTATATTAACTATACTGGAGTTAAAACAAAAAATAAAAGTTCCTTCTATGAAAGTAGAGTAAAATGTTAAAACTTAGGTATTCACATTTTAATATATGAACAAGTGGCGCACACACTCTCTCTTAAGAGCAGGAATAGCACCTTGTCATTTTAGCTGCAGTAACTGGCACAGAGACCAGCTCTGTGCTTAATATCAGAATATACTTTTCCAGAATGAAAGTAAAATCTTCACATGCATATATTTGAGGTGGAAAGAGGTCTGGCCCTGGAGTACATACACTTGCTCCCATACCTGAGGTCCTCAAGCATCCTGAGCCTTCATTCCCCTTTAAAAGTCTACAATGTAAGTCTGAAATGCCCTTTATCTGATGTCAGACCCACTCAAAATACTGAAAATAAGGCCTTTGAGTGACACAATGAAAAAGTTTTTCAGAAAATCCATGCATGCACTTTATCCACAGCAGAGGCCTATTCGTTTTTATTTCACGTGTATTTACAACAAACTTATTTGATTATGAAATATCTCCCATTAGATAAAAGCAGTAAAACAGATGAGATGTTGAAAGAAACTGGAGAAACCCTAAAGTTCTTCTTCCTGATGAATGAAGTGAAACTAAACCTTCCCCAAAAAGATCAGATTCAATCCAAAATCATACTGTGGCCTAATACGAAGGAACACTTGACAAACATCATTCATTATGGTCATCTTTATCTCTTACATCAAAATGAGACTCAATTCATGATTAATTTAAGGCTATCCTTAATTATAATAAAACAGAATCGGTGCTCAGAGAATACTGCTGTCTAGTGTTACCCACCCTTCCCCTATCAAAAACCTGGGAAGAAAAGATAAAGCCCTCTGTTAGAGTTCCCTTCTCCTTACAAGTACTGTCTTTACTAACTGCTCTTATTTCTTCCCTACACAGCATTAATGGAATCACAAAGGAAAGGCCACCTAATTTTAATCAACACAAAAGTTGGCTAAGAGGGATTTTACATATAGAAAAAAAAGTGGATTATTTTGCAGAATTAATTTTACCCCTAAGGATGCCAATGTACTTTAAAGAAATACAGTGTTACTATTTGCCAACTATAGGTCATCAGCTCTTTCAATGAAGAGACCACATCTGCCAATTCCGATCATTAAAGTGCACAGAGGGAGTACCATAGCCATCAGAATACTTAACAGATATTTCTGAGACTGGCTTTGAAAGGCCTTTATATATCAGTAATGAAAATCTAAATGCATGTATTTATTTTATAAAGTTAAATACACCGAGAATTAAAAAATAAAAAATAAATAAATAAATAAATAAATACACCGAGAATTTTAAGAATGAGGCAATGTATGATGGAAAGCATATTACATCATAAATTATGTAATAGTAAATGAAAAATATCAGTATAAAAATTATACACAGGGGCATCTGGCTGTCTCAGTCAGTTAAGAGTCTGACTCTTGATTTCAGCTCAGGTCATGATTTCAGGGTGGTGAGATCAAGCCCCTCCACTCTCAGGGCTCTGTGCTGAGTGTGGAGCCTGCTTAGGATTCTCTCTCTTCCACTGCCCTATGCATGTGCACCCTCTCTCTCGCTCTCTCAAAAAATAAATAAATAAATAAATAAATAAATGTATATATACATATACACACAAAAAATATTATATGTAAAATATAAATTATATAAATTGCTATATATTTTATAAATGTGTTAATTATGTTTATATTTATATATTTAAAAACAAAAATATTTAAAATTTTTAACGTACAAAATGTAAAAACAATGTATAAAACATAAGAATTATATATAAAATAGGCTAAAATTATGTATGAAATGTAATTATAATTTTTTAACATAAGCATGGGAAAAAAGACTAGAAGGAAATGCACAGAAATGTTAACAGTATTTGTGTTTGGGTGATGAGACCAGAGCTGACATTCTCTTTTCTGGGTGTGCTAAACGTAAATGCTTTTACAATGAAACAACCTTTTAAAAAGAAAAGAAAGGGAATAAATGGGAAGGAGCACTACTAAGGGGTAAGAAAATGGCAGAGCAGTTACTTCATTTACTAAGTGCTATAATTAGATTTCTACCCTGGCAAAGAACTTTTTAAGTGGTCATAGGTGATAACTAAGTTTATAGAATATTTGTGTTGGAGGGACGTCCTGCCTGTCACTTGACAGGTACAGAAAAAATATACATATATAGCCGCGTGTCGCTTTACAGTTTACGAAGTGCTTTCAAAATGTCACCTGTCCTTCAAATAATCCTGTGAGATAGGCTCATATGCCCCATTTTTAGGGGACCAGGACACTGGGCGTTAGAGAGATAATGTGCTTTAAAAACAATGACTAACATTTATCAAATCTATGCCGGCCTCTGAGTTAAGCACAAGGCTGTTAACATCATCACCATCTTACAGATAAGAAAACTGCAGGGTGGGGGTTAAGTGCGCTCACTATCATGCAGCTGAGAGTCACTGCTCTGACTCGCAGCCCTGCACTTAAAACAGGTGTCTTGGGTTACAATCAACTTCACAGAACCCTTTACTCAAAAGAGTTGAGCCCGGGACCCAGTCCCACGCTGTTTATAACACTGGTCTCGCCTAAGTTTTAAGAGCTCTTTAGTTTGACAGCGAAAGTCCAGAAGCCAACAAACTAGGCCCAGGAACACCCCAAAGCTAATGTTGCCCGAAAGCCTACGCCTCAGGAGGAAGGCACGGCAGAGAATAACCGCAGTGGAGGACACAAGGTTAAATCAAGCGGGGGGCCAAGAGGAAACCTACTCTCCACCTCGGGGGCAGGGACGGCAACAAGCATCCCAATTTCTGCACCCTACACCCGAGTAACTCGGTACAATTTCCAGGGCGCCCTTTGGTTCAGCTCAAAGGAGCCTGCAACAACCCGTGGGCCGGGCGGGGCAGGGATGAGTCCCACTTTGCAGAAAAAGCCGGAAGAAAAGCAACAGCGCGCTGGGCCCGCAGACAAGCAATGAGTGTAAAAGCTAGGGGAAGGCAGCTGCGGGGCCTGGACACCCGCACCGGGTCGAAGCGGCACCCGAGGAGCCGCGAGCCCCGGCCGAGTGGAGGAAAAGCCCCGGGCCCGCGGCGACAAAGGCCGACAGGGAGACCGCGGTTCTGAGGCCGCAGCCCGCCGAGACTGAGGTGACTTGGACGTCGGCCCAGGAGCCCCGCTACTCACGCTGGACCAGCCGGTCTCCGGAGAAGGTGGAAGAGCAGCTGGTGACAACCGCACAGGGGACGCCCGCAGCCATAGCTGTGCTCGCGAGCCAGTTGCGTCGGAGAGCCGCTTCCGCCTTGGGCTATACCACGGCCGCCGGCGCGCGGGGGAGACGCGCAAAAAAGGGCGCGTCGACGGAAGGAACCGGCTGCTCTGACTCCTCCCACACCCCCTCTTCCGCTCCCGGCGTAGAACAGGCTGGGCTGCGCGTGGAGTTGCCATGGGGACGGGCACTCCACGCACCCGGCTTCGGCGCTCGGAGACCGCTCCTCCTCGGAGAGGTGGTACTCCCCGGCCCTAGCCATGGCACATGAGACTGAGAACTACGACCCCATCGGAACCATCCTAATCCAGGTGGGAAACAGGCCCTTCCGGGCTCTGCCCCAGCTAAGACATTTCCGAGCGAGGCCGAGCCGCGCCGATCCACTGGCGCCCACTTTCTAGGAGTACCGTCCCCAGACTGCCTCCTGCGTGCAGAGGGCACGGCCCCTCCGAGAACTCCCAAATATGCCCTCCCAGACCTCCGCTACGAGCCTAACACGCCCCACCCCCCACCCCGTACCATCCCCTGAAGTTTCGCTCCAGAAGCTCGACCATTCTGCCTCTGGCAAAACTCCAAAATCATACACCTCACCCCAGAACCTTAACTTCCGAAAATCCATCTTACACTGAAGCACCTTTTTAAAATGTTACGTTCTGAAAAATTGGAACCCGTGATATGGGGCAAATACAAGTCAGACACTTTGGGGAGATGATAAGAAATCTGGAAAGAAGTTGAAATAGGTAAACCACTTTTCTTAGGCACCTAAATTTTTTGGATCTGAAAGTACCCTGCAAATAAGTCTTGGGGATGTAATACACAACATGGGGACTGTAGTTAATAATACAGAACTGTTACATTTGAAAGTTGCTTAAAGAATTCATCTTAAAAGTACTCATCTTAAAAAAATTATAAATGTGATTATGGATGTTAACTAAACTTGTGATCATTTTTGCTGTTTATACAAATATTGATTATGCTGTATACCTGAAATATAATGTTATATGTTGATTATATCTCAAATAAATAAATGAATTAAAAGCCCCTGGCTTGGGAACACACAAAGAAAAATATATTAAAGATAACTTGGATTGCCTAGCAAGTTAAATAAAGTTTTGAATATAGAAATGTGCCAAAAAAAAAAAAAAAAACCTCCGGGAAATGACTCTTTCTAACCCAAGGGGGGAAATATAAAAAAAAAGTCTTAACTTCTCCAATATAACTCAGTTTGTGATAATTATACTCATATTTTTCCCATAAAATTTTTGTTCTTTCATATTTATATATGGTAGTTTTAAAACATTTCTGCATAAATCATCACTTTTAACTGGTATTTAGCTCCATTTGTCAGGGCTTGAAGTAATTTGCCTAAATTCACTCTATTTGGACTCTCACTCGGATCTGCAGTGGATTTTCCTGCCAGGATGTTGGTCTCTTACCTCTCATCTAGGAGAGACTGCTTTATTTTTTATTTTTTTAATTTTTTATTTGACAGACAGAGATCACAAGTAGGCAGAGAGGCAGGCTGAGAGTGAGAGGGGGAAGCAGGCTCCCCGCAGAGAGCCCAATGCGGGGCTTGAGATTGTGACCTGAGCTGAAGGCAGAGGCTTAATCCACTGAGCCACCCAGGCGCCCCTAGGAGAGACTGCTTTAAATGCATCTTTTTCAAAATATAAACCCTTAAACTCACCAGTTTCATAGAGTTCCCCATTATGAATAATACCCAAATCTTCTTACCTCATATTCTGTTATCATCTGCCATTAGCACCCTAGATGAATTTAGCAAACTGCAAAATCTGAGGGAACATTCCCCACAAAACTGCCCTCATTTCTACTCCAGCCTAAGTTCAGAAGTCCCCAGAGTCAAGCTCACTTCAGGCCTGCTATCTACAAATTTGGGGACCCTGACCACCTTCACGCTGGCTAATTTGCTCAAGGAACACAGAATTCAGGAAAGTGCTATGCTTCTAATTACAGTGTTATGACACTGAATGGATACAAATTAAAGCCAGCCAAGGAAAGGCATGCATAGGGCAGCATCCAAGAGGGATCCAAATGCAGCTTCCAGTCATTCTCTCCCTATAGAGTCATGAATGGCTTTATCTCCTCCCAGCCATGATTGGTAACAATATACCGGGAGTATTGCCAATTAGGGAAGCTCGCCTAAGACTTTGATGTCCAGAGTTTTTACTGGGACTCAATCACACACTGCCCAAGTTCTGACCTTTCGTCTGGAGCCCTTCCCAGAGGTCACACTAATGCCTTTAGACTCCATTTTCTCTAGAGGTTGGAACAGATACCGTGTGGCTCAAAGCCCCCAGCATAAATCACATTGTTAAATTATCTGGTGACCAAAGCCCCCAAGCAAACACTCTTATCAAGCAGGATTCTCCAGGGCCCTAGAGATCACCTCCCAGTACCCAAGGGCAAAGGTCAGAACTCTCATTGGGAAAGGCTGACTCTTTACTACATATACCCCCTCTAAATGCAGGGCCCGTGTTTACAGGCTCCAA
This sequence comes from Martes martes, assembly GCF_963455335.1. Classification (NCBI taxonomy): domain Eukaryota; kingdom Metazoa; phylum Chordata; class Mammalia; order Carnivora; family Mustelidae; genus Martes; species Martes martes. The sequence continues at coordinate 47,364,419 of NC_137894.1, forward strand.
ACAATTGGAACACTAATAGAGACTCCTACCCAGAAACAGCCAGTTTTCCCCCACGGTATACTTCATGTTGACTACAAGAACAATTAGGTTATTCCTTAGTTTTCTCTTATTTTCTCCAGACCTGGAACATCTCTTAAAAAGAGTCCAGAATCCAGGGAGAATTCTCTCACCTAATTTCACGCTTTCCCTTAGGAGAATTCTTTTCCCAGGGCTTCTCCCCTTGTGGTTTGGAATAGTGTAGAATAGGGGATCGGCTGAAAAGCCAAAAGCCTTTTCACTTCAGAGTAGGATCCAGAGGTAGCTATTCGGTCAGCCTAGGATACATTACAGGGTCAGTGTCTGTCATCATTGGATTATAAAACAGAGCAGGAGAGCTAAGAACAGTCACATCCATGCTGCTCAGTACGTCTGTCTGTTCAAAAGGGTTATTCTGGACAGAGTAAGTGGAAGGCATTGTAGAGAGAGCAAGCCTGCATGTTACCCTGATTACTGAGGCTGGTCTCTGGACTCAGTAGAACATTCTCCCTGGTAATATGGAGAATATACATAACAAGGAAATAAGAAAACCTTTCCCTACTTTCTCACCGAGTCCGGAGCATTTCTGACATACAGCACTACTCTCGGGCGCACAGCACAGATTCCACTTCTACCTGGGGCGATGATTTGTGTCCTTCAAACAGGCTACCAATAAGCAGTACCTCTAGAGGGAAGCACTTTGTGGGGTGTCAGAATACTGAGGACTGACCTTGGCAATGACATTCTTCCAAGTGGATAACTTTAGGCTAATCATTTCACCTCTCTGGGCCTAAGTGTTCTCTTCTGTAGGATACATAGCGTGAATTAGATATACCTCTGACTCTAAATTGACCCAATTTACCAAAGCTACAAAATTTCTTTTTATCACAAAGTGGTCTTCCTTAATTATCAGCCTAGGCAATCAAATTGTTTCTATCAATTTATATATGTTTGAGATATATAAATTACAATTATATAATAATATATTAATATATCATAAATTTATATATATAGAATATATATGTGTGTGTGTGTATATATATACACACACACACACACACACAAAGTTGCCAGAAAACAGAGGCACTTCAAATCTCTACCCACTTCACCTTAAATGGGTATATCAGGCCTGTGTTTCAATCATATATATTAAACAACTTTTTAGACCAGTGATTCTCAAAGAGTGGCCCCAGAACCAGTATCTTCAGCACTGGCTGAGAACTCGTGAGAAACACAAATTCTCAGACCTCATTCTAGACCTATTAAATCAGGAGTTCCGGGGGTACCCTTGCAGTTAACTGTGATGCATGCCCAATTCTGAGACTTCTACCTTAGATAGTATTGTAAAAATGTAAACTGTAATATAATGTCCAGGGAAAATCCCAATAATCAAAGTGAACAGTATTTGCTGGGTATTGTGCACAGTTCTAAGTGTTGTACATATTTTAACGCATTTAACCCCCTACAACAAAGCTATCTGATAAGGACTATTATTATTTCACATTATGGGAAAAAAAAACATCAAAGATGAGTATTGTGGGCAGACCCCTATACATAGAAAAATGCAAATGATCTTCTCAAACCCTTTCAATCTATAAACCCAATATAAAAAAGAAATTCTTAGGGGCACCTGGGTGGCTCAGTGGGTTAAGCCTCTGCCTTCGGCTCAGGTCATGATCCCAGGGTCCTGGGATCGAGCCCCACATCAGGCTCTCTGCTCAGCAGGGAGCCTGCTTCTCCCTCTCTATCTGCCTGCCTCTCTACCTACTTCTGCCTACTTGTGATTTCTCTCCCTCTGTCAAATAAATAAATAATCTTAAAAAAAAAAAAAAAAAAAGAAATTCTTAAAAAAAAATTCTTCCCTTGGTCCTTTTGCTCCTCTCAATATTTAAATCCTGCCTTTTCCACTGAATTTTCACCAACCTTTAGCTTTGTATAATTATAAATACATGTTTGTATATTTGTAGATATTATGCACATACTGGTTAATGGTTAATGGTTAGGCATGAAGGCTTTGGATTCAGACTGAACAGTTCAACCAATTAGCAGTTTAACCTGGCACAGGGTATTTAACCACTTTAACCTTGGATTCCCTCAAGTAAAAATAAAGATGATAATATGAACTCCCCCGTAGGAGTCTTGTAAGGGTGAAAATATTGGGTAACATATAATGTGTGACACTCAATAGATATGAGTTGTTATTAGATCTGGTCTCTTGTCTTTTAATATTACTTAGTTTTATGTTCATTTCTTTTTAAGAGGAGCTTGCTTTTTACTGGAAGATAAGGAAAAAATTCATTTTAGCCTGTCTTTTTAACAAGGCGTACTCCATTCTTAACTAAAACTCCATGGGTGATGCTATACGGCAAATGAGGTATGCCTCGTTTCCCTGTCACACCTTTGTAACACCTAAAATGGGATCTTTTGGAGATCCCATTTTTACCTAGCACAGAATTAGGTCCATTGATCCTAAACGACTGGATAATAATCTCCTCATTAATTCATTCTCCAGGAATGTACATCCCCTTCAAAACAAAAGGGAGCTGCACTAACACACACTATTATTTAGAAAGCACAATAGATGATACAAATTGATAATAAAATATTTTGATAAAATATCTAAAATACTTGAGAAAAAAATCTTTAAATACAGATAGTCAGCGTTCTAATTATAAACTCGTTGTGTGACTTGTTATGAAAACATGCGCTTTGTGTGTCTGGATTTCCTAGGACATACAATTATTGAATATTCTGTCCCACTGTCTGATCCCATCCCAATGCCCATGTTTTCATTTTTGATTCAGGACACGTGATTACTATCTCCACACAGAGTTCTACTAGGCAGCCTTTTGTTAACTATTTAACTTTTTTCACTTTTACTTCTGTCATTCAAACCTTTTATGGTTTCAGGTGGATCTTTCCTCAACTGATCGGAACAGTGGGGTTCTAACTATAGTGATGATAATCACTGTTATAATTGAAACAGTAGTCCACTTTATTGACAGTGAAACACTATGCAGTAACTCTGCTAGGCAGGTGTCATATTTAGCCCCAGTTTACAGAAAAAGAAACTAAGGTACAAAAAGCTGAAGTAACTTGCCCAAGAGGAGAGAGAAACAGGTTATGGCATGTTTGCAAAACAGTCTTGAAGAAGTGGGGTTGTATGTCTGGGAGGTTTCCTTGGTGCTTTCTTTTATTAATAACTCTTACAAGCGTTCTGTTTCAACTTTATTAATGATCATGTGATATCTTTTTATTACATCTTTTAAAATGCTTACTTGACCCAACTCCTAAACAAATGTTTGTGCAACAAAGATAATCTAGTTGCAACCAAAATTAGCTTTTTAATTATTATTGGAAATCCTGTTTCCGAAATCCAACCATTTTATGTTAACACCAACCTTGGCAATATTGGAACTAATCAACAGCTTGGTATCATCACTATCTTTCTTATCTACTCCTCCGTCTGGTTTGCCAGGAGCATATAAAAAATGAAGGTGCAAGTGGGCAAAGTTTAATAAGAATGAGTCAGACAAACTCTATCTTTAGCAGAGATGGATAAAATACAATTATGAAACTGCTTTTGACAACATGGAATCTGGTTGCATGGCGAGACTTCTAAATTCTAGAGCAAATCTTCACTGCATTAAATCTTTCAAAGCCCTCTCATTAAGCAGCCTTGTCCCCACACTGTCCTCCAAGTAGGAAATATATGGAAAGCAATGCATTTGATAATCATAGAGATAATGGGGAACACGTAACATTTCAATATGGTAGACTGGATCCATTTGAAGAAAGAACAGAGATTTAGAACTTAATCTTTGTTCCTACCCAAGTCTGGTGACACATTTCCTATAGTACTTGTCTCTATTGTAATTACTATACAAACAGATGGGTGGTTATTGAGAGGGGAGAAGAAAATATCTGGCAAGAAAATGAAAAACTCTTGAGGAAGAGGGAGAGAGCAATTCAAATCAATGAACATTTATTAAGTGCCAGTTATGAGCAAGGAGTTTCACTGGGCTTGACAATTCAGAGGAAGAGCATGAACATTTGTTCAGTGCCCTCCTACATGGCTGGCCCTGTATGAAATTCTCTCTGCACTTGAACTCATTTTATTCTTGCCACTATTCCAACAGGTAGCTGTTTAGCCCCCTTTCAAGAAAGCACAAAGTCTCTCAAACCCTAAGTAAATGTGTCAGGCTCCATAAAAGAGGAAATAGGATTCGAGTTCATATCTGCCTGGTTCCAAAGCCTACATTCATTCATTTCCACACACATATTGCCTTATTTTTACTCAACAATTTAATGAGGTAGAATAACTCTTTTTTTTTCGTGATAAAGAAATCAGAGAAAATGCGATGACGTGTGTGGACATCATGCGACCAGCGACAGAGCAAGGAATTATGTCCATTTGCCTTTTACTGGGCCCTCACTATGTACTAGACTTGTTACATATTATCTCATGACTCTGGGTAGAAGTGTAATTGCCCACACAGGGCAGATAAAGAAAGCAGCCCTTTGGTTCCATGATAAATAACCCAGGACAGTTTTACTCCCCCCAGCTGTTGACAGGCATAAATACAGAATGATACATGAAGTTACAAATACCACAAATAATAGAGCTACAAGAAGGAAATGTAGGGCCTTCTAAGGAAGAACCAAGAAATGTGGGTCTGGAAAGTGGGCCTTGCCTTGAACCGCCTCTTTGTACTTTGCAAATGCCTTTAGACAATAGATGGTAAATCAGCTTCTTGCAGTAACGTGGACAAAACAATCGAAAGAAGTACATCTTCATCCTTAGTGCCTACAAGCAAACAGTAGGTGTGTTCTGATTTCAATCTGTGAGCCCTGAAGGCTTTCCATGACAATTTGTGCAGAGCACAAATGACCAGATGTGTCTACCAGACTGTGATGCCCATCAGTGAAAAGACGCAAATTCTGATCTTTTGAATACTTGGCTTCATGGGAATTTTCCAAAGTAATCGATAACACAGGCCGGATCAACGTTTGTGTGTCCAGTTATGCTAAAAGAGGAAAGGTAACTGTTTCAAAATGCCTTTAGCAACCCAGTCTGCAGATAGTTATTGGTGTGACTATTGATGAAACAGGTGTTGGGTTCATAAATTTGCATAACAAAATGTTTTTCTTGTGGCAGCAACCCATACAATAATTGGTGCCATCTGTATTTATCTATTGAAGTTTGGTTTCTGATATGAATTCAGAGAATCTTGTGATGTCTAATCTCATAGCACCAATTTACTGGGAGGGTGATTGACATTAGAAAGACGTTCATCATTTCCAAAGAGAATACAGATTGGAGGAAAACACTGAAGTGATAATGCATGCTGCTTTCTCTTCACCGATCATTTCCATTTCTGACTACGTAAAATGGAATCAAGGCCACACACCTACAGAACTGCTTCTTCAAGAGCAGTATGTGGGGAAGATCCAGCCAGAATGGAAAACCAAAGGGCCCTGTCAACCTATTTACAATTCCCTTTTGAAAGGCTCTGCTTGCTTGCTTGCTTGCTTGCTTTGAGAGAGAGCGCGCAAGTGTGCGCATGCACAGGGAGGGGCAGAGAGAGAGGAAGAGAGAGAAATCTCTGCAGATGCCATGCTGAGCACAGAGCCCAGTGGAGGACTCGATCTCACTACTGTGAGGTCACGATCTGAGCCGAAACCAAGAGCCAGACGTTTAACCAACTGAGCCACCGAGGCACCCCTGAAAGGCTTTGCTTTCACTAAAACCTCTCATTGCTAGAGCTTTCCTGTTTTCTTACCTCTTAACCAGTTAGTAGACATCTGAGTTTGATGCAAACTTCGTATCAGCTCATACTACTTACCCGCTGTGGAGCTGAAGCAATTCAAGTTGTAGTTCATGGAGTTGTTTCTAATGAGGGAAAGGAAAAAGAGTAAAACTGTATGAAAGCTTAGTTTTTTGAAATCTGAAAGACAATAATGCAACATTATAATAAAGAATGTCTTAGAATCATGAAGACAGTCCTTTCCGACAAACATCCTAAAATCTAGATTGTCTCTAGACACGCAAGCAAATTGCAAATCTTAAAGTAAATCACTGTTTCAGGTGAACTCTGTATGTCTTCTTTCAATATTTTATATTTTTTATACCTACAGGTCCATGAAGACCTTTATCAGTTAAAAGAGAAATTAACAAATTTCTCACTGGAGGAAAAAGGAGAGGCTCTAAACATTCAGAATCTTGAAACCGCAATCAAAAGGACTGAAATGGGATTAAGAGTGAGTAGAGCTTTAGACAGTAAATAAAGTGCTGGAAGGAGACAAAGATTCCTCTAGAAGAAAAGGACTGTTGTTCTCATAGGACCCTGTATAATTCTGTAACAGAGATGGGCTTCGGTTGGTCAGCAGTTTTCTCATTCTGTCCGTTTTCTTAAAATTATGATTATTAACTGATCGTTTTTCATCCTGCCACATTCCACAAAGAATTTAAGGTGTTGGGAATATAAGATTCTGCAGTGACAACCCCTAACATGTGGTTTGATAAAAAGCATTAAGAATTTTTAAGATAACCATTAGTCTAACAATATTCCCAACAAAAAAGGATTCAAAGCAATACACTGCAGAGAGTTGCTATCAGACCCACTGGGATTCTAAAGAAAAAGAGTTTATTTTCCCTAAATAGCTTAAGTATTTTGAGATTAGTCATTTTGTGATATTATAATCCAGTAGATAAAGCTAAAGAGATGTACCAGTTTTGGAAGGGCGAGATAAAGGACACAGGGACTTCATCGTTATAGATGGGTTGAAGGGCAGAGGAGAATCCAGTCTTCAGACCAGGATAATATTCACTTATAAAACAAGGATCTAAGGGCACTTGGGTGGCTCAGTCAGTTAAGTGTCGGATTCTTGATTTCAGCTCCAGTCATGATCTCAGGGTCGTGAGTTCGAGCCCTGCATTGGGTTCCATGCTCGTAGGGAGTCTGCTTGGGATTCTCTTTCTCCTTCTCCCTTCACCCCTCTCCCCCTGGTCACTCACTCTCTCAAATAAATAAATAAATCTTAAAAAGAAAAAAAGAAAGAAAGAAAGAAACAAGGATCTATTAACACATGTATCCAAATAAGGACCATCTCCATCTTTGAGACCTCTAACTGTCACTGTCTCTGCTCTGGCCTGAGACTTCCACTCTCCCACATTGTGAGCTTCACAGCCTAGCTCCTCAGGCTGTGAGAGATGTGGTGTATTTTGTTGCCTCATCAAACTGGCACACCATCGTCCTATATAACTTGATGGTGAGAGAGCTGCACTCAGCTGGAGTCTTTGGGCTGGCCATTTTGAATAATCTGTTACCTAAGGGCCAGATTCTCACCCCAGATGCTTCCTTGAAATCCCTATTACTCCATATCTGTCCTGCCTAGTAAGCTTACCTGGCTAAGCGATTTACTGATGGTTGTGCATCATTTAATTTGTGAAGAGTGCTACAGGTCATTCAAGCTCTGAGTCTCAATTGTTTATTATGTTTTTTGGGATAAAGTCATTTAGCCTCGAGATGCCCAATGATACCTTAGGCATGCAATAAACGCATAGCATCTTGTGTCTTTTAACTTAATTACACAATTCAAAGCATTACCCTAATGAAATAAAGTAAATTAGCTGAGTATCTTAAGTCCACTATAATGGCCTAAACTTTAACTTTCCTATAACAGATTCACATCGAGAAGTATTTAAATGTTGTAAACCATCATGTGTTAACAACGCCTGTTGATGGTGATAATTTATATTCTCCTCGAGCTTCCAAGTGGTAAGTAAAATAGCCATTTTGGAGTCCTAAATAAGTACAATTAAAAGAAAACAACTTTTCCCACTCAGGTCAGGTGATGGTAAAGACAAAATCTTCTTGGCTTTGTTCATATCTATTCTACGAATTTCAGCAGTTTTGTATAAGAAGTTAATGGCAGAATTTGAACTTTGATGAAGTTTATTCCGGGTTGCTCTTCTTGCCTTGTAATACTTGACACCATATCCATTACTTCAGGGTCCTCGTTTTGGTGTTACTATTTTTTTTAGTAAAAGGTATCCAAAATTCAACTCCTAAAGGAAATATTTTTTAATTATTTTTATTAATATATAATGTATTATTTGCCCCAGAGGTACAGGTCTGTGAATCATCAGACTTACACACTTCACAGCACTCGCCATAGCACATACCCTCCCCAATGTCCATCACCCAGCCACCCTAGCTCCCCCTCCCCCCACCAACCCTCAGTTTGTTTTGTGAGAGTCTCTTATGGTTTGTCTCCCTCCCAATCCCATCTTGTTTCATTTTTTTCCTTCCCTACCCACCACAACCCCCCACCCTGCTTCTCAAGTTCCTCATATCAGAGAGATCATATGATAATTGTCATAAAGGAAATATTTTAATGCAAACCCATTTTTAAGCTATTAAGATCACATGGTACTTTCTTTACACTTTTTAACACGTTTTATGTGCTTTATTATAAAGATGATTTGGGTATCCAGGGTAAACAAACCAAAAATAATAAAACTTGCTTGAAATATTCATAATGTAACACATCCTAAGAGATGACTTATTAAAATTAGGCTTGAGTTAGAGAGAAATTGCCTTGCCTTGCTTTGGAACCTCTTACAAGTTGGCCTCCTGAATTTGAGTATATGTAGTGTAAGGTTGTGCTATGCTTAAAAACCATATAGCCCTATTTGCATTGTAAATATATACTAAGCATAAGTGAGCAGTATCAGATTGCGAGGTCGTTACAGAAATAGTACACAGGGGCGCCTGGGTGGCTCAGTGGGTTAAGGCCTCTGCCTTCAGCTCAGGTCATGATCCCAAGGTCCTGGGATCGAGCCCCACATCGGGCTCTCTGCTCAGCAGGGAGCCTGCTTCCTCCTCTCTCTCTGCCTGCCTCTCTGCCTACTTGTGATCTCTGTCTGTCAAATAAATAAATAAAATCTTTAAAAAAAAAAAAAAAGAAATAGTACACAAGGAAACATGGAAATCTATAGACCTAACAAAGTTCCAACATTCAGTAGTGGAGAGCAGAGCCTTGAGGACATCTGTCCCTCTTCCCCCATATAAAGGAGTGCCACAGGCATCCATCATCCCCTATAGAGGCAACCATTCCCTCATCTGTCTACTTTTTCATCATTTATATCTTTAATTTTTTAATCTGGGAATTAAAAAATGATCTAGAGGGACACCTGGGTGGCTCAGTCGTTAAGCATCTGCCTTTGGCTCAGGTCATGATCCCAGGGTCCTGGGAACCAGCCCCACATCGAGCTCCCTCCTCAGTGGGAAGCCTGCTTCTCCCTCTGCATCTGTCTGCCATTCCCCCTGCTTGTGCTCGCTTGCTCTCTCTCTCTGACAAACAAAAGCTTAAAAAAAAAAAAAAGACCTGAAAATAGGTTATTATTCATAATCTTTTAAAACAATGCAAAGAAAATAATGAGAGGGATTCTTGGAGAAGAAAATAATGGAGGTCAGTTTCCCAACTTAAATTGATTGGCTCTTAGTTTGAAATCAAGGGAACCCTACAGGCAAGGTGTGAGGCCTTTGTAGATGGCAGCCGACAATCTGCAGTAGGCTATGGCCAAAGACTGAACATACAAGCAGCATCAAGCAGGAAAGCCTCAGGATTGAGGGGTTTGGGAAAGCAAACCGGAGAAGAGATGGCTGGCTATCGTGAACGCTGATGAAGTTCTGGCCTGTTTCCCGCCTTCTCTTTGTTCTTCCGTCCTGACAAAGAACAGAGCCTGGGCTGCCGATTTGCAAGTTATGATAGCTGAAAAGAGAGAACAATGTAGCAATTACAGCCACAGAGAACAAAGCAGAGAGGTTCAGGCAAAGACCTTTCTTCCACACTTCTTCTCCCTTGCCAAGGACTGTCCTTGCCCCTTATAGGGTCTGGAAGAGTGAAAGAAGACTTCACCATCAATTGGGGCATGGAGCTGGCTCCCAGAAGTAGTCCTTGGATCCTTTCCCTCCTATTCAAGACAATAGTGTGATCACGGGTCCTCCTGGCAGGAAGATGGGAGCCTGGCACGTTTGTACAGCCTGACAAGCCTGCCAGGAGTATCTCCTGCAGGAGTATCTCCGTCCCGGCTGTGGGTGTGTGCCACTAAAGTAGCCCATGCAACTTGGAAATGAAATGAAATGATAGGAGCCAGGTGGAAAACTGGAGAAAAATCCAAACTAGGTCTCTAAAGTAAGCAGGCAAGTCCTGGGAGTCTGAGGGGGAGTCACCGGGAGTGGCTCAGGGAGGAAGAGAAGCAGCAGGAGGAGATGGAAATGGAAAACAGCAGAGCCAGGAGATCAGGGATTGTTGTCTGTGACCGGAGTTTTCCCGGGTGGATAGTCACACCGGACTCTGAACTTGCAGGGGTTCCCAAGAGACTATCGTGACTAGACTTGGCATCAGAGTCTATGTTCTGGTGGGAGTTTTCTGTGCAAAACTGTTTGCAGAACCCAGAATCCCTTCAGGTTCTTATGCCTGAGGGCAGTGGGACTGGCCAATTCATTGAATTTTTCCTCTGAGTTTCCACGACTAAAGTCCTCCGAATACCCAAGTAAGAAGGTGGTTTTTCATTATTGGTGCCCGGACTCACTGAGGAACAGGTTGCTTATCTCAACATCGCTCGGGAGGCGGAGGAGGAGACATAGCTTCTCAGAGTCTCGAGCTGGAACAAGCTGGACCTGGCCTTTTATCCCACATGGCCATTGGTTTAAAAAATGGAGCATGCCTCCATTACATGTATTTACTTACAAATTGTATACTTATCCTAGGGAGTGAATACATTATAAAATATATCAACAAAAGAACATTTAAATAATGAGACGAGATGAAACAGTTTAAAATATTTTACTTTATTAACAGCACAAAATTTTCTTTTGCTAAAAAAGGTTATTAATTATAATGTTCTGGTTCCTTTATCTTGTCAATCGTGATGGCTTTATATTGGCTGTAGCTGATAACCCGAAACACACTCTACACTTTGTGGAGCTTCAGCATGGATACTGGTTGAACGGGAGTCTGGAGTTCAGTCAGTCTTCTGGATAATTTTTAAGTTGGCGGTTGGGGGTGGAGATTTGGCAGATGTTTCATGAGTTTGGTTTATCATCATTTTTGCTCTCTACTGTGGCTGAAGAAAAGCTCAGGCTATGAGTAAGTGTCTGTTCTGGCATTTTCTTATTTTTCACTGATGCCCATTTTCATTGGCTTCAAAATACAGTCTGTTTTTTTGCAGTAATCTTTTTAAGACACCTGTCCATTTTCTCAGGCTCGATTGAAAATTAATTAATAGAATTCATACACTCACTCCACAAGTAAACTACAGAACATTCTAATGCTATAAAAACACATCACACGGACCCCACTGTTCGTGCCTTTGTTGGCGTCTCCACTCCCAGGAGGCCTCCAGAACCACAGGGGACATAACCACATGAGGGATCCAGGAACAAGCTGAATATTAAATAGTAGCACCAAGTAATTTCTTATTTCTATTTCTTATTTTACATATTTCTCATCTGGTGTAAACAGAAGTTCTTATACTCTCCCTACATAACCAATGGCATTGTGTTACAGATCGCTGAGATGTGGGCATCCTATTTGAGAGACAGCAGGTCTAAAACAATGGTTCTTAAACTTTGGTTTCCAAATCCTCTTTTGCTGGCTCCCAGATGGTTCTGGAATTGGCATTTTAACAAAGACTCTTGGTTATTCCTAATGCAGATAATTTGTGCTTGGAACCCCCAGGACAAGCATAACTTTCTGAAATCAGTATTCTTTTGGTCACATAGAGGGTCTGCCTCTATATGATCAAGAGCCTAGTCCTGGAAATTCAGCTACCCCATTGCTATGAAGGATTGGAGTAAGCCTTTTGCACTAGGAATGAGCCAGAAGTGGGACGTGGCAGGCAGGCCGGTGGAACTGCCTTTGTCTGCTTAAACTGTGAGTGTGCTGTAGTGTGTGTCAGAGGCGCCAGGAGTCCAGAGTAGCAGCTCCATCTGAGAGGGGTGCCGTAATAAGGACCGCGGATCCCTGTTGCTCCTTTGACAGCAAGCACAGTAGCTATGAGTGACGGAGAATCAACACTGTTCAGACACATGGGGCTTCATCCCATCCATGGAAACCCAGGAAATCAGGAGAGTTCATTCCAAAGGACTACCATCCCTGGATATACCTTAAAAAATAATTTAAAACAGACCAGATACAATCATCATCATCTTCATTTTCATCATTATTGTGAATTTCATCATCGTCACCAATAGCTTCCTAACACTTGACAGTTTGCAAAGGACTTTATGCTACCCTATGAGGCACAGATTTTTATCCTTTCCTTTTAAAGATGTGCATACTAAGGATCCCAGCAAGCCTGGGTCACCCTGGTGGTGAGGCCCAGACTCAAGGCCGGTCACCTGTCTGTGATCAAGCAGTCTCCCACACCTATGGCTGCCTCTAAATCAAGAAGCCTAGTTTTCACAGAAGATGATTTTCTTTCCAGCAAAAAGGGAAAATCTGGTCATTTTGTCCAGTAGAAATAAAAACCAGGAGGGACACAAAGTGGGTAACAATGGATGCCAGCAAATGCAAGATTTTCCCAGCTGGCATGCAGAAAACAAGGACAAGGACATTCTCAAGAGTTGCCTATTTGCTCCAAAGAGCTCAAAGAGCTTTTGTATTATTTTCAAAATAGGTTCCACTACTATCCCACTTTGACAGTGATACTTCCATGTCAAAGTGTGGTTCTTCCTCTCACGTGATTGGCTTTCACAGATTTTATGGCTCCGGTGATAAGTGCTCACACTGCTCTTAACAACCACGCTTTGTCCTTGACACTGGGAGGGTGACTACCATCTGTACCCACAAGATCAGAACCCGAGGAAATCTTCGTTGTGTATTCTGTTGTGTGAGGGTTTGAGAAGGGGAAGCAAGAACAAAGCAAATAGATCACAGTGAGCATCCGTGAGAGGGGGAAAAAGAGGTTTGAATTGCATTGTGAGTGGCCATCACAAGGTCCGTTTTCCTCAGTGGATGAGACATCCCGGAGCCCATCTGTTGTGGGTGGTTACACCGTGGTACGTGAATTCCACTTGGGTGGACTGTGACTACAACCTAGTCACAGGGAGAGATAGAGCATGGGGAACAAGACAGGAATACTCAGTGGTCTGTGGGAAGGGGAAGGGGAAGCTAACTGTTCTTTCCATTTCTCCGTGGGCTTGAAATTTTTTTAAACAAAAAATAATTTTAAAAAAAGCAGCATATATGATGAGTGCTGTGAAATGTGTAAACCTGGCGATTCACAGACCTGTACCCCTGGGGATAAAAATACATTATATGTTTATTAAAATAAATTAATTAATTTTAAAAAAGCAGCATAAAATGAAAAACAAACTGGGAAAACATGTGCAGCAGATAGGACACAAAAATTGCTAATATTCTTAAAAAAAAAAAAAAAGAGGGGTGCCTGGGTGGCTCAGTGGGTTAAGCCTCTGCCTTCAGCTCAGGTCATGATCTCAGGGTCCTGGGATCGAGCCCCACATCAGGCCCTCTGCTCGGCAGGGAGTTTGCTTCCCCCACCCCTCTCTCCACCTGCCTCTCTGCCTACTTGTGATCTCTGCCTGTCAAATAAACAAATAAAATCTCAAAGAAAAAAAAAGAGCTCCTGACAATACAAAAAACAAAAACAACTTACATATCAGAGAGATAGAAATACAGATAAGCAGCAAATATGTGAAATATATTTACTCTCACAGGGAAGCCAGGGAAATGCAAAGTAAACAATATATTACTATTTTTTCTTTTCAGATTAGCACAACCAGATCATTTACACCACCCTCACACTCAGGGCTGATGAGGTGGCAGTAGGATGGGATTACTTTGGTTCTACTACTGAAGGGATAAGTTGGCCTGAAGTCCTTAAAGGCAATTTTTCAACGGGTGCGAGAAGCTTTTGAAAATTGTCATTTTTTAAATTTAGCAGTTGTACTTCTAGGATATACAGACGCCTGTAGATGAAGTGTGCTGGGAGGAGCACTCACCACTCCTTGATCAGGTTACCCATCTTCCTGTGGGTCTGTGCCCCCAGGAAAAACCCCAGACAGTTACCTTCACAAGTTTTTCTTGGTTATCCCACCTCATAGGTGAGACAGGAAGACTGGAAGGGGCTGGAGTTAGCTAATAGCTAATTGCCCTTCCTCAGGTCAGATGATAATTTTCCTTGAGAGCTGGCCTTTATTTATTTATTTTTTTAAGATTTTATTTATTAATTTGACAGACAGAGATCACAAGTAGGCAGAGAGGCAGGCTGAGAGTGAGAGAGAAGAAGAAGCAGGCTCCCTGCTGAGCAGAGAGCCCGATCCGGGGCTTTATCCTAGGACCCTGAGATCATGACCTGAGCTGAAGGCAGAGGCTTTACCCACTGAGCCACCCAGGCATCCAGAGAGCTGGCCTTTAATACAGAGAACAGAACAAAGAACAGAATTCTCTGGGAGTAGTTTGAACCGGTTTCTTTTCCCTCCCCACTGCTAGAGGCAGGAAGGGATTTTCTTCAGGCCTCATAGCGAGAACATGGTGGGGCTCATAGAGGTAAAACTCAGGAAAGTAGGCCTCCCTCCGCCCCGCCAAGCCTTGGCCCCTCAGGATTTATAACACTCAAGCTAAGGCACACTGAGCCTCTGGCAATTTGGTAAGTGGAGGCTAACTGTTCTTGCCAATACCAGCGCCAGCGACAGACTTCCTCTCTGGAGCTTTATCCAGGTCTGTGTGTCTGTCTGACTCTCTCTGTCTCTCCAGTTTTCAGGACAGTAGTTTTCCCTGTAACCTTGATTCTCTGATTGATCTAAGAAGAATCGCTTTTCAGTTTGTTCAGCTTTTTTTTTTTTTTTTAATCACTCCCATCCTCCCAATACCTTCCAAGCTGTTTACATGTTGAAGTGAAACCAGGAGCCTACAAACTGCTTTTTCATGATAATTTCACAGATGTGGGCATCACAATAGAGTCAAGAGATTGAGTCACTGTGGTTGAGTTTAACAGATCTTAATTATGTCAACCATTTTAAAGAACGGGGATTTGCTTTCCGGTAAAAAGTTTTAAGACCTACATTCCACACACAGTCGTTCTTATAATCTTATTTTGTTTTTGTGCTGCTCGCCCATGGAGCTGCCCACTGCTTAATAAGGAAGACCTTTAACCAGCCTTTGATCCTTAAGTCTTGGCAGTTCCATAAAATAGCAGAGGTTTAAAGACTAGAAGTGCTAACTGCTTAGAGACCAGCATTTTGAACTTCTTTAACATCGGCTAATCTGTGATTTGGCTTTACAAAACAAAACACAGTATGTTGTATTTTTTTCTCCCAAGAATGTTTTATAGTGTAGTAATCTGGTCAGTTGTGGGTCATATAACCTCAGCCAGAAATAGACCTTTTTTTACATGCAATAGTGGTCATTATCAGACTCAAGTTCTTATGCTTAATAAAACAAGTGCAGGTTTCTAGTGGTAAAAATGCTAAAGTCAGTCTAGTTCACTGTAATTAACAATGGAATATTTCCTGTAAAATCCAAATGAACTAGGAAGCATTGTTTTAAAATTACCAATTTGTGAAGTTGTGAAGATAAATTAGATTTTAAATTTTCTTTTTCTTTCTTTTCTTAAACTTAGGTTGCTTCCAACTGTAATTGATCAGAAATCATTTATTTTCCCTCTAGAATCTGAGGGTAGACTTTGGCAACCCCAAAGACAGCACAGTACATTTCCACATGCCTTTCCAAGAATAAAGGTAGGAACAGAGACATCCATAAAGACAGAAAGGGGATGAGTGATTGGGGAGACTGGGGAGAAGGGGGGCTGGGGAAGGACATCTGAGGCATCTCAAGTGTCTTTTTGGGATGGTGAAATGTTCTGGAATTTGAGAGTGGCAATGATTGCCCAACTCCGTGGCTCTCCTGAACACCATTGTTCCCTTTAGAAGGGTAAATTTAAGGTATGTGAATTATGTCTCAATAAAGCTGTTTTAGGAATAAAAAAACTTTCCAGAGTAAAGGCAGGAAATTTACTTTGTGTTCGAAATGAGAGAACATGCCACTGTTTTTTTTTTTCAGATATGTTCATGACACTGTGAGTTTCTACCACACAAGAGCTTTCTTCAGAAAGCAAAATACACCAAAATACAGTGCCTTCACATTTTTTAATTAGCAATAATCACGCCTCAGATAAACCAATGGCTATGCTGCTGCCACTGGGCAAAGCTAGAATTTCTGAACAGAGCCCTCCAAGGGAAGTTTCCAGGGGGCAAGGGCTAGAGCTCAAGAGGTTACTGATTTTGCTTGCTGGGTGTTCTTGCAATTGGATTCCTGTTCCCTCCCTGACTCCCCAGAAGTGGAAACAGCTCACCTCCTGTCAGTGCTTCGGGAACACTAACTAGATCCACTTTCAGAACGATCCGAGAGGGCGTGCTATTATTGTTTTCATTTCACTGATGAAGAAGCCAAGGTACAGAAATGTTAGAGAAATTGCCCGGGAGGACACAGCTAGTCAATGTCAGAGGCAGGACCATGTAACTAGAAATACAGGGATAACCACTGTGGTACCCCTTTTCAGATAATAGCTTTGTTGGGGTATAATTAATATACCATCGAATTCACCCTTTTTAAGTGGACTTGAGTGGATTTTCTTGTATTCACCAAGTCGTGCAGCCATCACACAGTGCCCTTATTATAACGGTGTTAGCCGTATTTTTCTTCTATCACACCTGACAAAATCTGTAACTAGATTTTTAAAAAATGTCTGTTCTCCCAGTAGAATAGAAGCTTAATGAGGGCAGGAGCCATGTCAGTCTGTTCACTGCCATATGTTGCCAGGGGACTCTAGATAAAGGTTTGTTGAATGAAGAAATGAAACCACAATGCCCACTCCCCTGTGCAGTCAGTCATTCTCGGCTCCACGACCTTCCCAAAGCAGCCGGCTCCTACCTTCCACACTGCCCTTCATACCCTGAGTCTGCTCGGCCACTGTCTGTGGAGTATTTTGGCACTGTCAGTGCCCAACACTGTCAGAGGCACATGGGGACGAATGATGCCTGGTCCCTACTCTCAGAGCTTATGTTCTCACTGGGGGAGACAGATCATCAACAAGAAAATACCAGCTAATAATAAAGGCTCTCCTGAAAATAAAATAGAATGTTATGAAAAAGGGAGCTTAAAGGTCTCACACCTCCTTTCCTATTAAGTCTCTGCTAACTGTGAAAATTTTTTTTTCCTTCAAGAATCTCAGGAGGGTCACTGGTGTTCCCAAGTGGAAGATTAGAGCTCTCTGGTTTGTGAGGACAATGAAACAACATATCTGAAATTAGGACTATTTAGAATGTATAGCTGTTGTTATTATTCCAGAAAAAAATAAAACTATGGCCCAGAAATTTATTTTCCTGAAAGAGTTTTGCATCCTGGCAAATGATCACAACGATAAGAAATCTTATGCACTGAATATAACCCCAGAGCTCTTTTAAATACTGTGAGCATGGGTGAGCTTCATTTAAAAGGGGCACGGACTGTTTCCTACCCTGGCTTTACCTCCAGGGCCTAGATCCCTATTGTTGTTTTATTTCTAATATCGGTGACATCTGCTTAAAAATGCATAACCGCTGACACACAAGATAGCCCTAATTTTGCATTGTAAACTCAATGACAAACAGTGCTGTTTTGCCAGCTGTTCCTGCAAGCCTACTACACCAACTTAAAAGCTTGTATTATTAAGTAGCAGTGAAATCCAACTGGGATATTACCACCTTTAATTGCCCACCGCCAACCTGTTCAACTAGGTAAACCCCAGTTGCTTCTTTCAGCTCTCTTTCTCCAAAGTAGATAATGATTTTTGGAATTCCATTTCACACCAAAAATTTACATGACAAACCATTAGGAGTTGCTCGATTATAATTAAAAGCCATAATTAAGAATTCTTTGGACAGCTACATGCAAAAGAATGAAACTAGACCGTTTTCTCATACCACACACAAAAATAAATTCAAAATGGATTAGTGACCTAAATGTGAGACCTGAAACCATATAACTTCTAGAAGAAACCAGGCAAGTAATCTCTTTGACACCAACCTTAGCAACATTTTCCTAGATATGTCCCCTAGGCAAGGGATACAAAAGCAGAAATAAGCTATTTGGATTACACCAGAATAAAAAGCTTTTGCACAGCAAAGGAAACCATCAACAAAACACTAAGGCAACCTACTGAATGGGAAAAGATATTTGCAAATGGTAAGATGTTAATATCCAATATATATAAAGAACTGATACAACTAAACACTAAAAAAAAGGGCATTCCATAAAAACATTTAAAAATGGGCAGAGTGCCTGAATAGTCATTTTATCAAAGAAGACAGAGATGACCAGCAACACATGCAGAAATGATCAACATCACTCTTCATCAGGGAAATGCAAATCAAAACCACAATGAGATATTACCTTACACCTATCAGAATGGCTAGAATCAGAAAGATAAGAAACAAGTGTTGGCAAGGATGTGGAAGGAAGGGAAGCCTGGTGCACTGTTGGTGGGAATGTATATTAGTACAACCACTGTGGAAGGCTCTATGGAGGTTCCTCAAACTATTAAAAATAGAACTACCATAAGATCTAGTAATTCCACTATTGGGTATTTACCTAAAGAAAATGACAACACTCATTCAAAAAGATACATGCCTCCCTATGTTTATTACAACATTATTTATAATAGCCAAGATATGTAAACAGCCCAAGTGTCCACTGATAGATGAATGGATAAAGAAGAATGGACACACACACACACACACACATATACACACACAGTGGAATAATACTCATTCCTAAACAAGAATGAGATCTTGCCATTTGTGACAACATAGATGGACCTCGAGGGCATTAAGCCAAGTGAAATAAGTCAGAAAGAGAAAGGCAGATACTGTATAATTTCACTCACATGTGGAATCTAAAAAAGCAAACAGCTGAACAAATACCATACCCTTAAATAGAGAGAATAAACTGGTGGTTGCCACAGGGGAGAGGGATGGGTGAAATAGATAAGAGGAGATTAAGTAGTACAAACTTGCAGTTGTAAAAAGTAAGTAAGTCGGGGTGCCTGGGTTAGGTAAGCACCTGCATTTGGCTCAGGTCATGATCCCAGGGTCCTGGGAAGGAGCCCTGCATCGGGCTCCCTGCTCAGCGGGGAGTCACTCGTCCCTCTCTCCCCCTGCCCCCTGCTCATGCTTTCTCTCTCTCCCTCTCTCTAATTAAATCTTAAAAAAAAAAAAAAAAAAAAGTAAGTCACAGAGATGAAAAATACAGCGTAGGGAATAGGGTTAGTAATGTTGTAGAAAAAGAATTGTTAATTTTCTTTTAGCTTCAAAAAAGCCATATTGTGATGACTTTTTTCACAGTGTATCTTTGTTCTACATCAGTACCCGCTCAACCGCTCTTTGGGGTTCCTTGGGCTATAGGCACATCTGTACTTGTAACAGATAAGAAAGGATTGGAAATAAAAACAACAAAGGAGGAAGTGGAGGGAAGAAGAGAAGGAGAAAAAATTTATAGGCCAAGAGAGTACTTGATTTTCTTGTTGTATCTGGCAAGCTAATTCCTACACTGTTTGGAGCAAAGGGCCTATTTATAAGCATGGTACAGTTGGTATGTCTGTGGAGCAGGGAAGATAAACCCATCCCATTGCTTGAGAACTATTCCCTTTATTAATCCCATAAAACGGATGCCTTAGCAGTCAAACAAACTTAAAAAAAAAATACTGTGATCTAATACAATGTAGCCATGTGTCTAAGATGGGAAGGCTCTGATTTTGTGAATTTCAATCGAATTGAGAAAGTGATTTTCAAACTTTGATCAAAATGAAAGTCTTGAGGACTTTGGATGTTATAAGGAATCATATGGTGAGAGATGAAAGCAAGAAAAAGAGCAGGTAAGGGCTGCTTCCCAGACTGTTGCTGTGAGTCTTGCCTTACTGAGTGGTGGGTGGCGGGTTTTGCCCAGGAGACGGTAGAGTAGAGCAGGCAAAAGAGAGCGCCACAATAAGTGAACCATTGTGAATTCTTTCTTCTCCCAAGAGCAGTGACTTTTAAAAAAATATTGCCTGTGGCTTTTTATTGAAGTCTTTTAAAATACAGACTTAATGACATTTCACCCCTCAATGCTTTAACGTGCATCTTTCAAAATGTGCACATTTCAGGGGCGCCTGGGTGGCTCAGTGGGTTAAAGCCTCTGCCTTCGGCTCAGGTCATGATCTCAGGGTCCTGGGATCGAGCCCCGCATCGGGCTCTCTGCTCAGCAGGGATCCTGCTTCCCTTCCTCTCTCTCTGCCTGCCTCTCTGCCTACTTGTGATCTCTGTCTGTTAAATAAATAAAAAATCTTTTAAAAAAATGTGCACATTCCGTCTTACCCACAATAACATTATCATACCTAAAAAAATGAATAATAATTCGTGAATATAACAAATACTCTGATCATATTCAAATTTCCCCAGTTGATCCTCAAATGACTTTTACTGATCCTTTATCCAAACCTGGATCTGCTTATATTCATTGCATTGGTTTATTTTATTTCTTAAGGCTCTAATAATCCAAAGCAGGGAGACTCAGTTCAATTCATTTCTATAATTGGTGTCCAGCCCAAAGTAGGCTCTGAACAGAGGACAACGTCATAGTTAGAAGTATGGGTTCACAGCCTGGCTCCACCACGTCCTATCTGTTCCTTGGCGAGTCACCTAACCTCTGTCTGTGCCTCAGTTCCTCATCTGCAAAATGGGCATAAGGCTAGTCCCTACCCCAGAGAGCTGCTGTAAGGATAAATGAATTAACATATGTAAATGTTTATAACAGTGCCCCACATGTGCCTGAGTGTTAATTCTTAGTATTTGCTGATGAATACTTGTCAACCTTAATTATGTACTCACTGTGTGCCAGACATTTTAGGCATCAGCCAAATCTCTGCTCTCACGGGAGTTTACATTCTAGTTGGGGTCAGGCAGTCATTTGGAAAAAAAAAAAAAAGATTTGCAAAGTAAATATATAGTATGTTAGTTGGTGAGAGAAACGGGGAAGGAACCTAGGGATGTTGGATGGTCTCCCTTGTAAGATGAAACTTGAGCAGAAATCTGAGGGTATGTCTTTGGCTATTTGGAGGAAGAGCATTTCAGGTAGAGGAAACACAAAACGTAAAGACCCTATCTTAGAAGTACAAGTGATGCGGAAATGTTGGGGTTTGGAGCAAATGGTCAAGAGAGAATTCTCGAGATGTCTTTGGGGCAAAGAGGTGGTTTTATTAAAAGCTAGGGATAGCACCCGTGGGCAGAAAGAGCTGCGCTGGGATTGTGAGGGGTGGCCCATTATATATTTTCAAGTTGGGAGGGGGTTAGAGGTAGCATAAGTCTTAAAGGAATTTTGGAAGCAAGGTTTCCAGAACCTTGAGGGGCTAGTTGTTGTTAGGAAAAGGTCATTTATTACTGTCTAGTAAAACTTCAGTCATGACCCTTCGGATGTATATCAGTATATGCTTGGAAGATGATTGCTAACATGGATCTTGGGTGGTAAAGATAAAGGAAGTTTCCAAAGGAAGGTTTACATGTTAAAGGAGGTTTACAGGATCCTGGAGGTCAGAATAATGTTAAGCTAAGATTGCCTTTTGCCCTTAGCAAAGTGTCCTAGAGGAAGGTCACTCTTTCTGTCTCAAGGACTTGTCAATGGGTTGTAGGCAGTAAGAAATTTTAATTTTTCTGGAGGGGACTACGCAGGGGAAGGGAATTAGGAAAAGTGGGAAGAGGCCAGATGTTGTAGACCATTGTGAGGACTTCTGAAAGCTCTCTGAGTGAGGTGGGAAGCCACTGGGGTCTTTTCCTGCTATGAGGTAGAAGGGGAAGGGCAGTAGTGGGGGCACCATTTAGGAACTTGTGTGGGCCATGTTGATGAGATCCTAGCTCATCCTCACAATGCCTGGGGGGAGGAATTATCATCCCTGTTTCATAGATAAGGAAATAGAAGGTGGGAGATGATTCTAATTTAAAACAAAGTGACAGCAGAACTGGGATTCAAACGCAGGTGTATTTGACCTCAAAGTTTTGGCTTTCCTTACCACTATTAAAAAACAAACAAACAAACAAACAACTTGAGCTCCCTTCCTGTGTTTATCACAGAGAAATTTAAGACCAAAAAAAAAAAAAAAAGCAAAACAGCAGGATAAACTCCTGATTTGGTTCACAGATGGCCCTAACTATCCCCAGAATTATCCTCAGCTATGTCCTTCCAAACTTTCCCAGAGAAACTTCTCAATCAATGCACCTGATTAAGGTGACCTTTTTCACTTTCTGATTTGTTGCAACAATGTTAATGTAGCAATTATGAAGCCACATTAGAATTATTTATAATACACTAGGATACTTGAACATATGCAATACTGTTTTACTGTAACTGGTTAGTATTCAATTGGTTTACACATACATTTTAAAGAGGTTTATACCTTACAGTGTACAAAAGCTATAGCTAATGGGACAGAAGATTAAGCATGGTATTTGGGGCTATTTCTAGCAAAAACAGGCATCAAAAATGGGCCCTTAGTACTGTATCTTCTAAGAATATTTTTTCTATGGGAAGATTCAATTAGCTACATATTTATGACTCATGGCATCTTCTCCAGAAACTTGTTACTAATTATAATTGTGAAGACTCCCGAAATTTTATTATATGGTATCCCATGGTTCAGTGACATTTCAAAGGTGGCATTCCAAATTTCTCATGCCTTGCTCCATCGCTTATCAGGAAATACTGACTTCTGGGCACACAGGAGACCCATCATTCCCCAGCCACCAACTCATGAGGGTAATTTGTAGCAAAGGGAGGGAAGCCAGAGAATTAGCAATTGGCCCATGTGCCATAAAAACTGGACAGAATGTCACCTTTGGCACACACTCCTGCTGTCCTCTGATGACTGTGTCACTGTGGCATACAGTAATGAGAACACACACACAAACATGCCCTTCATCACTGGTAAGTGATTTCCTCAAATATTTTAATTTTAATGGTTCTGTGTGCTGCGTGGTAGACACATGAATCTCTGTGCTAGAGGAAGCTCAGAGTCTATACTCAGAGTGCCATCAGAGAGGTTTAGAAAAATGCTCTGGTAGGGTTGGGGGTGTGGTATATGCCGAATGCCTGGGCTTTGTTATAACCAATCAGTACATCATCTTTCCAATCTGTTTCGAGTACAGTTGTCTCTGACCTCTGTGTCCTAGTCTGCCAGCTCACATAGTGTGTTCTCACAAGAATTCTTCGAGACTTTAAGGACCTGCACTGACTGCTCGTTATTTCACTATTTATCACTTTCGCCTGATTGTCCTTTTCCTCCTTAGCTAGGTTAGGTTGAGGGCTTGTGACAGAAATTTTTACGAAAGAAATTGTTTCTTGAATGGACTCAAAAATGTAGAAGGAAATCCATGTAACCAACATCTGGCTTGAAGAGTTACCATAATTTTACAATACTTCTTTTGTCTCTTCCCTCCACATTTTTTGGTGCAGTCTTTTGAAGCAAATCCCAGACATCATATCATTTTACCCATAAGCACTTCAGATAAGGACTTAAAAAAAACATAACTATTATCACATCTAACACATTTAACAATGCATTAATACTATAGAATTCCCAGGCTCTGTTCCGTTTCCCCCAATTGTCTTAAAGTTGTTGTTCTAATGTTTGAATTAGGATGTAGACAAGATCCACACAGGGCATTTGCATCTAATTTTATCTATGACATTTCCCCCTCATTTAAAAAAATGCCACTTACTGGCTGAAGAAACCAGGTCACTGGTCAGATAGGTTTCTCTTCACTGTTTGAATTTGGCTGATCACAATCTCATGGTGTCATTTTATGTTTTCCTCTGTCCCTAGTATTTCTTGTAAACTGGTGGTTTTATCTAGAAACTTGACCAGATTCAGGTAACATCTTTTGGGGAGAAATAGGTCAGAGGTGGTGCTCTGTACTTCCCCTTATCGGATATCAGGAGGCCATTTCTTTTTCTTCTCTAAAGATGTTAAGATTGATCAGTGGGTCTGAGTATTACTAGCTCAATCTATGCTTTATAAAATTCCCCTAGTAGTATTAGGGACCACTGAGGTTTGCCTAAATACATTATTTCTTTAGGGATTGCAAAGCAGTGTTTTTATAATTCCACCCTTCCTCCTGCATTTATTGGCTTCTACGAAGAACTGTCGCTCACTGGCTCTTCGGTGCATCTGAAAAATAGATTTTTCAGGAAAAGCAGGATAAATGCTTGATTCTTTTCCTTTATCTACTTTCAAATTAATGTATCAATTTGTCAAGTAGGTTTCCTCGCAAGAAGGGGAAACATTAAGAACCCACGGGTTTTTATATATTTGAAGTGTTTCAATCCATTACGGTCATTATGTTTTGGCCAGTAAGCTCCTGAATACTGCTTTGTCATTGCAAGATACTTACCGGAAGTTAGTCATTTCCCTCACGAACAACCCTGTGAAGGTAGGTATTATTATCCAGCTTTGCAAATGAGAAATCTAGATCATGTGGCTTGAACCACGATATGAAGTCTATTGTTCTTTCCATTAAATATAATAATGGTTGAAAGAATCAGAGCATTCAAGGTGACTGGATTCTTCTTTTTTTTTTTTTTCCTGGTTTTAGGATTAAACAGCAGAGGTCTTTAACCAGTGGGAATAGGATATTAAGCAATATACACTTTAGAAGACATTACTTGGGGCAAACACTGTTGAGAATAATGTTATGCTGATAATACCGTAACTTAGTAAATAGCCCGTCTCAAATTCATTTGTGAAGCATTTCAATTTTGATTACTCTGTGTGGGATCTACTGCTCAGATGTAGGTCATTTTATGGTCTGCCCATGTCTGGGGAGCTGGTATGACACGCTGCCTAGTGTTTTTAATTCAGAAGTTCTTCGAAAAGAAACCTTAGCCTCTTATGTTTAAACCCTCGTTTTAATAGCATAAGCTATTTCCTTCTTAGATAGCTTTGTGGGCATAGTAATAAAATAAATACCACAGAATCACTGATGAGATGAAAATTGAGCTCCCTGCTTCTGTGCGGCCATGTAGGTAAAACAGTAATTGGCTCTGATAATAACTTTTGTTCTTACAAGCCAAAGTCTAAATGAGAGTCACATTTGATATATCTGCTTGTAATTACTATCAAAAGGAGAGAATTCCAAGTTTGGATGGTTTAGTGACTCAAGATAGATTAAATAAATGGCTGCCTTTTCTTGATCAATTCAAGAAAATTTTCTGAAATTATCTTTAATATTTGTCTTGCTGTTGATAAAAATTACCTTCTGGGGCTCACTCTTCTGCTTAATGGAATGATTAATTTCATTTTTCTTTTTTAAACTGACAACTGTTTTTCTTGAAAAGATCTTATTACTGGGTCTGATAATGCAGCTTAGGCTTTCAAGTATTTTCCTATATAGTTCTATAGGTGGTCTGCGAGACAAATTAAGATTAGGAGTGTAGTTGGTAGTGATTTACACCAAAGCTGTTTGATACATTAATATTATCCAAGGGTAGTCTCTTTATATGTTTTTAAAAGGGAAATTTAATCATGTGGTATTATTATTTTGGTATACACATGTTTTGGTGCCAAAATAGTAAATATTAGAACATTAATCATTTTAAAGGACCTCTCCCATTGCTTTTAGAAGCCAACTAATACATAATTGAAATTACAACCTGTCATTCCTTTGGGATTTCTATTTACGTTTGGATTCCCGTCCATAAAGTTCTATGCCCAGTGCCACAGAAATGTAACAATGAGCAGAGAACTGGATTTTGATGCCACTTTTAACAATGATTCTGTACTTGATAATTTCCTCCCTACACCCGTACCATAGCCACACGAAGTTGATGGAGCATAATAAAACTAAGAAAACTGCTATGGTCCACCGAGCCAATGATCCCAGAATTAAAAAGTTTTAACAAAGCTTAGACATGATAGATGAAGCTATTACCATCAGTTGTATCCAGGGCTCACATTTAAAAAGCACTCTAATTACAGAAACCACACCCAGTCAATATAATACATATTAGCAATTTCCTAATCCTTGGTGAGGTGGAAATTATTCTGAAAGTTTAATTAAGAAGGAAGAAATTATGTTCAGGTATTAATTTCCATAAAAGAGGCACTCAGTTTCCACGCAAAAGCCCCAGAGTGGTGCTGTGAGTGTGGGTTCCCGGCAGAAGGAAAGCCATTTATAATTAGATACGATGTTGCTTTTGCAACCCCAAGTACCTCCAGGAGAAGGAAACAGATATGCTTTCTTTGCAACCTATCCTGCACGGGTTAAATAAAGTGGACAGCTGAGCGCTGTTATTTAGAGATTCGGCTTAAAAACTGTTATTAAAACACACACACACACACACACACACACACACACAGAGGTTTGGGCCTGTGTTAGGAAATAAATTATCTGGACAGCACACATCCCACAGGTATCTTTGTAGGTTCCCCCTTCACTTTGACCTTAGGCACAGCCCCGTTTATGAACGCTTATCATCAAAGAAATAGCTGGATCATGAACTAATCTTGCCAGTGTCTATGACCATCTTAACTGTTGCACCACATCACCCCCAGAACTAAGACACTCAATTGAAAGGAAAAAAAAAAATTTAATTGCTCACAACACCTCCTTTCTAAAAAGTCACAAAGGCCTTGTATTTTAGGATTCCATTTATATGAAATGCCCAGAATATGCACATCTGAGAGATAGAAAGTAGACTAGCAGTTGCCAGGGGGTGGAAGGAGGAGCAAACGGGGAGTGATTGTTAATGGGTGTGAGGTTTCTTTTGGGGGTGATGAAAATGTTCTTTTTTAAGATTTTATTTATTTGACAGAGAGAGACACAGCGAGAGAGGGTAACACAAGCAGGGGGAGTAGGAGAGGGAGAAGCAGGCTTCTCGCTGAGCAGGGAACCGAATGCAGGGCTCCATCCCAGGACCCCGGGATCATGACCTCAGCTGAAGGCAGACGCTTAATGACTGAGCCACCCAGACACCCCAATGAAAATGTTCTGAAATTAGGGATGATGGTTGCACAACTTTGTGAATATGCTAAAAACCACTGACTTACATACTTTTAAAGATGTGAATTTTATGGAATGTGAATTATATCACAATAAAAAGTCACAAGACCTCAGAAATGGTTGTAATGTCATATTCCTTAAGTGTCAACTTACCTTTTAGCCTGAAATCATAGAATGCCAAAGCCGTGGAGGGTGTGTGTGTGTGTGTGTGTGTGTGTATGGTGGGGGGGCGGGGGGGGGTGGGTTGGGGTGGAAGGGGTGGAGTTTAGAGGGTGGGGGTGAGGTGAGTAGTTCTTCAAGAGACCCTCAACTCTAATTGCTGTGTTTGGCAAGTAAAGAAACTTACTTTCTTTTTTTTTTTTTTTTTAAGATTTTTTTATTTAATTTGACAGACAGAGATCACAGGTAGGCAGAGAGGCAGGCAGAGAGAGAGGAAGGGAAGCAGGCTTGCTGCTGAGCAGAGAGCCCGATGTGGGACTCGATCCCAGGACCCTGGGATCATGACCTGAGCTAAAGGCAGAGGCTTTAACCCACTGAGCCACCCAGGCGCCCCAAGAAACTTACTTTCAAAGAAGGAAAGTGACTTACCCAAGGTAACATGCGGGCAAGTCCAGGGGAGGGCACGTTTGGAACCCAGCTAGGTCTCTCCCCCTTTCCACCACCACTGTGCTGTCTTCTCTGGTGGTTTACAGTTAGGTATCTCTGCAGTAACTAATTTGAATTCTTTAAAATGAGAAACACGTGGTTCAAATGAAATGCTTTTACACTTTTTTCTAATGACAGCACACATTTTTCCTAGAGACAGCAAAATCTCTGTGAAGGAATAAATAAACATGTTGTGGTGAATTCACCACGTCCAAAGTGGAGATTCACCTGTAAATGTCCCTCGAGGAAAATGGCCACATTAACAGACCAAGGGAGCCCTCTACCTGTGTGTTTGTAGTATAGATTTCATCGGCAAAATCCTTGACCTGGAAAGCTAAAAATAAATCGAGATCAGGTATTCTGGTCCTTTGTCTACCTTGGTTGGCTTCTGGTATTATTTGGGAGGAAATGAGTGGTGTCCAAGGATATATTTTTATGAGCGATAGGATACGTGGAGGAAAATCTACACAAAGTTCTTTTTCTATGAATAAAAGAGACCAATTATCAGCCTAAATAAAACCAAATATATACATATGTACATATATATAATTTTTGCCATGAGAACATATTATTATATTATACAATTATTTTCAAAGAACTTCACACTCCTTTGAGGATATAAAATGTTAGTAAGCATTTTTGTTCATTCAGCATGAAAGTTTCATTGTTTCTTTGTTTCAGCGAAAGATAGGGTTGAATGTAAAAATCATGCAGGATCCCGAGAACATCCACCACAGAACTGCTGTAAATGCGAACTATGGGATCAGTTTGCCATATATTAATCAGAGAAAAGCATGTGTAAGTAATGACTTGTTTTAATGAGCTCTTAATTTTTTTTTTAAGAATCAAAAGCCATATATTTTATAAGCTACAATGTAGATTTTAAGTAAAGATTTTGATCCTTAGGATTTTGGGGAGATGAAACGGAGTGGCTTTCATTCTGTTTATAATTACAAATGATTAAAAACATGTTAACCTATTTTTTAAAAGATCTATTTGTAGCTCGTTTAAATTTCTGTTTTATCTGATGTTCCTAAGTAATCCGGTATCAAAATTTTAACAAGGATGAAATAATTCAACAAGAAAAAGAATGAAGGAGAAATTTTAAATATTTTATTTCTTAGATAGTGGGGTTACTGCTAGAAAAAGCAAAAGAAAACAGCAGCACGGTAATCGGCTTCAATGCATATGACCATCTGGTACACAAAATTTAAGAATATTATTCTAAACCTGAAGAAAGCATAGAATCATTCTTTATGTCAGCAAAATGATGGGAGGGAAGAACGATCAAATGGAGACTGGCATTAAGTGATCTCAGAGTCCGTGCCTGTATTTGCCAGTGACTGGCTGCTAAGTGTCCGAAAGCAAGGAATGTACCGTTCTGTGGGGTTTTCTTAGGAGATTTAACAGGAGTACTTCATTTTAATTGAGAAATTACTTGCCTTGCGATTATTTCTAATACTGAAAACAACCACTGAGGTGACACCTATACGTTGGTAAATACATTTTTAACCTCCGGCTTCTCTCAAAAGCTCTTAAATATATGGTTTGGGGAGATCAAAACTAAAAAAACAAGATGAATTTTAGAATTAAATTGCAAAACTCTTTCTAACCAGAATAGTCTCTTGGATTAATCTTCTAAATTTCCCACACAGACATTTTCATCTGCCTACTTCATTCGTGTAACCCTGAAATATATATTTTACTTTCTTTCTATGTGCTTTATGTTATTCTAACAGGTTTGGCTTAAGTGCACTTTATCATAGAAATACTTCTATAGCCTAAGAAATAACCAGAAAGTTAGATATTTTTATTCCTGCTGAAACTTTATTTAAAATGTCACTATGAATAATGTGAAAGGGTTTTTATCTGCTTCCCATGAGCCCAAAGCCCTTGAAATAAAAATATTATTTCTCTGGCTGCACAGACAGAAGCAGATTTCTCTTTTGTTGTCGTTGGTTTCCCGCTTCAATCTAGAATTAATATTGGCTTAGCTGGTGGAGTGCTGGGGCTTTGTAGCCCGAGGTAACTGCTGCATTCTCCGCAAACTTTTCCTGATGAGTATCAAAGCTTAAAAAGGCACGCCTCTAGATTTAGAGAGGATTATGCTTGGCTTTAATGAGTGAGAGTGAAGATTCAGACATAAATAGGAATTTGAATTTATATCCAAAATCTGGGACGGAACCTTAGTCATTTGTTATATTCTTTTTTCTAATTCCCAAGAGGATGAGTGCTTTGGTTATTGTGCTCATGTACTTCAAACACAGAGGGTTTAGAAAAGCACTTGGCCTTGCATGATACATAGATAATATACACCCATTTTTTGTATTAAAGATCCTTTTTCCCATTAAACTTGACTCCATGAAAATCTACACCAGAGCGCTTGAAAATGTATGGACATTAGGTACATTTCGCTCAAGCTATTAGCATTTCAATCAAAAGAGTTGACCCCATCAGTTCATCATATACATACGACGGGAGTCACTGAAAGTCAGTATTTTTCATTTTGGATTTATACAATGGAATCACTGTGCCAAAAGTCCCGTTCGAGAAATATTTGGGTGTTGGTTTTAAACAATCACGTAGAGATTTTGGAAACAGATACAGTTGTGATTTACTACTTATAAAAATGTTTCTGAAATCACTTCCCCGAACTGAAGCAATGTGTCTAGCGCTGTGATGTATGGTTAATTAGAAAAGCAGCATCAAGGCTAATCGCTTTTTAGAACTACTCTAAACACTCAAAGGGGATTATGATTTGGCTGCCGAGGGCCATGTGTTTCCTTCCTTCTTATGAAACTTGAACAGCTTGTCAAACGCCTGTAAATAATCTTCGACATTTTTGACAGAGCAAATTTGAATATGTAGCTGATTTCCATGGTTAGTTCCTAGAAACTGATATTTTCTCCATTTTATGAGGAGGTATGTTCTTCCTAATCATAAGGGGTCGGTTTAGAGGTTTTACAATGTTGAAAGCACATATACCCCAGACACACACACACACACACACACACACCCATATGCCTTCAGAATTGTATATCCTGTAACTATATGTAAAATTAATTTACAAAAAAGTACTAAAAGTGAAACTCACTGCTGATTTTTTCCAATATCTTAAGTCTGAAAAATTATACAACAACGACAACAACAACAACTACTCTCTAACAGGTTTTAGAGTAGAGCCTCACAAGTACGGGGACACAAGAAGAAATCTCTGATACATCAGCTTCACACTTTCTCACTGCTGTCTAGTTCCAGTTAGACTTTCTGATGCAACGCATTCGAAGATCTACAGAAAATTTGACTTTGATTTATTTCGTTTAAATAAAAAGGGTTTCTTACGAGGCTTGAAACATGTATCTGTTAGCATGAATTTTAAAAGAACAATTATGAATGCATAACAAAATAGCCAAACAAAACATTGCTTTGAATCGCTGCACAAATAACTCTGATTATAACTGTTATGACCTAGAAAAGAATCATAAAACCATTTTTCTTGTTGGCAACCTAGGAGTTGCTGTAGAATTATACCAGTCCTTTGGTCCCACTTTCCAAATAAATAAATATATAATGCAATGTAAACTTAGAATCTTTTATTTATTCATGAGGTTGAATTTAATACTATTATGATTTCTCGATTTTATGAGTCATACGTTATGTGGTGTTTTTCACTAACTTAGTTGGGTAGCAACCACACTTCACAAATCATAGTTTCATTCTTTACTGTTTCACTTGGGGTGTACACAGTCATCTCTCTGGTGAAAGTACATTCGTTTCTGGAATGATAAAGTAATGAAAAGTAAGGCAATTGTGTTCGTGTCAAATGATTAGAAGCAGCCCCAGAAGAAAGGGGGAGGGGCGGGGCGGGGGGGCGGGGAGAAAGAGGACGATTTCAAAACATGATTGTGTTTTAAGCCCCATGCATATGGCCACAATTACAGTCACAACGTAATTTGGCGATGGGAGCAGAATTAGATTTAAACAAATTGATGTTACACTGCAGTAATTCAGAATGAGCTTGTTGCATTTATAAACCATAACAAGAAGCAGAGTGAATTAATAAACCCTTCTTGTCACTAAAAATAAAAAAGGGAATAATTGCTTAGATGGAGTTAACAGATGACTATAGTCAGCATCCTTTCAGCCTAGATATGGGAAAGTGAAGGTCACCCCCATCTCGGATGACAAAGAGGGAACATTTTGTTGGTAAACAAATTAATCTTTTGAAAGGTCGCCATTTGTTTTAAGTTTTTCTCCCGTTCTTGTCATCTGGAATCAGAGATTGACTGTCATTTCACTAGGCAGGGGTGCAGTCGAAGCAGACAAAGCTGGTTCTGTACGTATCAGCATTCCTTGACAAAACTCGGTGCCTGATTGCGATGCCATGGGCTGCTGGTTTACAGCTGTCTCCGGACAAGAACGGAGGCCCACCCCTGAATTCCAATAAGATGGGCCTGCCTATTCTGCCTGCTGCAAGTTGGCCCTCTGCCCACAAGTAAAATGTATTGTAGTTCAAGCCAGCAATTATCTCTTTTACTTCCTTCTGTGCTGCTTCTGTTCCTTTTTTCCAAAAACAGATGTGGGTATTCGCTCAAGTTCCGCATCTCCTCTTTCTCACACCTGCCGGGTCAGAATTTTGACAGAGGGAGAGTCTGAGGGAGCCAGCAGACACCAGTCAGATGGAATTTCTTGGAGAGCAGTTGAAAAAGAAAATGTGGGTTTTCCAGGAAACATGGAGTCAGCATCTTGGTCCCCCTCCCTTTTCCCAAGAGCATTTGGTAAATTAAATTAGTGCAACAAAAGGAAAATTGCTTTAAAGACATTCAGAAATGCCATATTTATGACACACAGTCATTACCCAAGCACGGTGACGGCATGCACAGACAGCATCCCCACTTCTGTCGCGAAAGAGAGCTCTCTCGTCGGGTCGCTTGGAAAGAGTTTTCCAGAAATCAAGGACTTCTCGTGCTCCTCCTGATTCCTCAGATGTACACCACTGATACGGCAGTGGTGGTGCCCGTGGACAGGGTGGCGTATCGCCTTTCTAGGTGGCTGCTCTTTAGAACGTCAGTTCTGCCTGGGTTTTGAGTCCTGGAAAAGCTGGAGAAAGTGATGAGAGGATTGTCATTGGCTGCCGTCGGGCCCTCTCACAAAAGCCCAGTAGGACTCTGGGAGCCGGAAGAGGCTATTAGAGGCAATGCCCTCATCTGATAACAGATGCAAAACAATCCTGTGATAGGGAGTTTCAGGACTTCTTGAGAATGTGTTGCCTGAGTTTCTGTGTTGGGATGCTGCATGCCTTCCCAGACCCTCCAACCCTATGCTGAACTCCCAGCACTCGCTGGCTCTCAGCGTAGTGATTCTGGGTCAGACTAGACAGCACGGTGTGACTCCTGTGAGATGAGGGACCTCCCAGAAACAGCCTACATTGTTTCATGTGTATAATGTCCATAATAAGAATATCTCAGTTGTATTGGGATTTAGGGTCGCCTGGGTGGCTCAGTGGGTTAAAGACTCTGCCTTCGGCTCAGGTCATGATCCCAGAGTCCTGGGATCGAGCCCTGCATCGGGCTCTCTGCTCAGCGGGGAGCCTGCTTCCCCCCCTCTCTCTCTTTGCCTCCCTGCCTACTAGTGATCTCTATCTGATAAATAAATAAAATCTTAAAAAAAAAAAGATTGTATTGGGATTTAGAGGAGAGAATTCAAGGCACTTAGCAAAGGTCCTGGTACAAATAAGGGCTCTGAAAATATTAGTTGTGACTAGTGGCAATTTTCCCGATTGTACCGTGCCAAGTTTTACATTGTCATTTAAAACTTATGTTACTGTAGGGGTTGAGGGAGAGAGCCAAAATAGTGCTGAAATATCTTCCAAGGGTTCTGTTTAGTATTTCCTATGATGATGCCTTCTTTCCCACACTAATACGAGGGCAGGGACCTTGCTGTCTGTTCCGTTTGCCTGTTTTTCAGAACCTTCCCTGCCCCAAGCAGCGTTTTTCACATAATAGGTACACAGGAGAGGACTGCTCTGTCTCCTCCTGCGTCCAGTCTCTGACTGAGACTAAGTGACCTGATGCTGAGTCCAAAAGTGAAGAAACGATGTGGCTGGCCGCGGTCACCCTGTTGCATAGGGCGTCCTCCCACTAGGCCATCTGAGCCAAGTTTTCCTAGTGAAACATCCTCGCTCCTGGATTCCTGCCACAGTCTTGCCACCAACTAGTTGTTTCCAAGAGCAGGTGACTCCACCTCGCTCATTCCCATCTTCCGGGGTTATAAGATGGGGAGGCTGGGCTGGAGGCAGTCTGGTAAGGTGGCAAGCATGTGGAGTTGAGTGAGTCAGTTTGGGTCCTATCTGCCGTCTTCCAGTTATGCAACCCCGGGCAAGAAAATGCAATCTCAAGTCCTCAGTTTCCTCTTCTGCCGAGCCAGGATAGTGGTGCCCGTTAGGCAAGGGGGTTCTGGGAATCACAGATAACATAACATTGCTGGCACACCATAGGTATCTAATAAGGTTCCTGGCTTTGGGGAAAATGAGTTAATATTAGAAATCTCATACTTCCTCCGCCTTCTTCACACCCGTGCTCCTGAGGAAGGATCTGATTTGGCTCCTTTCACACTCCAGTATAAATGAGGAATAAGGCTTAATGCTCTTGTTTTCAAACTGTTATGGAGAACTCCAGTGAGTTTCAGAGAGACTGCAAACATTTAGTTCATATTTAATTTTTTGATAGATATTTGAACCATTTTCAAGTGTAGTAAAGAAAACACAGACATATTTAGGTTTCAGTACCCAGTACATACTAGATACCATCAATGGGTTAGTTTGTTCAGTCAGGTTAATTCTGTGTGTGCGTGGGTGACACACACAAGCACATTTGAATTCCCTAGAAAGGTGTTTTTTTTATTAGATAGGGTGTATCTTTGTACTAGTCATATTTTGAAATTCAGATCTGCTCATATACACTCCCATAATAATCACACAAATAAGCGAAGGTTAAGTCAGCAGATACGCGTCAAGGTCTTAAAGCAGCGCCTCGCCCCTACTAAGCATTCCATGGGTGTCAGCGCTACAACACACGTGGGCCACAGTGCACGCAGGGCCGGGCGCATTCTCTGGAGCTCCCGTTGGGCAGCATAACAGTCAATGGTACAATTACAATAATACATGTTACCTGGTGAGAATACAGCATTATAGATCGTCTCATTGCTCATTTTAGGTTTGGGTTGGTTCTCACCTGGTTGGAGATGAGCTGTACGATCCTCATCTGGCAATGCGGGGCCGCTGTGTGACTTTGCTTACAGCCGTACCTGAAACATCGGCAGTAAAGCACCCCCTTAAAATTTGGACTCAAAACGCAAAATGAAATTAGATTGTTTTGCAGTTGAGTGACTATCTGAAAGAGAAGGGTGCTGAGGTACCAGAGAAGACATTTCAATGGGGCATGATGGAACGTCTTACAATGTTACAGGACACATTTGAAAAATACTTCCAGTCATTCGACCCCTCTAAGAAGAAGAGCCCCTGCCAAACTGTGCCAGACGCTGTGCTAAGTGCTTTATGTACACTCTCATATTTAACCCTTATAAAATAGATGCTGTTTTTATAACTGTTTTACACATGAGGAAACTGAGACTAAGATTACACTATTCACCTAAGGTTATGAAGTAGGTAAGGGGAGTTAGGAATCAAAGTATTTATGAAATCTACTGGAAAAATCTCCCTAAATTAAGTACTCACCAACTAATCCTTAATCACTAAGGAATATGAGCAGTTTTTAGATATCGTTAGCGATTCCATTTTGAAACAAAAAATTCCTACTATCCTTTAAAGCTTCCGGACCATTTTAATTGAGGGAACTGTGGAGATTATAAACACCATAACAAATTGTTAGCTCTTTGAAATTTCTTACCCACTGACATCAGAATGCTCTCTATCTTGTGCATGTAAGGAAAAAAATACAGAAATAAATCGTATGCTGAGATGGATGCAAGATGGTGGTTATTATCTGTAACTCTTGATTTCATAATTTGCCTTCATTAAGACAAACTCATTGTTTCCAGTGTTGATTTACATATAATATATATGCTTATTTGTGTATATAATTCAACATGTAGAATTACACTAAAGTCTTATAAAACTTGCATTTATTTACATATCGGCATTCTATTCAAGGTGGTATTTGAAAAAAAAAAATAGCTTCTACTCCTGAAAATAAATTTGAAAATCTTTTGGCATGGAGTATTACTTCTCCCGTGGGTTTTTGTTTTTTAACAAGAGGAAATCCTCTATTTAATTAAACCGAAGGAGTTAGACTCTATTAAGGGATTTCAAGCATGAGTGGACAGGGAGAAGGGGGATTTGGGGATGCAGGGAGAGAGACTTTCACTGCCCTGGAACCATCATCCCAGGTCAGCAGCCACCTGCTAACCAGCTAGCCTTGCTCCCTGATGTGATCCGACGCCTTTGCACTTTGTGATTTGGGTTTTGGGCTTGAGTTTTGGTAACTAGGAGGCTATGTTTCTAACCTCATAATTGCACTTTGAGGATCCAAAAATTCTGTAGATGGTGGAGCCTGAGTCAGTTCTATGATAGTATTAGGGCATCGGGGTCCATGGCTAGAACTGTATTTCAGTATACTTGGTTGTCAATGTATACCATTTCGTGCATTTATGAAAACATTATTCTAAGAGTAGGTGTCTCCAGACTCCCAAAGAACTCTCTGTAAGATTTTCTTCTCTTTCCCACAAATACCCAGTGTGAGGCAAAGTGTATCAGAACAGAGAAGTATCCTAAAAACTCTGTATTCTTTATGGATAAAAAACTCACTTCTCTTAGTGGATGGTACAGGAAACCTACCATGGATATATTTAGACCACCACTGCAGATTTTCATAAGAATTGCATCTTCATGAGTGAAAATATAAACCTCCTGCTTTCCTCTAACCACAGTGACTTTTCCGTCGCAAGGAGGAAAATGGAACTGCTACATGAGAGGTAATACTTGCATTATTATAGTAGCATTCTATTTAGAACGAAGCAAAGGAAAGATACTATAGCAAGTGGCACAGTAACATTAGCCACAAAAGAAATGGGCCTAATAGAATTGTTTTTATCATGGCCCAGGTTAATTATCCACTGAGAGGTACTTGAGATGAATAAATACAATTGCTGTGTTCTCCAATATTCAAACCCATTGTACCTTAAACTGTACTTGAATTCAAGTATACATTCCTAGCCTTTTAAAACCTCATTGGTAGAACAGAAGTAAGTACCCACAGACTAGAGTAATTCACCCTATACTTCCTTTAAAAGTATAGGCTCAGAATCAAAATGTGTAATATAAGCCCAGAAGATATTTATTTGGAGGAGATCCTTCTCATTAGGCCGTAACATTGGGACAATATGCCACCAAAACATCCAATTTATATAGTCTTTGATTTCCATCTCTATCTGCAATGATAGCCTGGATAAATCTGTTTATGGTTGGTAACCATGAGGTCTGGAAGTAGCCGTGAGCTCTTCAATGGAAAGAACCATAGCCCAAGAGGAGACTTGGAGGACGTGGGTACGAATAAGGCCCCGCCGCTGCTGTCATAGCCTCGTGGTCATGGGAATATCATTCCGTCTCTAAGGACTGAGATGTCCCATCTGTATCCTGAGAAGACAGATTGGTTTGTTCACAGCCATCATCAGGGCCACAATTCTGATTCTGGGACTCCCAGATTAATGCTGCTTTGGCGCCTTGGGGAACTGCCAGCCTCTGGCACAGAGTAATGATAACTGCAGCTGCCTCCGGGGCAGAGGTAGGGAGCATGAGACAAGATAGGCCTTGGAGGAGCTGGCTGAGAGGAGATGGGAAGCTCTTCTGGAAGCAGCAGAAGCTATACAAGCGCTACAAGCAAAGACAGAGGTGGAGAAGAAGGAGTAACAGAAGGTGGCTTGGAGCTTTGCCTAACCAACTTGAGTTTTTATAAAGGGAAGAAAGCAAAAGATGTGGCTGGATGGGTAAGGCCAACTGATGGTTGGCTTGAATGGGCTACTGAAATCTAATTGTGTGATCTCAGCCTAGACCCTAAAAAGAAGGGCTGAAGGCAGTTTCTGAAATTAGATCACTTCTCCAGATGCTCTCACTGAATGGCAGCTTTAGAATTCTCCAGAATGATCCCTTTCCCTTGATGTCCTCATTGGTTATTAAACTATTTCCTTTCTCTGTGGCAATAAAGATTTCTTGAATAGCATTATCTCTTGAACTTGTTCTGTGTTCCTGAAACAGCCTATTTAGACTTCTGCAGGAAGCCCTGACCATTTCCATGCAGCTCTGTCCCTGTCATACGAATGACCACCCAGAGCTGCCAGCCTAGCTGGATGGTTGGGCTTTCTGTCCAGATGCTGAATAGTCCCCATTGCTCCCGAGGACTCTACTGGAACCCCGTCCTTAATCCCCACGTCTCCCCTCTCCTTCCAGCGTTAGTTCAAAACAGGATCTAGGACAAGATTGGTGGAGGCAGGAGAGCCAGGTAGAGCACAGGAATGAATGGCTCTTCGCAAATGCTATCTGCCCTCCCCCCAACTCCACCCTGCACCCCTTCTCCACACTCTCCCTTCCTTATTGCTAGTTACCAGCCTCAGCACTGGACAGTGTGAGGCGCCCCCAATCTCACCCACTTCCTAACTCGCTGTGGTCCCAACTGCTTATGCAAAGAAATAGCCCAGGGGACTATCTGCATCCAAGTGTTTTCTAAAATATGGGTGTGTTTCCCGACTTCTCTAAGCTAACCAGGAAAAAAAAAAGGGAAAGTGGTATTCAGGGGCTAGGCTTTTGTCTTCCTTTTTTTTTTTTTTTTTTTTTTTTGCTCTTTTGCAAGAAGTAAAAACCTTAAGAACAGGTCCAAAGTGCTCTTATCCTTAGAACAGGAGTCACAAAAGAAGTCTGCTGGGGCTGGCAGGTGACCTCCAGTCTATACCTGCGTCGCAGGTCGGCAGTTTGCAGCTTAGAGAGCCCAGGAGTGCTGCTGGTTTGGTGCAATCCCGGGTATGACCCTCAACTTCACAGTGAGAGATCTCATTCTGTCAGACCTGGATCCATTTCTTGGACGCAGCTGAACTCGTAAGAGACCGACATATAAACTGCAATGGCATTGTGCTTATTCTAAGGAGAGCTGTAATGGGCGGACAAGCCTGAATGTTCGAGTCAGCCTGATCTGGTGAGCGCATTGTTTCCTTCTTAAAAAGCGACACGGAAGGCCCCGTTAGAAGGCTGCTCGGTGAACACGGAAACTGACTGAGGATAATTAGTTGGACGAGCCTCACGGTGAGCAGCACCACACGTCCATAGTCTGATGCATCCATCTGTGAAGCTACTCCTGCCAAAGGGATATGAATACCTCCCCGCGGAGTGTTTTATGGACTCAGAAATTCTGACTCTCCGATTCAAGTTTTTATAATAAATAGCTACGATCTGCTTGAACTTGACTCTGTGAATTATGTTGCACTGCCCTGAGCTGCTTATATGCGTGCCCACATCAGCCAGTGGATAGGACTCCCATCTTACTGGTAAACTGAGGCATAGAGAAATTACATTTCTTGCTTTAGTCGTGCGATTAGTGATTAGTGAGTGGGACCGCCCAGATTCAAATCCAGGTCTATCTGGTATTACAGCCTATGTTCTTAACCACTGCCTTCCATTTTACTAATTTCCTACTATAAGAGGGAATTCTACCTCCAGTTGGCACCCAGTTTGGTAACACTAGTTACACGACCTTCCTATCAGGGGCCTGAGTCTTTCAAAGCAAGTTAGGCACAGAGCTTACCGCACCAATCATGACTCATCTTGTTAGCCTAAGGCTCGGAGTTGGGGATATGAGTGGGGGGACACATCTCATTGCCACTACTCTTTCTTCCTATCTGAATCACTGTAATACCCAGAGCAGGAGAGGGACCCCGGCTGGAAGAAATCGGAGGCATGAGAGGCATCAGGAGGAGAAAGAGAAAGACAAGAGAGGTGGGAAGGAACCAATAATGCAAGGGATCCTTGGGGATTTGTGGGTGACATACCCTGCGTCCCTGTCTCCCAGGGAGAGCCCAGGTGTGCTACTTAGTGCTGGACACTTTCTCAAGCCACTGAGGCCACTTAGAGCAAAGGAATTCTCTTTTCCGCATGCCAGGCTGGTGAGAGAGACCCAGATGTGGCCAGTGGTTAGTTAGGTTCAGTTGTACTACTATCTCATGTGACCTAACCACTTTGTTTAATGTGTTCTAAAGAAAATTCTCTTCTGATCTTCAAAATACTGTTTTCCATTTCTAACCCCCCAAAAGGGGCTGATCCTTGTAGAACGTTATCAGGAGACATTGTAAAGTGAAAACAGGCATTGATGCGAGAGAGGTAACCGACCGTCAAGAAAACATTATCCCAACCTCCTCTTCTTGACCCACTTAAAGATTAGATACTTAATATTGGGTTCATTTAATATCTCCCCCCGACACACACAATTTAGGAGGAAAGAGGATTCTTTCTGCCAAGAATTTTTAAAACTGTAACCCTCTCATTGTGGAATTATCATCTTATCTAAAACATTGAAATCCCAAGGGAAGATGCTGCCATTTCCCCACAGTCGTGGGTTTATTATTCCACTTACCCACAGCTTCAAGTGTAGGACCTAAACCTCCATAGAAGGGAAGATCATTCCCCGACAAGTTCCCATTTTCTAATCTTGAACACTTTCAGGACAACTCGCTGTGCTTTAGCTCTGGGCTGCATCTTAGGCTGAAATGTATTACCTGCCCAGGACACTGCATTTTAAGTAATAGCCAGCATTTCTGAGTGCTTCTCCATGCTGGGCATGATGGAAGTACAATATATACAGATTAGCTCACGTAATCTTCACAGTAACCCTACGAGTTAAATATAATTACCACTTCCATTTTATATTTGGGGAAACAGAGGCAAAGTGGCTGAATAACTTGCCCAAAGTCACATAGCTGTAAGTCCAAGGGTCATAATTCAAACTCAGCCAGTCTGTGTACAGTACCCCCAGGTAGCATTGAAGATGATGAGTTTGACCTTCACTTAAGGAGTAGATCTGGGACCCAGCCCAAAACTGCTCCCTTGATGATGAAGGAATTTGCTGGAGAAATTTCTCTGCCTTAGTCTGGGAATAGAAGTAAAAGATCAGACTACTTAGTAAGAGGCTATATTAACTCAGGGATTAGAACAAGAAGAGGAGCTGGTACTCTCCTGCCCACTCCCAAGCTTATTAAGATAGAATTGACAAATAATACTGTGTAAGTTTAAGGGATCCAGTTTGATGGTTTGATACGTGTATATACTTTATTCTGAAACGGTATCGTCCTTCACCTCACATAATTACCTCTTCTCTGTATGTGTTGTGAGAACATTTAAGATCTACTCTCGGGGTGCCTGGGTGGCTCAGTTGGCTGAGCGTCTGCCTTAGGCTCAGGTCATGATCCCGGGGTCCTGGGATAGCGCCTGGAGTCAGGCTCCTCATTCGTCAGGGAGTCTGCTTCTACCTCTCCTTTTGTCCCTCCCCGCCCCCACCTCAATCGTACTGTCTCTCTCAAATAAATAAAATGTTAAAAAAAAAAAAACCAACTACTCTCTAGAGCTGGTACTTTTAAAGATGGAAACCTACTTCAATTAAACTGTAAAATCCTTTGAGGACAGGGAACATATCACCAACAGTAAACACGGTGCCATGTCTCATAAGAACCCAACATAAACGTATTGTTGCTTGTTGCAAATGTGGTTAATGACTTTGAATAACGACTTGGTAAAGACCTGTATCATTGAGTTAGGCTGTGTCAAGTTAATTTAAATAATGAAATACCATGTCCCTCATTTGGCTACATTTGTAGAGCACTCCTCTTTTTTGGCCATAAAAAATATCTCCCTAGATCTCTTCAGGGAGAATTTATTTTCCCTTCTCTACATCATTGCACGCTTTTAAAGCTTGACACACTATGCCTTGAATTTACTGAGCCATATCAAAGAACAGTTGAATAAATAAAAAGATGTATCATATTCCCAAAAAGGAAAAATAATTATAATAAGAATGCCAGTTGTTTCCAAATTAATATTTATATCTAATGTAATTTCAATCAAGATTCTTATGGGTTTTATTTGGTCTGTGTGGAATATTAATTCTCTTCAACTTGCCAGTGTTCATCATCTCGAAAAAGAAATGGGCAAAAGCTTCAGGGTTTTTTTTTTTTTTTTCTAAAGAAGATTAATGAAGGTAAATTTTCCAGACAACTTGCTAAAACATATGATAACATTAACATAATTATAATAGTATCCTATGGGTAGAAAAATTGACAGATCAATGGGATTAAAAAAAATGAGCACGGCTATTGACCTTAGTGTAAAAAATAATTTTGAGGGGCGCCTGAGTGGCTCAGTATGTTAAAGCCTCTGCCTTCCGCTCAGGTCATGATCCCAGGGTCCTGGGATCGAGCCCCGCATTGGGCTCTCTATTCAGCGGGGAGCCTGCTTCCTCCTCTCTCTCTGCCTGCCTCTCTGTCTACTTGTGATCTCTGTCTGTCAAATAAATAAATAAAAATCTTCAAAAAAAATAATTTTGAATGTAAGGAAGGTGACACTATAGGTCAGGGGGAAAGGGAGGGCTGGTGAGATGTGTGGTGCCAAGTCACTGGAGTAAGATTTGAGAAGAGAGCATTCAGTCAAATCCTAACTTCACATCCTAAACCAAAGAAAACTACTGATGGATTAAAGTGAAATGTTAAAAAAGAAAAAAATAATAAGAAAGCTGTAAAAGGAGAACTAATTTTCAAGTTAGCCAAAGGAAGATTTTTTAAACACAGTAGTTTCACACAATATTAACGGTGCGCATTATAAGAAAAAGGCATGTTTTCAATTGGACCCCAGTCCTGGATCAGTCACTAACTTCTATGTGATCTGGGGGCAAATCACTTATGTTCTTTGGACCTTAGTTTGTTCATTGGTAAATTTAGGGCATTGGATCACACCTGTCCCTAAGATTTCTCCCAGTTCTGACAACCTACCATTCTGATTCTGAGCAAAATCAATTTCCTTTGGTTCCCTTCCTTTCCCTC
Organism: Martes martes; assembly: GCF_963455335.1. Classification (NCBI taxonomy): domain Eukaryota; kingdom Metazoa; phylum Chordata; class Mammalia; order Carnivora; family Mustelidae; genus Martes; species Martes martes. The sequence goes on from NC_137894.1 coordinate 47,407,261, forward strand.
TTCTGACCACCACCAAGATGTAAAAAAACAGAAAAGCGGATCAGGTGAAACTGTTTTCTTTCTGATCATGGAAACAAAATTCACAGAAGGTACTGATGTTTTCTCTTTGCAGTTATGCATTTCACAGGCATCTATTGAGTGCTTATTGTACACCTGACCTTGTCCTAGTGACTTTTACAAGTTACCACTTTTAATACTTATAGTGTGTCAGAGAGATTATCACTTCCATTTTACAGATAAGAAACCCAGGGCAGGGGCGCCTGGGTGGCCCAGTGGGTTAAGCCTCTGCCTTCGGCTTGGGTCATGATCCCGGGGTCCTGGGATCAAGCCCCACATCAGGTTCTCTGCTCTGTGGGGAGCCTGCTTCCTTCTCTCTCTCTCTGCCTTGTGATCTCTCCCTGTCAAATGAATAAATAAAATCTTTTAAAAAAAATAATAATCATTATTGGGGCACCTGGGTGGCTCAGTGGGTTAAAGCCTCTGCCTTCGGCTCAGGTCATGATCCCAGGGTCCTGGGATCGAGCCCCGCATCGGGCTCTCTGCTCAGCAGGGAGCCTGCTTCCTCCTCTCTCTCTCTCTGCCTGCCTCTCTGCCTACTTGTAAGCTCTGTCAAATAAATAAATAAAATCTTTTAAAATAATAATAATTAAAAAAAGAAACCCAGGGCATAGAGGCTAAGATTAATGACCAAACTTTTTAATTAATATGTGGCTTACTCAGAATTTGGGCCTATATTTACTTTTGACAGTCTGTTTCAGAGTCTAGGAAAATTATCCCAAAAGAAATGATTAAAAGGACAGGGTCTTACACACACACACATACACACACATACACAGACTACCAAGATGACTAAATACTATTCCCTACAAATCAGTTTCTCTACTAATGAATAATGAATTTTTTAAACGGGCTGGATTTGTATATGGGGTGAATGCCATCCTTGACTTAAGCCAAAATACTTGAATTGGACGCGCTCCTAGCGTGCTCTCAGGTTTGCCTGGCCGTCTCTCTGGCAGAGTTTACTGATACAGCATAGAAATTATGGCAAAGCCCTGCGGAGTCGTTGAAGTGAAAGTCTCAATACTGCTCAGGAAGGGATGCCAAATTAAATAAAGAGAGCCCCCAGGAGCTCTGCAGCTGCATGCCAACCCAGCTGCCGGTATGAGGTAAATGAGGACCAAACTCCCTCTCACATGTGACCCTTGCCGGTATTTAAACAACAACGCCTAGAGACTGGCACAGTATTCTAGACTAAGGCGGTGAATCGCCAGTGCAAAAATAATTATAAGACGTGATAAACCCATCCACAAAGTCTTTCTTTGGTTTTCACTGAAAGGGCCACCACTTAAACTCACTCCCTCTCATGGGCCCCCAGTGAAGGCTGAGACCACCGATTCAATCTAAGTATCAGTTTGAAATACACAGCCCTAAGTTTACAGAAGAAGAACGGCAGAGAACCCAGAGGTCCTCCGGTTGCGGTCTTTTCATATCTTGTGACAATGTTTGAGTGGTGGTGTGGTATAATACTCACCAATATGCAAAAGTCACAAGGGGGAGCAACTCAAGTCATTCTTTTTTCTTGTATGAGATGTAACAGACATGTAGATGAAATCCCAGTGCTTTATTGTTCTCTTGTAATCGCTTTTCCAGAAGGTTTAAATTTCTACTGGAATGCCACAGAGCAATGCTATTAAATTTACAGAGGAAAAATAGCAATAAGAAGTAATTAGACTTCTATTTGAATCCATCGAAAAAGCCCTGAATCCAGTGTGTTTCAAGCTCCTTCGAAGAAACGTTTTATATAAAACCAAGTTATTCCTTATCTTTTTTCACTTTGCAGAATGGTCTCCAGTAATGAAGCACAGTGATTACAGTTGTTAGCTATATACTAACCCTCTGGTCAGTTTTTTCCCAAATGTATTCCAAAGAATACTGGTTCCTTGGAACGTGAATAGGTGTTCCATGAAAGGAGAGTTTTGTGGCCCCATAAAAACAGGAAACGTAAGATTGAAGCAAGTCAGGCTGACCTTTACACCATTAAGCCACCTGGAGTCACAGCCTGGCTGGAGTGCACCATGAATCTTCAGGAGGAGGGTGTCTGTGCAGTGAGCAGTGTTGCCCAAACCTCTTCTGACCCTTTTTCACAGAATAGCTCATAGAACTAGACTCAGAGGAAGGCACTCTGGGAAGTTTTGCTTAAGTGCCGCATTTTAACTATTTTCACTGGAAAAGTGTTAGGACAATACTACATATTTTCCTACTTTGTCTGATATTAATATAGCCACTCCTTCTTCCTTTGGCTTTCTGTTTATGTGGTATATCAACCTTTTGTTGTTATCACTTAAATTCAAATTCACCTTGGGGTACCTGGGTGGCTCAATTGGTTAAGCATCCAGCTCTTGATTTTGGCTCAGGTCATGATCTCAGGGTCATGAGATTGAGCCCCATGTTGGACTCTGCTCTGGGCATGGAGTCTGCTTAAGATTCTCTCTCACTCTCTCCCTCTGTCCCTTCCCACTGCGCATGTGTGCTCTGTCTCGCTAAAAATTAAATTAAATTAAATTAAATTAAATTAAATTAAATTAAAATTCACCTCTTATTGATAGCATATAGTTTTATCTTGTGGTAAAAATCCAGTATGATAATCTCTGCTTTTTAATTAGAGTGTTTAGTCCATTTTCATTTAATATAATTATTGACATGCTTTGATGTAGAACAATTATTTTTCTACTTGTTTTCTATTTCTACCATCTCTTTTTTGTTCCTTTGTTGTCTGCCTAACTTAGGGTTATATGATTAAAAATTTTTTTAATAGTCTGTTATATTAACTTTTGAACTACACCTCTTTGTGTTATTTTTAGTGGTTGCTCTAGGATTTACAATACGCATCCTCAACTTATTAGAGTTTCCTCAGAGTTAATATTGCACCAGTTCAAGTACAACGTAAGGAAATTGCAACTAGGGGTGTCTGGGTGGATCAGTTGGTTAAATGTCTGCCTTCAGCTCCGGTCATGATTCTGGAGTCCCAGGATCCAGTCCCGCATCAGGCTCCCTGCTCAGCATAGGAGTCTGCTTCTCCTTCTGCCCCTCACCCCGCTGCTTGTGCCCTCCCTCTCTTTCTCCCTATCAAATACATAAATTAAATCTCAGGGAAAAAAGAAAAGGAACTTGCAACTCTAGAATTCCATTTGTGCTATTGTCCCAATCTTTTGCGTAATGTCATGTGATTTAAATATATTGTAAACTGCACAGCATGTTATAAATTTTTGCCTTAAATAGCCAGTTGTCTTTCAGAGAAATTAAGAGAAGAAAAACACATAGTATTTTATATTTACAACAGACATCTAAGTTTCCATCTTATGTCATTTTCTGTCCTCCTAAAAAACTTTCTTTAAGCATTTCTTGCCTGCTTAAGGCAAAGCAACACATGCCTACTGGTGACTCATTGTTTTCTTTTGCCCCCCCCCAAAAGTCTTTATATTGCTTTTACATAGAATTGTGGGTTGTCAGGGCTTTTTTAAAAAATTCAATGCTTTAAAGTTCCATTGTTTCTAATAAGTCAGTCATCATTTGGATCATTGATTCTCTCTATATAATGGATCTTTCTTTCTTTTTTTTTTCCCTGACTGCTTTCAAGTTTTTCTCTTTGTCTTTAGCTTCCAGGGGGTTGATTATGTTGAGTCCATGTGTTTATCCTCCTTGAGGTTCATTGAGCTTCTAGGATCATCTGTAAATTTATGTTTTCCAGAAAACTTGGAGACATTTGGCCATTATTTCGTTAAATATTTTCCTCCACATTTCTCTCTCTCCTCTCTTTCTGGGACTTCAATCACATACAAATTTTACAGCATGATATTGTCCCATGGGTTACTGAAGATCTTTTTTTTTTCCTTAAGATTTTATTTATTTATTTGAGAGAGAGAGAATGAGAGAGAGAGAGAGCGTGAGAGGGGAGAGATCAGAGGGAGACCTGCTGAGCAGGGAGCCGGATGTGGGACTCAATCCCAGGACTCCAGGATCGTGACCCAAGCCAAAGGCAGCTGCTTAACCAACTGCCCAAGATCTATTCTTTAAAAAAATTTTTTTCTCTTTCTATTCTTTGGATTAGATAATATCTGTTGATTTTTCTTCTTCAAGTTCACCCCCTTTCCTTCTGCCCATTCCAATCTGCTGTCAAGCCTATCCGACAAATTTTCATTTCGCATATTCCACTCTTCAGTTCTAGAATTTCCATTTGGTTCTTTTTCATTTCATTTTTCATAGTTTTCATTTCTCTACCAAGAATTTCCATCTGTTAATTCCTTATGATAATATTTATGATAATATATTATATATATATATTTATGATAATATATTTTTATATATATGATAATATATTTTTATATATATATATTTATGATAATATTTCCTTTAATGTCCTTAAAGTATGTATAATAACAGCTTTAAAGTCTTTATCTGCTAATTCTGCCCTCTGAATCATCTTGACATCCTGTTTCTTTTTTTTAAACTACTTTATTAAAGTATGATTGACATACAAAAAGCTGTGCATATTTAATGTATACAACTTGGTGAATTTGAAGATTATATGTACACCTGTGAAACCATCACCACCATCTTTACCATAAAACATCATCTCTAAGATCTGTTACAATTGACAACTGTTTCTCCTATGTAAACATTTTGCCATTTCTTTGTAGATAGAGTGAATTTTTTATTGTTATGAACATTATAAATGATGTGTTATGGAGACTCTGAATTCTGCACCTTGCTCTCTAATGTGTTGATGACTGTTCAAATAGGCAATTAATTTGTTAGACTCAAATTCCACAAACTCTCCTTGGTGAGTAGCAGCTGAAATCTCTGCTCAGTGTTTTTCAAATTGTTAACTGGTGCATCTTTGCTGGCTCCTTAGAATCTCTTCCATTTAGGTGTAGCTTAGGGGGAATCTCTTCCATTTAGGTGTAGCTTAGGGGTCTGCCAAGGATTTGTATGGCATTTATTGGTAAATTTTGGGTCTCTGCCTTGCAACTTCTGGTTTTTTCTGTCAGTCAGAATGACTGACAGGGAGCATGAGAGAGGCCTTGGGGATGCCTGCAGTGTTCTACTTATTGTTCTGGATGCTGGTTTCCCACTGTCTGCTTTGTGATAGTGTATCAACTGATGACCTTATGATTTGTGCCTTTTCAAAAATGAATGTTATACTTTGATAAAATGTTTATGTAAAAAAAAGCCCCAATTTCTGACATGAAAAAAGTTCATATTGTGCATCTCTATATATTAATTCAGTAATTCCTTACAATGGCCTCACAAAAGATCAGTAATGCTGAGTTTTATGCAAAATTGGATTATATAAATTTGAAATACCATGACATAAGATAATAATAAATTATTGCTGCATACACAGAGTTTGAGATAATTCAAATCCCCCTAACTTTAAAAAAATAAAATAAATTTCACTTTTTTCAAAGCTGTTGCAGTCTGAGTGAACTTAAGATATATTTATGCTGGAGTTTCCACAGAGAAACACCATCTGAGTAAATAAAAATGCCCTGTACTATTAGGATATAAATTCCACAAATGTAATAAATAATAGTAGATTAAACACAGCAGTGATTTCTCTCATGTCGTATAGTTTATGACTGATATGGCTGTTATGCAATGTCAGGCACCCCTACATTTTCTATCTGTGATCTAAGATGGCTAAGAGGGCTGCCAGGTTCCCACCATCATGTCTGTATTCCAACCAGTAAAGTCACTATGATTGCTATACTACTGGCCAGAATCCTGTCTCTAAGACTTATCAAGCTGCAAAGGGGGGCTGGGAAATGTAGTTTCTGACTGCGTAGCACACATTGGAAGCCATGCAGAAGTTTCTGTCATAGCTGCCATTCCGTGTCAGACTGTCTCAATTCTGTGAGTTCAGAATTATGAAATGCCTCTAGGAACAAATTCTTTACATAAAATTCAGCTGCCCTGCAGCTAAGAATATCCATATTTTACAGAAGACACAACTGAGACTCAGAGAAATTAAATGACTTTCCCCAACACATTGCTAATTAAATGACAGAGCTAGGATTGAAATCCAGTGCTCCAAGTCCATGACCTTTGCTCTTATGTCACAGATGCCTCCCAAGGGAGTTTTTCTTCTAGCTCCAAGAATGCTGGTAATCCTTAGTCTGAGAGAAAGTGAAGTTCCTATCTCTATGAAATGATGCTGAGAAAGGGGACAGAGTGATATGGTTTTACCATGAGGACAGGAGTAGGGCTGGTGACCTGAGCTGTGTCTGGCTTGAAAGGTTCAAGAACTCAGGAAGCAAGAAAATGTAGTAAGAAGCACTGCGCCATGAAGCAGTGATGTGCCCTTTTAGTTCTGCCTCTATTAGGCAGATCGGATGTGTGTCCTAGCTGTTCTCCCTCCCCGATCATTAGTATGCCAGCCATCCTACGGGGAGGAGGACTGGGGCAGGATTGGATGTGCAGGGTTGTAGAATCTGGCCAGGCAGTTTTAAATTTACCAAGCAGAAGATTCTGGAGCACAGCAGAAGGGCATGACATACTTCCAAACCTCACCCCTCCCTGCCCCTCAGAAATATTGCTGGTAAATTATCAAAATATTGAGGTTCTCAGAAATGCTACAAAATCTGGAGAGAAGACAATAAAGCAGGTATCCTTATCTTTTTTCTCTTTTGACAAGGGGTCTTGGAAGAAAGAGGTGAAATTGGAAAGCAAATAATATGTCGAATTCTTCCAGAGAAAAGTGACATTTTCAGGATTCTGTTGAAATGACCCAAAACGCTTGGGGCTAGAGGGAGGGAGGGAGGACTAAGTAGAGAAAATCCTGGTATAGGATGTTCATCAAAATCTTAGGAGAGGGGCGCCTGGGTGGCTCAGTGGGTTAAGCCTCTGCCTTCGGCTCAGGTCATGATCTCAGGGACCTGGGATCGAGCCCCGCATCGGGCTCTCTGCTCAGCGGGGAGCCTGCTTCCCCCCCCCCCGCCTGTCTCTCTGCCTACTTGTGATCTCTCTCTCTCTGTCAAATAAATAAATAAAAATCTTAAAAAAAAAATCTTAGGAGAGGGAGAACAGCCTACATATTTTAACAAAGACTGCATGTGTCCTAAAACAGAGGCTTCCCCCACCCAAGCCCTCAGATAACAGAAAGGCTGAGAACACTCAGAATACCCAGTTTTTGCACGTTGCTGGGAAAGAAAACACACAGGTAGCAGACAACAGGGAAGGAGATGCTACATCAGAGCAAGCAGATAATTGGGGCAGAGCTGCCCAAGAACGTACAAGGGGGAAAGAAATGGTATGGCCAATAAGTACTGATTTATTATATAAAGGCCAGTATTTCATCCAGAGCTAACAAAACTGAGGGAGGGGAGAGAGGGAGTACTGTGGGCTGCAAAAGACAAAGCCTAACCCAGAAAAAAATCTAACTCAAGGAACAGAAGAAATTTTCTCACAATTTCTTCACATTATAGCACGGCTTGATAGGAACATAAATTAAGTAAAACTAGATCTCAGCCAGGAGATGATAAAATAGCAGAATGAGATTTAAAAAAGGGAGGTTGCAGACACAAGGAAACAAACTGAATACCAAAATACTTTATGGAACTAATAAATAAACTATAAATAGGAAGAATAGAGCAGACACTGCTGAACACTGAAATATGGGCATGGAGAAAAGACTGTAAACACAGCAAATGCAAAGGAAAAAGACAAAGGAAATTAATTAGAAGCTAATAGATAATGCATAGTAGTTTGTTATAGGCTAAGCTGCTGTAACAAAGAAATCCAAAAATATAATGCCATAAATAGATCAGTTTACTTCTCACTCACAATACAGTCCACAGGTAAGAGGTCTAAGCTTGGCAGGACAGATAGCTCTGCTCCATGACAGCTAGCATAACTGAGAGAGGGATCCTTCTGTCTGGATGCTGTCTCATCTCATTCCTGTGGTTACAGACATTCTCGTTCCAGTGGTTGAAGCTGACTCCTCTCTACACCCATGTTTCAGCCCACAGAAAGGAAAAAGATAGTCCAGGGCAGGCATTCTAAGGAGATGGACCAGAGGTTATGCTTATCACTGTTCCTTATGTCTTACTGGTCTGAATTTGGTCACATGTCCACATTTATCCACCAGGGACAATGGGAAACATAGTCTGGACTAGACAGCCATATGCTCAGCTAAAAGCATTCTATTCTAAAATGAACCAGGAGAGAATGAACAGTTAGGTACTACAACATGAAAGATAAAGATGAGCCAACACTTAATGACACTTGGTATCTCTAAAATGGAGAACCCAGCAAATGAAAGAGAAGATGTATCCAACAATATAATGGAAAAAAATTTTCCAGAAGTGAAGAAAGAATGAAATCTACAAGTGGAAAGAAAGCACTGAATCCCAGGAAATTTTGATTTAGAGTATTACATCAAGGTATTTTCTAGTTAAACACGTGGACTTCAAAAACGAGGAATGTTTCAGACATCCAGGCAGAAAGAAAAATCACCAACAAGGGGTGAGGAATCAGGCTGCATCAGATCTCACAGTAGTCGTTGTAGAAGACAGTGGGTCAGTGTCTGCAAAATTTTGAGAAAAGAAAGGATGACCCCAGGTATCATTCAAGTATAAATAGTCATGAACACTTGTTGGAAAGGACTGCTTTTTAACCAAAGGCATGCAACTAAGAAATCAATTAAAACAGAGGAGCCTGTGTGGCCCAGTCGGTTGAGCTGACTCTTGATTTCGGCTCAGTCATGATCTCAGGGTCATGAGATTGAGCCCTGCATCGGGCTCCACACTCAGTGTGGAGTCTGCTCAAGATCCTCTCTCCTCTCCCTCTGCCCCTCCCCCATTCTTGTTATTTCTCTCTCTCTCTCTCAAAAATAAATAAATAGATGAACTGTAAAAGACTCTTAACTGTAGGAAACAAACTGAGGGTTGCTGGAGGGGAGGTGGGTGGAGGGATGGGATAACTAGGTGACGGGCATTAAGGAGGGCACTTGATGTAATGAGCACTGGGTATTCTATGCAACTGATGAGTCACTAAATTCTACCCCTGAAACTAATAATACACTCTATGTTAATTGATTGTAAATAAAATTTTAAAAATAAATAAATTAAGTAAAAATCTTAAGGAAAAAAAAGTCAATCAAAATGAGGAACTCAAGCTAGAGAAGCCATGACAGGGGATTGATTTACACATAGGGTGAAACTAAACAAACCTAGTGATTATGGTTTCAACAGAATGTGGATATTATAAATCTGGACAATGTAAAAATAATAATATAATAAAAATTGGGAGGTGAGGGAGGGGGATATGGGTAGTAAGAGAGTTCTAATGTTCTTATCTTTTGAAGATGGGGTATATTATTCAAATTTAAAATGCAATTTTAAAAAAACCTTAATGTTTTTCATAATCGCCTTTATTTAACTGTAGGGTAGGAGTCCACAAATGACTGCCTGAGGGCAAACCACCTGTTTTTGTACATAAATTTCACTAGAACATAGAGCCACCATTTGTTTACATATTGTCTATGTTACTTTCCAGCTATAACAACGGACCAGAACAGCCTAAAACATTTACTCTCTGGCCCTTTTAAAAAAAATTGCCAACCCTTGCAGAGGAATCTTTTTAAACTCCTAGGAATCTTGTGGTAAAAAATATTGACTTGAGGTTTAATTTGTTGAGTTTAATTCAGCCTTTCCCCCTCCTATTAAATTCTTGTCAAAAATTAAGTTTAATAATGTAATATAAATCCTATTATAAAATGATATATTAATCATTCCAAAGATGTCAGGATAATGGATCACCTAATGATATTTGGCATGGTTTCTTAAACTTTCATCTTTGTGTTTTTCTGCATTAATTGGAATCTTTATAATGAGCATATATCATTTTTTACCAGAATCATAAAATAGAACGGTTTTTCTATTTGAAAACACTAGAAGCAAATATACCAAGATATTAACAATGATTAATTCTGGCTGGCAGGAATGTGATTGCTGTTTTCTTTTTTAAGCTTTTCTGTATGTATTTTTTAACTTTGAAAAACAATTAAGCTGTGATGGAAGGTTTAGGCATAAAGTGACAGAGTTTTGGAAAGAGCCACGACACACCAGCTACAGAGAACATTGTTCTCTTTCTATGGTAGTCCATATCATGTTGTACAAGCTACGGAGCCTGGTTCTAGCCCCCAAATACAAAGCATGACATAAAGGAGAAGCCAGAAGCATATGATATTCACCTTCTGTTAGGCAATCGGCACTTTCATAAAGCTGGTTTCTTCCGTTTGCGCCAACCTACCGTTCCAGTTTTGTCCCCCACCCTGCGCTCCTGGCACACACACCATACCCCAGCCACCTGAGATCCTCACCTTCCCTGAAATCTTCATGCATCTGTATTCTGTCCTGCTTTGTCGCCACCATTCTCTCTCTCTAATTGCATCCTCTTCTCCGCGTGATCTACAATTCAGCGCTTCTTTTAAGACACAATTTTCAGTTACTGCAGTCCATCCCAACCTTGGCTGTACATCAGAATCACCCGGGGAGCGTGATGCCCCGGCTCCAGCCCAGCTATGAGGATTTATTGGCCAGGGGTTGGGGCCCAGACAGCAGTATTTTAAAAAAGCTCCCTGACAGATTCTAACATAGAGCTTGGGGGGAGTCACCGTGAAGCCTTCTTCACTGCGGGCACGCAGGGTCAGTAACTCCCTCTTCGGCACTCCCAATGCCCTGAGCGTGCCCATCCCTCCTGAAACTTAGCACCCATTGCACTGAAGTTAGCGTTCTATAGTACGTGCTCAGGAAGGGCTGAAGGTTGCGCATGCGTTCTCCCTCCAAGCCAGCACACACGCAGGAGGTCGTCCTCGCCGGGGGAGCCGGACGGCGGAGGGGGCTCATTTCCTTCTGTAATCTCGAGAGGATGTCAGCCCCCAGGTGTAACTCTCTTCTCCATGCCCCTACACACACAGGCGCGCGCACACACGCACACGCACACACGCATGCGCACACACCACATCTGGCTTCACATGGTTGAGATAGATGCAGTTGAAACAATTAAAGAAACCAGCGTTATGAGCGTGCTGACTGCCTGACCGGATGCTAGCATCACCTGACTTCCAACCTCTCCCTTGTGTCACACTTCGCATTGTGGTTTATATTGGATCCTGCTGCTTGGGCTGTCAAGAGCAGGCTGTCAGCTGCACTTTGTCAAAGGCTTTCAGAAAATCCAGATAAACGATGCTCTGTGCTCTGAAACTGCCAAACCTGTACTTTACCTCTTCACGGTGCTTGACAATTTTATTTAAGTGGAATCTTTCTCTCTTCCTCCGATTTACCTTTCCCTCCCTGACCCTGATACCAATCAGACAAGTGGAGACCCCTTCCCCTTTTGCTACTGAAAACCAGCTATGCGCGGGCCATGCCAGCGGTACAGTACCGTGGATGATTGGGACATCCCGGAGGCCACTTGGGTCTGGGGGTGAGGTGGGGCGAGGAGAGCTGAGGATGAGAAAGAGACCAAGGTGGATTGTCAAGATGGAATTTCCATAATGACACGACATGCCCTCGAACTCCTAGCTGTCATTAAGGCAAGGCCTGTGGAGGGGCACCTGCGTGGCTCAGTTAAGGATCTGCCTTTGGTTCAGGTCATGATCCCAGGGTACTGGATGGAGTCCCTATGTGGGGCTCCCTGCTCAGTGGGGAGTCTGCTTCTCATTCTCCCTCTGCCCCTCCCCATGCTTGTGCTCTACTTTTCCCTCTCTATCTCAAATAAATAAAATCTTAAAAAAAAAAAATAAAAGGCAACGCCCATGACACTTCCCTTTCCTCTTCCAATTCACCTGGAAGGCAGGAAATTGCACAGTTTACTCCTTCCTGTTAAAAAAAAAAAAAAGCAAACCCTACTTAGGGTCATTTTAAATTGTCCTCACCAAACATTTGGTGTTCACAGGATGGTAGTTGTTTACAGTTTCCCTTAAGCCCCACATCCTTTGTTCAGACATTTTTTAGCCAAGAGATATTTATTCAGGGAGGTGATTTTCTCCCTGGCCCCTGGCCCCCCACAACTCTTGATGAATTTCCCTTTCTTTTCCCATTACCTTGAGGAGCAATAAGATATGGTACAACTGAGTCCAATGGCAAATTTCACTAATGTAAAATCAGATTAATCTTAAAATTGAATAGTATTTCTAGCATACTTTGTGACCTTCAACAAATCTACGAACATTTCAGTCTTAGTTCTTTATTAGCTAAAGAGCAAATTGTTACCTAGTTCCTTTAGAAGTTATGCAGATTAATTAATGTTTGCAAAATGATTTGAACATTTAAATCAGTCTATAAATACCAAACAGCTGCTTCTTCCCTGCTGGGAGGGCCCAGGTAATTCATAACCTCTTCTAATAAAGGTAAAAATAGTGTACTTGAGCTATACAATTAAATGTGATTTATATGTAATACATATTAGTCTTTAAAAGCTAGAAACCATTTAATAGGAACAATTCATATTTCATAACTATAATAAAGGCATTTAATGACTTTAGAAAAGGTAATCATCTACTGTAACTGATCCAGATATCAAGTCTTTAACTCTCTCTGAGATTTTCCAGAGTCTATTCCAAGTTCATTTTTAACCTATTAATGTTGATTGATACATTTATCTTTTTTTTTAACCTTTTGTTTATTTGTTTATTTTAGAGGGAGGGGGAGAATCTTAAGCAGGGCTCCATCTCACAACCCTGAGATCGTGAACTGAGCCAAAATCAATAGTCAGACAATTAACCAACTGAGCCACCCAAGGACCCCTGATATTTCTATCTTGAAATTCTCCCAGTTTTCTCATTTTTTTTTTTAACTCTCACAACCCTAATATAATTTCCTGGGAAATTTGCCTGTACAAAACTTTGCTGTATTCAAAACCTCTTCTGTCAAGATTTAGCACTTTTATATCATAGTCATTAAAACTGAACAAAATCTTAATAGTTCCTTTATTAACTACTATAGTGACTTTGCATAGTAGAAATCACAACATGTTAATTGCATTTAATTAACTATTTTAAATTACACAAACTCCTGACAGTAGACAATAGCACAGGGTACTCATGAGCAATAAAATTGGAGCTGCTATCGCTACTTTATTAAAACTTAATGAAACTATTCATAATCTTATTTATTGTTTACAAGAAGAAAACTGTGTTCCTTTTGAAAGCAAAACTGCCTGCTGAAAACAGATTTTTGATTGTCTAGGTGAATGTTCAGAAGTTAATAAAAGGGTCTACCATATCCAACCTCACAGTTCTACCAGCCTCTCATCGCACTAATCCCTACTTCACACCCATCCCTGTCCTCCAAACAGATGCCAGGAAAGGTTAGTGATTCATTGACCATTTTATGTGCTGAGGAGTCTATGGGAAAGAGCATTGAGGTGGGATGTGGGATAGGGGGCCTGGGTTTGAATTCGGGCTCAGCCACTAATTCTCCTAGGTGACCTCAGACAAGTCGGGGTCTTCACTCTGGTCTGATTTTGCTCCTCTCTAAATCAGAAGGTTGGACTAGACAACAACTAGAGTCCCTTCCACCTCTAAAACCCATTGTCCTACTGATTTAATATTGATTGAGATGCTGGTGTTATTACGAGTTTAAATTATTATTGTATTTATGTGGTATTATTAGAAATTTTCAAGCTTCTGAGCAGATAGTTTCTGATGCTATTCTGTAGCACTTTAAAAATTTATTTCAATACACTATTATGCAAAAATATGAAGCTGGAATTAATGTAAATGGCATTTAAACCATCACGTCTCAGTCTAAATTCTAGTGTTCGTGAAACCAGTGGATTTCTAGTTTTTAAACAAAAGGTCATATCATCCTCGTCTCAGTATCCCTAGTGTCCAGAACCATATTGGTTGAATGAATAAGCAAATGAAAGAGTAAGTAAATGGATAACTAAGGCCTGAGTATTGAAAGTACCTTCTCTACTTTTCTCTGCTACTTCTTTTAATTGGCTGAAGTGTTGAAAAATGCCTAAGTGGATCCCCTTTTGTATGTCAAATACAACCAAGTGAGATGTTCTTTAATTATTCCCATCTTACTTTCCATCTGTTGTCTGGAATAGTTTGGACCTAAAGTTGTGTCCCAAAGGTTCTCTTGGTCTTTGGAGATAGAAAGTTCTCCATCTGGTCTGGTCTGTCTACTGACCTACTGCTTGAGGAAGAACAGCAGAACTCAGGAGAACCCAGCAACATTGTAAGTCCCTTAATGTGTGAAGCTCACGACTGTCACTATTACTTTTCTAGTTATAAACCATTATTGTTCAGAGATCTTTGTGGCATATGATTTTACTTAGTTTACATATTTACTCCTTGGGAAGATGGAATGCCTCCAGCAGAGTTCTTGCTTTAGTACCATCTTCTCCTCTTCCTGGATCCAATTAGGGTGAATGAAATAGTGAATGAATCAATGAATCAGTGTCCACTTTGGTAATAGACATAATGAAAAAAATTGCTGCAAAACAAAACGAAGGTGAATCTAGAGCCGTGACAACTCGACCCAGGAAAAAAGTCACATTTTCATCCCTCCACAGTCCACCAGAGAACACATGGTCTGCCATAATTGTTGTAATTAATCAGTTAGTCAGTCAGTCAACATATATTTATTGAGTACTCACCATATGTCTGGTACCGCGCAAGGCAAAAGAAGCATCAGGAAAGCTCAAGCCGCAGAAGTGTGGACACAGTGTCTAGATTTTTCCATGTTCCCGATAACAGCCCTTAGCTGTTATCTCAGGTTCACACAAGTTCAGCCAGAGCTGAAGGATTAACAACACCCAGAGGAGAGAGTTGTTTTGGAAAATGCAGGATGAACTTCCTGACTTTTTCTCGAATTATCTTATTACATCCAAAAAAAGAAAGCAAGCTTTTCCCTTCTTTCCTTTTCAGTGGTGAAGAATATATGTCTCACAGTACACAAACCAAACTTCCAGGCTGTGTGTGACCTCCGGCAAGTTGCTCTCTGGTCTTGTTTAATCAACTCCAAACTCTATAAACAAGTACAAACAAGGCAGGCTTAACCTGGACCTTCCCTCCATTCTCTGCTAACTGCTTTCTCTGCCCTTGGCCCTGTGCCCTTCCCCTCCACCCCCACCCCCCCACCCCGCCCCGCTCCTCACCAGGCCAAGCACATTTTCTTGTGGGCCTTTACAAGTGCCTCTATCTCTGCCTGGAAAAGTCACTTCCTTAAGCAACTCTCTTTTCCTTCCTAGATGATCACGATTTTTAATACATTTTTTGTGAGTTTATTTAATGTCTTCAGCCCTCCTACAGGCTCCATGAGTTCTCTCTGGCTCACCACTGCATCCGCAGCCTCCAGAATAGCTCCTGCCACATAATAGGCACTTAACAAATACCGGTTGAATGAATGAACATCTAATCCCTAATCCATTCTGCTGGAAAGTAAGAGTGTTAATGAAAGTTTAATGAGACAATGGGATTAAGGGATGACTTCCCAAAACGGGTAAAATCATGGGTCTCATACAAATATAAAATGAACATATGTGAAATATTTTATTTATTTAACTCGTCAATTAAAAGAGAGATCTGTAGGTGTACTGGGTGGCTCAGTTGCTTAAGTGTCCAGTTCTTGGTTTCAGCTCAGGTCATGATCTCTTGCGTCTTGAAATCAAGACTTGGGTCAGGCTCCACGCTCAACGGGGAGTCTGCTTGAAGACTCTTTCCCTCTGCTCCTCCCCTGACTTGTGCTCACTCTTCCTCTCAAATAAGTAAACCTTAAAAAAAGAGAGAGAGAGAGAGAGAGATCTGAAGGATGTCACAACTGGTTTAAAGAAGAATGCAGAGGACACACATTTGTAGCTCAGGAATTTTAAAATAAATTTGCAAATAGATACAAAATTGATCTTTCTATGGGAAGGATGTGTGTTCCTTCACCAGATAGAGTTTATTTTCAAGTCTATAGATAAGAATTATTTGCGTTAGTATCAGTTTTTTTTTTTTTTGCAAATTAACCTTAATCTCTACAGAGTTGTGAAGTAGCTCAAAGACTAAGTCCAGATAATTCCCAAAGGCTTCAGCATTCCATTTAAAAGGTGTCCAGTAATCTCTTTTGTTTATTCCAAAACTTAAACAAAATATTCTTACAGTCTTCCACCATTTTCATTAAAATGATCTCCAAAAAAAAAAATCTTTTCCCCCCCCCAAAATAAGGCTGGTCTCATTAGGTTTGTCCTGATTATTTACACAGGTGGGCAAGAATAATCTGTCTTAAGTTTGGTCTGCTGGAAATTTTCCTAAGGAATCTGACTGAACTTTTAAAATCCTCTATTATTATCTTAAGGCTAGGAAATCAAGCCCAAGAAACTCTGCCCACCACATTTCAACTACAGGACCTATAAGTTTGGGTAATTTCTTTTTTTCAAGTAGAGTTCCAAATATCCTAATGTTCTTGGGCCTGGACATGACCTTCCTACCACCTGCAAGAATGGAAACCCTATAAATATGTACCAGTCCAAGTTTTTTGGAAGGCTGTGCAAACATTGGCTCCATAAAGTCAATCTTAGTTCTTTAAAAGTGACTTGTCATTCGTGATTAATAAGTATCATTCTGAAATATGAAATTCCAGACAAGGTCTTGGTTGCATAAGTGATTTTTCCAATTATATCTTAGTAAAAGGAAAGCAGATTTTTACTGAAACTATGCAAGTAACTATATTGCCATGAAAAGTAAAGAGCCTCAGAGAGTTTCTGAATTTGGGAGACAAGGGTGAGCCATTTAAAGTATTATAAGTTTGATTTCCTTATTTCCTAGAAATCTTAAGAATATTCAATTTACATAAGCACTTACTTCTCTCTGTAAATCAATCTGACAGAGATTCTTTGAGACTTTACAATCTGATTTATTAGTACCATCTGGAGACAGAAAACATTCTATTATTCACAATGAGAGATAAAGGCCTTTCTGAATGACAGATACATAGACTTACAGATACAGGCATAGCTTATAGTGTCAACTCTATAATTTAAGCTACAGATGGAAAATGAAAACCGAAACACACCTTCTGGTCCAGATACCACCTTCTTTGTGGGCATGACATTCCTAGCTGATTTGAGCTCAAAATACACAAGTGGACAAGCAAAAGACTAACAAACTAGTTTCTCTATTGTCCCCTCACTCAACAGGGAATTAGATCTCTATAAGACATTAATCCATTTATGGAGATCGCCAAATTCCCAGTCACTGTATCTACCAATGAGGAATAACTTAGACATATATGAACCAAAAAAGAAAAATAAAACAAAAATTTAATAGGCAGTAATACTGAAATTAGAAAAACAGTCAATAAATTTCTATTGCCACTTTGAATTTGCTTAGGGGTGCTAACAAAATATATGCCTGGACCTGGTTCCCTGTGTGGTGCATCGTTTCTTCCAATTTCAGGTGAATCTTCTGCTCATCTTGGTGAGATCTCCAAAATTATTAAAGGACATATATATTTTAAAGTAAAATCATGATTCTTATACAACTATAAAATGAACACATCAAAGATTTTATTGAACTCATTGATTAAATGAGGAAATTAGTAGGATGTTACAATTAGTTCCAAGGAGAATCCAAACAGACACTTTTACAAATCAAGAGTAGTGAAATAAATTTGCAAATGGACACACCACTGGCTTTTGGGGGATGACAGAACCATCATCCCTCTGTGTGACAGTTTATTCGCATGCATATAAAATAAGAAATATTTGCACTGATTTCAGTTTTCTATAAATTAACCTTAATCTCTAGAGAACTGTAAAAAAGACTCATCAAAAACAAAGGTGATTACAGGGGTCAGATAACCTCCAGAGGTTCCAGCATTTCAATGAAAAGATACCCAGCCTCTTTTGCTTATCCCAAAGTCTTAACTTTTTCCTTCTGGTGGTAGATGCACACACATGTGTTTATCTAAAATTAAGTCAATTGCTCCAACCAGTACTAAAGCAAAAGTCAAAATCATGCCTATATTCTTTGGGATTCTCTCTGAGTTCAGTAATGAAAATATACGGAATTAGAAGGAGCTCTGTTTTTCACATCTGCAAGTTAGGCATAGGTCTTAGAAATGGGATTTAATATTTAAGGGTGGAAAATAGCTGTGAGGACAAAGAATTACTCTTAATATTTTAAGGTAGTTAAATCCAGTGTTAGAAAAATTAAAACCTGAAGTCCTCATTTCAAATGGAGCTTAAAGAGTTGTACTGTGGATGAGCAGTTCTTAAATTTTAGAAGTACAAAAGATTGACCTGGAATGCTTACTAAAAAATGTAGATTACTGGGCCCCAATGTACCGATTCTCAAACTTCAGGGCACATAAATTATGTCCCAGAGGCTTCAATAATGCAGATCCCCAGGCCCTGACCTCAGAAGTTTAGACAGGCTCAGGAGAGGGCCCAGGAGTTTCATTTTAATAAGAAATTCTCCCCCCAAAATGATTCTGCGGAAAGCAAACTGAAGATTTCTCTTTAGAATCATTGTTTTACAAGTGCAGTCTTCTCCAGCTCCCCAATCCCTTAGTGTTCCTTTCTCTGAATTCCTGTAATACTAGACTTCAGTTCCTTAATAGCAACATAACATCGTCATCGAGGTCCTCAGGCAAACAGAAACCGTATTTGCTCCCCTTAGAATCTGTGCCAACTTCTTCAGCTTAGTCCAGCTTAGTACACAGCTTGCAGACGAGGATTTCCTTGAGACCCAGAGTGCCTTACTGTCCTTCTCATTACATGAGAGCAAGAAGAGGCTAAAGCCCTATCACAAGTGTGTTTCACATCCTCCCTGGCTTTCTGGCTTCCACACAATAGATCCACCTTAATGAAAGCATTACACCTGCCAGAAGGCTTTGCTCAATTTTTCCTTGATTGATTAATTAATTTATTTGACAGTCTCTTGTCCTTCAAAAGCCCTGCTCCCGGCCATGCTGACATAGTACGAGTTCTAGGAATTGTCAATTAGGTGCATTAATACTATCCATGTTGCACAGTTACACTAAATTCATCTATTTGGGCAATCACATCTCCTGGTGACACGAGAAATGTCTAAAAATAACTTTCTCTGTTGTTGTTTTGTTTTGTTTTGTTTTTAGAGAGAGAGACTGAGAGAGCAGAATGTGAGGGGCAGAGGGAGAGGGAGAGAGAGAATCTTCAGCAAGCTTCACGCCCAACATGGGGCTCAATCTCATGACACTGAAATCATGACCTGAGCTGAAATCAAGAGTCAGCTGCTTGACTGACTGAGCCACCCAGGTGCCCCTAAAAATAACTTTCTTTTATAAAGTAGGACTCATTGTAACAACAGGGGAATAGTTACAAGCACATAGATTTTCTTTCTTTCAGAACAAAACCTCTCCTTGGTTATGAAGACTGTGTACTTGATTTCTCCAAATTTTAAAAAGAACAATATTATCGATTGTTGGAAATGTTATGTATAAAGAAGTTTTAGATAGCACTGAAATTATATTTCTACCTTAAAATGAATTTTTAAAAGATATTATTTATTTATTTATCAGAGAGAACACAGCAGGGGGAGTAGCAGGCAGAAGCAGAGAGAGAAGGAGGCTCCCCACTGAGCAAGGAGCCCCATGTGGGGCTCTACCCTATAACCCTGGGACCATGACCCCAAGCCAAAGGCAGATGCTTAACCAACTCAGCCCCCCAGGCATCCTGAAATTATCTTAATACAGTTTATTTCACAATACCACTATGGGAAATGCCATTTTATCTTGGGTTAGAATATTAAGCTTAGAAGAACGTGTACTATAGTGTTTTCTTCATGCAAAGGATTAAGACACTAGATGTGCTCTCACAAATAAGATGAGTAGAGTAAGTTAAACTTGTGAAATTCATAGAGCTCAGACTTTGTAGAAATGCTTGGAGTTAAAATCATATTCTTTTAACCTTCCTTTTCAGGGATTTTAAGTATGATTGAACGAGGACTGATTCCACCAACAGCAAGGATTACCTTTCAGAATCCACCCATTGTACCAAGAGCAGCTCCTCTGCATAATTTTGATGAAGCACATAAGATCCCGATTGCCGGTAAGACAGTCTTGCCTGAATGCTTAACTGGGGATACACAGGAATTACCTCCCACCAAAATCTAGTCTTCCAGTATCCAACTTGTATCTGCAATCATAGGACAAGATGACAGCTGTAACAGTTCTGAGTTTCACTTGACTGAATGAAGTAACTTTAGTCTCTTCATCGAATACCGACACATGGCCTGTTGGGTTAGAAGGTTGGTATTTTCAAGGGGCTCGCAGCTTGGTTGGGAAAACAAGACAGACAGAACAAAGATAAATAACAATACAAAGAAGCATAGCATAAAAACCCAATTGATGTTAAAGTCTAGTGCTACAGGTGTTCAAAGGGACAGTTGTGGAGGGGGGAGATAATAGACTTCAAAGAAGAGCCTAGATGAAATCAGGTGTTCAAGAAAAGTGCCAACATGGAACTCTACTACTTGTGGAAACTCGGGCAAGCCATTTACTTTATCTGGGCTCCAGCTTCCCCAGTTATAAAACAAAGGGGTTGGGGCTAAATGAATTCATCTGTTCAACAAATATTTGTTGAATGCTTGCTTTATCAAAGGTAACATTTAAGGGCTGGGGATCCAACAGAGAATAGAATAACTCAGACAACATTTCTGCCCCCATGGTGCTTACATACCAGTGGGAGGAAAAGCCAATAAGCAGGTGAGTAAATGAGAATTTGAGCTAGTGGTAAGTGCTATAGAAAAAACAACATGAATGAGAGAATGATAAGGAAGTGGTCACTTTGCTTGTGAGGGAAGGGTCAGGGAATGCCTCTCAGAAGATGCATAAGGCTTGAGCTGAGGTACAAACGATCAGAAGCCAGTCATGAAAGATCTAGGGAAAATCATTCCAGATATAGGCCAGCACAGATACAAGGGCCTAAGGACTAAAGAGGGAATGAGCAAGGGTGGTATAGCTGGAGAGCCAAAAGCCAGGGAAAGAAGGGAGGAGATGAGGCTGGAAAATAGAGAGGAATAACATGACATAGGCTGGAGCAGAGACTACGAGTTGTCCTCTGTATTCATTCTTCCCTATTTCCACAGTAATGGAGCCATGAGTGGGCACATGTCAGCTTAGCTAAAGACATCTCCCAGGCTTCCTTTTAGCTAGCTGTGCCGTGTGACCAGGTTCTGGACAAAGAGGAAGAAAGCAGAAGTAGGAAGAGAAACTTCTGGGCTGAGCCTGTAAGAGGAAAGGAGCATGGTCTCCCCCTTCCCTTTCCTCTCTCTGGCTAGCTGGGAGGCAGATGTGATAGGGAAGCACCTGAGAGCCACAGGTGGAACTCCATGTTCCATCTCCCAAGTCTGGCAGAGCTGCCCTACCAACCTGGGACTGTCTTCCTTTCAACTCTTGTGTGAGAGAGAAATAAACTCTTAACTGGTTTAAACCACTCTATGTATTTTAGGATCTTTCCCTGTAAACATATTTTACTATAACAGAACTAGCATGAACTAGCAAACCATGATGAGGAGTTGGATTTAACTAAGTATAACAAGAGCCCACTAAAAGATTTAAACAAGAGGTTGAAATATTACCAATTCCTCACAAATTTTTCCAGAAAATAGAAAAGAGAAGACACTCCTCAGACCATCTTAGGAAGCCAGCATTCACCCTGATATCACAACTAAAGATATTAGAAGACAAGAAAACCACAGTCTGTTTTCCTTCATGAAAATAGATATAAAAATCCTCCACAAAATATTAACAAATTGAATTCCATAATATAAAAAAAGAATAATATATCACGACCAGGTAGGGTTTATCCTAAGAATGCAAGACTGTTTTGACACTTAAAAAAATCAATCAATGTAAATCATCATATCAATAGACTAAAGAAGAAGAACCATATGACCATCTCCATCTTAATACATAAAAATAAAATAAAATGCAACATCCATTCAACAATAATGCATTTTTTTAAAAAAAACCTAAGCAAACTAAAAATAAAAGGGGAACTTTCTCAGCCTGACATAGGGCATCTACCGCTACAATCATACTTAATAGTGAAAGACCAACGGCTTTCTCTATAATTATGATCAGGAAAAAGGCAAGGATGTCCACTCTTACCACACCTATTCAATATTGTATGGAAAGTCCTAACCAATACGATGAGGTAAGAAAAAGAACAAAAAATAAAGAAATTAAACTGTCTCTCTTTAGGAACAGAATGATTACTACATAGAAAATTTGCAAGATCTAAAAAAAAGATAATAGAATAAATAAGAAAGTTTAGCATGGTTTCAGGATACCAAATTAACATATAAAATATAATTGAATTTCTATACACTAGAAATGAACAATTGGAAATTGAATTTTAAATAATGCCAGAGTGTCTGGCTGGCTCAATCAATAGAGCATGTGAATTTTGATCTCAGGGTCACAAGTTTGAGCCCCACGTGTAGTGTATACTTAAAACAACAACAACAACAAAAACAACGCCATTAAAATAATACCAAATAATTAAATACTTAGGCAGAAAACTAAAAAAAAATGTGCAAGATCTGTATATTAAAACTCCGAAATGCTAACTAAAAAAAAATTCAAACAAGAGCTAAATAAATGGAAAGGTAAGCCATGGTCACAGATTCAAAGACTCAATATTGTTATGTTAATCATCCCAAAGTTGTCTATATACTCAATGCACTCCAAATCAAGATCAATAGAATATTTTTGTAGAAATTGACAGGACAATTCTAAAATTTATATGGAAAAGCAAAGATGGTACAATAGCCAAAAGAATTTTGAAAAAGAAAAGTAACATTGGAGGACTCATGTTATCTGAGTTAGTATAAAGTTATAGTTATCAGAACAGTGTGGTATTAGCAAAATGATAAATACAGAGATCCATAGAGCAGAACAGAGAGTTCAGGAGTAGATCTACACATATATGGTCAATTGATTTTCAACAAGGACACAAAGTCAATTTAATGGAGAAAGAATAGTCTTTTCAACAAATGGTGCTGGAACAACTGAAGGTAGACGTATAGAGAACTCTGACCCATCCCTTGCACTATGTATAAAAATTTACTCAAAATGGATCATAGAACTAAATGTAAAGTCTAAAACTAAGAACTTTGACAAGAAAACAAAGGGGGAAAATTTTTGTTTCCTTGGGTTAGGCAAAGATTTTTAAAATACCATAAATCCATAAAAGTAAAAAAATGGGTTCATTGGACTTCACCAAAATGTAAAACTTCTACTCTTTTAAAGACAGTATTAAGCAAATGAAAAGAAAAGCTACAGATTGAGAATTCATATTTCAAAATACATACTCGATAAAGAATTTTTGTCCAGAATATATAAAAATCTCTCAAAACTCAATAAGAAAATAAGCAATCCAATAACCTAATAGACAAAGGATTAAAACAGAAATTTTACCAAAGAAGACATATGGGTGGTAGATACATAAATGAAAGCATGCTTAACATCATTAGTTACTAGCAGAGTATATATTAAAACAAATCTTAATATATTTAAGATGATTGAAAAATGCTTGAGACACCTGGGTGTCTCAGTACTGGTTTAACTAGAAATCAATTACATTAAAAAAGAAAAATCCTATGATCATCTCCATATGTGAGAAAATTTAAAAATCATGTAATGCAACTCAACATTAATAATGGGGGGGACCTCTGAGCAGAGTAGAAGTATGAGAGGATTTTCTGACCCTGATTATCGCCTTCAGCCAAATCCCCAGAGCCAATATTCTTAGTAGGCAAACTTTAGGAGCATTCTATCTTGCCATTAAAAGCAGAGACAGTTCAAGAATGACCACTACTGCCACCATCATTGAACATGTCCTCGAGGCCCTAGCACACACAATAAGACAGAGACTGGAATGGAGACAAGGAGGGAGGGAGAAAGGGGCATCGGCCAGGAACGTATGGGACTGCAAATATCAGAAAACCGAACTACCAGTGATTTAACCAATGAGAGGAGTTCATTTGTCTCACACGTAAGAAATCAAGGAGTAGACAGTGTTAGAATATGGGACATACTTATACTGAATTCTTACACAATAAGTTATGCTCGTTACAATTCATTCATAAAAATTCTTTGTTGGATATTAAATACATTTACTATTTGGGCCATACTTATGCTAAAACATTACTTGTTGTTTATCTAAAATTAACATGTAACTGTATGTCCTCTAAAAATTTTGTTTGCTGAATCTGGCGTCCTTTGGAGCTGGGCATATTGAAAAAAGAATATGTTTTAAAATTAGCAAGAAAGAAACGTTATTGGGCATGTACATAATAGGAACTAACATAGAAGCATACAGGATTGTCCAAAAAGACAGGATTTTTTCCCCCTGATATTATTAACTCTGACAAAGTTTATCATATAGATCTTTCCAGAAGGAAAACTGAATAGCAAAATATAGGCAGTACCTTATGATACAATTCTGTTGGAGATGCACATTCTTCAAATGCATGTGTCCCAAAAAACTTAAGGCTACATGCAGTTATAATTCAGTGACAGAATTTCTGCAGGTAACTAATAAAAACTTTTTAAAAATTTTGGATATACCATTAACTGTGGACTACCCATATGAAATTACAAATCTTTTAGATCTGTATCTACCACATTTCATTAAAATTTTACTAAAATCCTTTCAAAATTATGCCTACTCACCAAACTTGTCAGCTGCCGTTTTGTCTCAATGTGAGAACTTAACCATAAATCACACTCATCTGCAGGAACCTGATAGTTTAAACAACAGTACAATGAGCCTGCAAACACCAGGAATAACAGGGCTTTACAGGTGAATCTGTGGATTTCAAGTAGCCCAAGTGCCGGGTGTGGAGTGGTCTTCACATGTGGGAGGACATAGTCCAAGTGAACAACAGGGTGGTAGAGCATAGAGGTCAAGGCAAAACTTATAGGCTTAAAATGGAGTCTTCAGGGGCACCTGGGTGGCTCAGTGGGTTAAGCCTCTGCCTCCGGCTCGGGTCATGGTCCCAGGGTCCTGGGATCGAGTCCTGCATCGGTCTCTCGGCTCAGCGGGGAGCCTGCTTCCCCCTCTCTCTCTGCCTGCCTCTCTGCCTATTTGTGATCTCTGTCAAATAAATAAATAAAATCTAAAAAAAAAAAAAGGAGACTTCACACAGTCTAGGCAACTGCCAGGCTCCAGGAAGGGATAAGCCAAGAAAACCGAAAACCAGGTCAAACCGGCTTGATCAGAGGCAACCAACAAATGCCTTTTGTGGAGATAAATTTTATTATTAGATTCTGGAATTCCTACTACTTTTTAAGAGATGGCCGAAGAGATTGCTTGCGACCAACCTGTGAAATGTGAACTGGGTCCAAACTGTGCACTGGTGTGCTGTATTTGATCGGTGTCTGTCCATTCTTTCTCAGATGAAATGGACAGAAAAGGGGTTGGACTAAGGGAGTTGAAAGAAGCCTCACTTCTTTGACTCAATTTACTATTTAAATAAACTATTTTTGTTTTCTTTCTTGGAAAGAGTAGTATATGGATTTTTCACCCCTGAGAATGTTAAACTTGAGCTATTTGTAAAGGGCAATTTGCTGCCAGGCGACAGGAGAGATGTGATTTCTCTCCCAAGCATTGTCTAGCAGGGAGGCCTACCACCTATGGACCAGATGTGTTCTCTAAACATTGTTGCTTTGAGATTTAATTAATTTCAAAAATTATATTTACTGTGTTTTTTTCACTTGTGTTATTTCTCCCAACCCATTTAAATTCTTCAAAATCATCTTTTTTATTGACCACACAATAGAATAGTCTACCATGTGCAGTTATATTAACTTCCTTATTAAATGAACTTGGGAATATGGCTATTTGAAGAGAAAAATTTTGTTAGGATTTTATTTATTTTATTTGAGAGAGAGACAGAGCACAAGCAGGGGAGGGACAGAGGGAGAGAGATAAGCAGACTCCCCGCAGAGCATGGGGCCAAACACTGGGCTGGATCCCAGGACCCCAAGATCATGACCTGAGCCAGAGGCAGATGCTTAACCAGTTGAGCCACCAAGGCACCGCACAGAATGTTTTTATATGACAAATATTACTCTTTAATGTGCTTGCTTTTAAGATGTGCCTTTTTGTCTGGGGAGTGTGCACAAGACCTTATATTCTGAAGGAACAGTTGCCATCCCATGCTTTTGGCATTTCTTTTGAAATCAGTGATCACAAATGTTTCATTGAATTGATACAGGCAAGACAATAGTGAACAGTGACAGAGCCATTTGACTTTCAAGTGGCAGACCCAATAGCATCCACCCAGTGACTCAGCCTTTTTCTGGAAGAGGTAACAATGCACCACCTCCATTCACAGCCCCTTTGGCTACACTTCCAAAACCACAGCCGATTCCCGTGGAAGCAAAGAAGTTCTCTTCCAAGAAACAAAGATCAAAGGTATTCATGATTCTTTTTTTTTTTTAAGATTATTTATTTATTTATGTGTGAGAGAGAGAGCGCATGAGTGGAGGCAGGGGCAGAGGGAGAAGCAGACTCACCCCTGAGCAGGGAGCCCAATGCTGGGTTCGATCCCAGGACCCTGAGATCATGATCTGAGCCCGAGGCAGACGCTTAACCCACTGAGCCACCCAGGCACCCCTCGTGCTTTTAACTAACAGAAGAAAATTGTTAAATACAATATTCTCAGTGAGATGTTTAGTAATACACACACATTACAGAGTTGTAACTTTCATATAGAAATAAATACTATTTTGGCTGCTGGGAAGCATTTGATTTTTAAAGGGGGATTGCTGTTTGTACAGCAATGTACGGCATGGTAAACTTTATCATGACAGTATCCACGGGGTCTTAAAAAATTCAATCATGTCACATTGTGACTAAATGATTGGGCCAACCTATACCACTAACTGGGTCAAGAGTCCCGAATATGATAACTATTGCTTTATATCCAAATTCATATTGCACGGGGTATGTTCTTATGAGGTTTTACTCTAAAAAGCAAGTTCTCCAGTTTTGCAAAGATATTCTAATGAGGAAAGGAAAGAAATTCTGTCTTCTCTAACATTAGGACCTCACGGTACAACATAATTAATCTTCCTGGAGATTGTCCAGGTTTAAAGGTGCTGGATTTTTGAAGCTTGCTTTCTTACGTTTATAAGCCACAGAGTTGTGATAATTGAAACTTTTCACCAGAAAAAGGAGACAGCTGGCAGGGTCTTTTTCTGAGCTTACCCTATGTGGTCATATTTATAGCTGCTCCCATTAAAAAGATTTAAAAAAGCAAGGAAGAAAGAGAAATGGAAGAGTGGCAACAAGAAATGAATTCGACTGTCTCTACGTAGTAGACCGTTACCTGCTCTTTCCAGACCTTCTTAACACCCAAATCTTCCTCAAGATGCTTTCCCTGCATTTGCAGCACTGGTGGGCTGTGTCCCCTTAAGAGATTTCCAAGCTGTTTATGTAGCAGTGTGTCATGTGACACCCCAGTTGCCATGGCAAATATTTGTGTTTCATGAGAAATGTGGGTAAAAAAAAAAAAAATGATGTAAATGGCCAAATCCCTAGACAGACAGGCCTCCGGGCTAGTGTTTGGCCTGCACCACGATTGTCTCAAATTCAGCTGTTTAACAGGCTGTGCGAAGGCCACGGGCTAATGTGCATAATGGGAACAGGCGGGGGCACCTGTTTTGATTCTCACCATGTTTGAGCTCTCAAGTCCCACAGTGTTATAGACAACAGATCTACAGGTAATACAAACATCACTAGGTTTTCTGCGGTAATCGATCTATCTCCGAAAAAAAGTTTTGTTTTAATAAAGATACTTTTGGAGGGCTAATTAGCCCTGCGTTTAATATCCTCTCTGCTGACTTCACGAAGCTTTCCCCTAGTGCCGGGGCAGTCATATTTAAAGACTCTTTCCTGTGGTCTCGAATTGGTACGTTTCTGAATCGACTGTTCAATGGTAAATGTAATTATTCATATGCTCTGTGAAAAGCGTCCTAGCATGGAAGTGAAAAGGCTCACCGAAACCCTGATGGAGCCAGAACAGACCTTAGGTCAGCGTCCACCATTGGATGGCGCGGTGCCACACGGAGAAGCCCTTTCTTGGAAATACTCCTTTCAGTGTCCCCTAGAAGCGGGACTTGGCATCGGACTGTAGTTGTTGCTGTAAATATTTACTTTGTCAAACTCTCTCTTCAAATCAAACAGGGCTCTTGGCAAGCAAGGCAGCATCGTCTGGGGTGGGAAAGGTCTTTCTAATTATTAGCTCCTGCCTGCATAGAAAGAGGGAACAGGCTGGCCCAGCGGGGGAAGCTGGGGGAAGGAGGTGGGGGGAGGCTCTGTGCTTCTATTTGTTTTGTAAAATTGCCCATGAGAGTCATTTTGATTTAAACTGTGTCTCATTCTTCATTGTAGGGGAAAGGCAAAAGGTCAAGAGGACATCATGATAAGAAGGTCTGTAATTTGTGTGACTAGTTGAAATTTGGGGCTTGTCACCTGATGTCCCTTCCTTTTGCTGCAGGGCAAAAGTATGGGAGGCCGGTGACAGCTGGAGACTGCAGCAAAAGTTCTTTTGCTCTTCTTTTATAAAAGAAATTAGATCATGCCTTCAGAAAAGAAAAAAAAAAAAAAAGGTTCATTTAAAGTGAAAAACCTTCCCCAACCCCCTTCAGTTAGGACTGAATTACTTCCCAGGCTGCAACCCAG
Organism: Martes martes; assembly: GCF_963455335.1. NCBI lineage: Eukaryota > Metazoa > Chordata > Mammalia > Carnivora > Mustelidae > Martes > Martes martes. Next base: position 47,435,995 of record NC_137894.1, read on the forward strand.
AAATGTGATTTAACATCCTCAAAATCTGGCTGAATCACAATGGTCTTCAACCTCAATCTAGGATCCTCATCTTTTGAAAGTCCACTTGAAAAGGGATAACATGAGAAAAAAATTTCACTTGGCCCCCAGCATGTGCATACGTGTGTGTGTGTGTGCATTCATACACACATACACACGCACACACACTGCATATATGAGGTCACTGGTAAGGGTATGGGACTTAGAACGAAGCTGCCTAAAACCAATAAGATAACAAAAACTCTGGGGGAATAACATCGTTCCCACAGACAAGTATGTGCCAGCAAAGAACATTCCACTGGGTCATGCGTGAGTCACAAATGTTCTGTACTTGAAGCAGGGAAGAGCTGGATTCTTCTCTTACTAACAGAGGAATTTTGAGCAAGTCACTGAAATTCTTGGTGCCTCAGTTCCTCCTCTGACAAATGGGGATAATAGCTCTTTTGTCAGAGGTTTGCTTTATTAGCGCTGTTGATGCGTGTGGAAATGCTCTGCAATTACAAAGCACTTGTTATCAGAATTCACTGGCCTATTTTTAAGAACATCTTCTAGGCCTCCGTTCCTTTGGGGATCTTATCAGAAAGAATTTCACAGGGAGCTTAGCCACCCCTGTTCAAGGAAAAAGAGCCCAACTTTTGGGTCTCCTTGTACTTCTGCAAGGGTGGGACTAGACAGAGCTGTACTTACAATGACTGTATACAGGCCTTCTGAACCAAGACAGATTGCTCCGCGTAAACTAATCAATGCACTCAGAACCTTCCTCCTGCTTCCCTTGACTTCTTGCTGGGGGGAAATTGTGAGCTTGCTTCTACACTTTAAAAAGGACATGCTTTAAGAACACTAGGCACGATGTATCTGGAAGATTTAGAACAGCGAAAGTTGATTGAGGTTGTTCTTAGAATGTGACAGTAAGCACCTTCCACACCCACCGAATGCTCACAGCAGCCCTAGAACCTCTGTACTGTCATTGTCCCCAGGCCCACGCATTTGGTCAAAGGATGCAGGGGATCCAGATGACAGAATGAGTCTCCAGAGTCCCCACTCCTAGACACAAGGTTATGAACTCTTCCACATGAGCTGGTTTTCCAAATGTTACCACCACTAGGATGATAACTACTACTGACTACTACAACCACTGCCACTACTGCTAACTACTAGCACCTTGGCACGTATCACGTGCTTACTCTGTGCCCTCCATGGTTCCTATGCTTTACATGGATTAGCTCACCTCATTTGACAACATCTCTGTGCAGTAGGTACTATTATTATTCCCATTTTCCTGGAAGGACCCAAATATGAAGAAGTTAAGGTCATCTACCTAGTAAGTGACAGAGCCAGCATACAGAACAGGGCCATGCAGCAGCCAGAGCCCCAAAGCACTACAGAGTTTTTAAACTTCCAATCATTTTTGGTGGAAATGTTTCTAAAAGATCCCATCTCTCTGCCTCCCTGATATAACTAACATCTTCTCTCCCCAGTATCACATATGCAGAGAGCCCGTTTCTGGTCATTTTTCATTTGTTTCCTTCACACTCAGGACACTGCTTGTCACCTCTGCTGTCGTGTCTGCTTTCGCTGGCTCTGACTTTAAGAGACTTTTCTGTCTTCTAGCTCATTAACCAAATAACCAAGACTCAAGAAATGGAAGGATAAAGTGGAGACAGTCAGGCCCTGCACAAGGATCCAAGGAATAAGATAATAAACAGTGGTAGACTTTGTAGTTATTTCAGAAATCTAAGGCCAGTCTTTTCAGGGCTCTAGTTCACATGTGGTTAAAGTTGCTACAATTGCCTCTCTCAGCAAATATATCTTTTTATTATCTCAAGGCAGTCATGTTAACTATGTTAAGATCCACTTAATTTCAATTAATATTTTGATAATAAAAAATCTCTTTTATGGGTAAAACAAGCAAACAAATGTATTTATTGGACATAATGGTCCAGGTTAATTCATGAGTGTGTTTGCTTCTGGAAATGGAGGAGGGAGAAGAAAGGGCTAAAAAGAAATAGGAAGACAATTTCAATTGTACCTTATGTGCTTTTTAAAAAATGTTCAACACATATATAAATAATTTAAATATATCTAAATCTTATAAATAATTATAAATATATAAAATATACTATATTTTAAAATGTAAAATATATTTTACATTTATATATATTTAATGTAAATATAAATTTATATTTACATTAAATATATATTTGTATTTACATTACAATAATATATATTTTAAAATATATATTTTTGTCTTCTTTGCTTCAGAGATATATATTTATCTCATATATACATCATAAATATTTTATATTATCTAATGTTATCTACTTCATCTTCATGTAGATTCCTCTGGTTTAAACTACTGGACTTTTGTAGCTTGCTTTCTTACATTTATGAGCGCCAGATATATATAATATACATATACATATAAATATGTAATATATATGTGTGTGTATATATAAATACATGTGTGTATATATGTATGTACATATGTATATATGTGTATGTGTGTATATATGTATATATACGTATTTATATAAATACACACACACACATATGTGTGTGTATATATATATATATATATATATAGCAAAGAAGACAAAAGATTAACATGTGCCCATGGTAGTTTTTTATATTATTTTTCTGTACTTCCTTGTATTTTCAAAACTATTTTCCAAATTGGAGAAAAAACAAATAAAAGAAAATCCTATTTCAAAAGACATACCTCTCCGTAAAATTTCCTTTGCTACAGAAAGAACAGGTTTGGGTGACAACCTTTAGTGTCAATTTTGGAGTCTTGCTTTTCTTAGTCATTGTTACATTGTTACTTTCTTTAGTATTTCCCCAGTGTATTACTCTTGATCCTTATGTTAAAAAATCGTAATTATTTTATAGGTGAGTCAGCTGAACTATTTTAAAGAAGCAACATGTGTGACAGTGACACTGTCCCTGTGCAGTCTCATTTCCTCCCATCTGTAGAAGGAGGGGATTAAACCAGCTCGGTTTTTTACAAAACGTCCATAGCCCCTACAACGCTCACCCTAAGACCCCCAGGAAAAGGAAAAAAGTGGAAGTTCCCAGTAGGTGGGGCTCTAGACCCCTCACACCCACAGCAGCTGTGTTAACTGTGCCCCTCTTTACAATCAGATTATATTGTTTCCAAACAAAGTGTTCCAGATTTGAAAATATATACTTTGAAAACCACTAGGTGATATCTAGCAGCATGTTTAGTTTTAACGTGACCTATCTACTGAAGGAAATAAGCCCACTTCTTTGTTTCTGTTTACTGAAGTGTAATTAACCTACAGTGTTAGGTTAGTTTCAGGTCTTCAATAGGCTGATTCAACAGTGCTCTAAGTACTCAGTGCTCATCCCAAGTGTACCCTTAATCCCCTTCACCTATTTCACCCAACCCCCACACACCTACATCTCCCCTCTGGCAACCACAAGTTTATTCTCTGTATTCAAGAATCTGGCTTTTTGTGTCTCTTTTTTTCTTTGTTTGTTCATTTTCACTTAGCATGATAACCTTCTAGATCTGCACACATTGTTGCAAATGGCAAGATCTCGTTTTTTTTTTTACGGCCCAGTAATATTCCATTGTGTGTGTGTGTGTGTGTGTGTGTGTGTGTGTGTGTGTATACACTGCATCTTCTTTATCCATTCATCTGTGAATGGACACTTGGGCTGTTTCCATATCTTGACTATTGTAAATAATGTTGCTATAAACATGGGGGGGGCTTGTATCTTTTCAAATTGTGGTTTTGTTCTCTTTGTGTAAATACCCAGTAGTGGAATTACTGGATCATATGGTAATTATATTTTTAAAATTTTTGAAGAAATTCCATACTGTTTACCTCTTGGCTGCACCAGTTTGCATTCCCACCGTCAGTGCAAGAGGGTTCCTTTTTCTCCACATCCTCTCTAACAATTGTTATTTCTTTTATTTTTAACTTTAGCCATTCTGGCAGGTGTAAGGTGATATGTCATTGCAGGTTTTATGTGCATTTCCTTGATGATTAGTGATGTTGAGCTTTTTTTCATGTGTCTGTTGACCATCTGTATGTCTTCTAGAAGAAAACATAGGCAGAATTTGACACCAGCCATGGAAACATTTTTCTAGAAATGTCTCCTCTGGCAAGGGAAACAAAACCAAATTAAACCATTGAGACTACACAAAAATAAAAAGTTTACACAACAAAGAAAACCATCAACAAAACAAAAAGGCAATCTATTGATATGGGAGAGGATATTTACGAATAATCTATCCGATAAGGGTTTAGCTAGTACGTGAAATACATAAAGAACTTCTACAAATCAACATCAAAAAACCAATTAATCCAATTTTAAAAGGGCAGAGGACATGAGTAGGTATTTTTCCATATCAGCCTACTTCTTGAAGAGCAGAGTGCCTCCCTGACGGTCTTTGTGCCCAGCACAACACAGTCTCCTTTTTCGTCTTGTCCTAAAGGATCACAGAGAGGGCAGGTGGTACTTTGGCAAGAATTGGAGTTCTCCAGCCTGAAGATACAAGATGAGATTCAGAAGGAATTCTAGGGCTGTTCTTTCCTCTTTTAGACTCACTTTGTTTCACAAAACCTCATTTAATTTACCTTCTTAAAGGAAGAAAAGAAAAAAAAAATCCAAAACCAGAAACCTATGGCATCATTTAAAACCATTTCCATTTTCTCTAATTCTTTAGCAGCTGCTACCCTCACCTATGCATTTTTGACATGAAACTTTCAAAGTGAATGAAAATTACATAGTTTTATGTGTAAAACAAATTTTTTTCTTGTAAGAAGTAATTGAGAAAAAAATATTCATAAAATTGTCCTTATCTTTCTTCATGACATCTAAGTATACACTTCTATTGCTTGGGACTAACAATTTTACTTATATACACCAGAAAAAAGTTTAAGTTACCAGTAAGCCACAAAATTACCTTAAATTTTTTTTTTTTACTTTATCTCTTTGATTCATTAAACCATGGTCTGATCCTTCATAGAAGATTTAGAAGGTTCAGAAAGGAGAAAAAAAATGCCTACACACACAAAATCCTATAATACCATATCCCTTTGGCATTATTTAAACTTTGGCATGGCCCTCTGTTGATATCATCCAATATATTCAACTGTGACCCATCACTTGTCTCCTAACAATTTATCATAAGTCTTTATATATATGACTTTAAAAGTCTTCATAGAACATTTCATAGAACATAATAATATGTCTTGAAGATACACCATAATTTTCTTAGTTATTATCCTACGGTTTGACATTAAATCATAAATGTCAGATTATTAACTATTCTAATTATTAATAAATAACTAAATCATTTCCTGTTATAAATAAAACTGCCATGAACATCCTCCATATTTGTACATAAGTCTTCATATTTAAGCTACTTCTTAGCAGTAGAATTCCTTAGTCAAGGGTATGGACATTTTCAGTAGTCTGTTAGTGCTTCAAAACTCAAGCTATGAATTTGCAAAAATAACTTGCATGATCATACAAGAGTTTTGTGCTATAAACCCAGCCCAAGTAGCTATCAGTTTCGTTCATACATTCATTCAACTAATCCTCACTGACCTTTAACCATGTGCCAGGTAGTGTATTAGACCTTGGGGATGTAGCAGTGAACAAAACAAACCAAGTCTTTGCCCTCTTGGGACTTACATTCTAGTGAGAAAGGCAGATATTTAATATAACGGTCAAGCAGTGATAAGTGCTACGAATGAAAATAAAGCAGTATCCTTATGCAGGTTTAAAGGAGGTGACAAGGCAGGGTGTTGTAAGAATTTTGCAAGTATCCCTTAGCCATGTGGGATCAACAGACTTGTCATACACACATTTTCCTCAGGAAAGGCGCAAGGTCAAGCTTTACTTTGGTGATAACAGAGGTCCTTTTGGAGGCTCACTCTTCTTGTTTTACCACACGGGGAAAAACGATAATGTGCCTTTTCTCAGAAATCTAGGAATCCCCCTGATGGCTAGTGATGAGATTCAAATCAAAACCACATTGAGATACCACCTTACACCAGTTAGAATGGCCAAAATTAGCAAGACAGGAAACAACGTGTGTTGGAGAGGATGTGGAGAAAGGGGAACCCTCTTACACTGTTGGTGGGAATGCAAACTGGTGCAGCCACTTTGGAGAACAGTGTGGAGATTCCTCAGGAAATTAAAAATAGATCTTCCCTATGACCCTGCAATTGCACTGCTGGGTATTTACCCCAAAGATACAGATGTAGTGAAAAGAAGGGCCATCTGTACCCCAATGTTTATAGCAGCAATGGCCACGGTCGCCAAACTGTGGAAAGAACCAAGATGCCCTTCAACGGATGAATGGATAAGGAAGATGTGGTCCATATACACTATGGAGTATTATGCCTCCATCAGAAAGGACGAATACCCAACTTTTGTAGCAACATGGACAGGACTGGAAGAGATTATGTTGAGTGAAATAAGTCAAGCAGAGAAAGTCAAGTATCATATGGTTTCACTTATTGGTGGAGCATGACAAATAATATAGAGGACAAGGGTAGATGGAGAGGAGAAGGGAGTTGAGGGAAATTGGAAGGGGAGGTGAACCATGAGAGACTATGGACTCTGAAAAACAACCTGAGGGTTTTGAAGGGGCGGGGTGGGAGGGTGGGGGAACCAGGTGGTGGGTATTAGGGAGGGCACAGATTGCATGGAGCACTGGGTGTGGTGAAAAAACAATGAATACTGTTACGCTGAAAATAAATAAAAAATTTAAAAAAAAAAAAAAAAGAAATCTAGGAATCCAGGCTGTTTTCACTCCCCACCTGCCAGTTTCCCTGTTCGCATCCCAGGCAGATTCCACCCATCAGTCCTAATTGTTCCAAGCGGTTGCCCTTCCCTATGGCGCATTCTTTCTTTTTGAAAATATTAAAAAGGGAGCAGAAAAGGTAAAATCAATGCAGCAATAAAATGAGATAAGTCTCTAGAAAAGGAAATATCACATTTGGCTGAAAACATATTTCATCTCTCTTAAAAATCTTCCTGATTTGTTCTGTTTGATCTTCAACCAGAATTTGATCCAATGAGTGTTTTTGTTCCAAAGGAATACATCGAGGGGTAGGAATTTTTTTTTTCCTCCTCAGAAAGTGTTTCAGAATTGAGGAAGACTCATTTGAATAAAGATACCTTTCAAAGTAATTGCAGAAATTAGCCCTAGAAAATTGCTATTGAACTGAGTGGCCTTTACACGCAATTCTCTTCCTTTATATATGTCTCTGCTCGGTGAGTTCTCTATCTTTGCCTTTTATCCTCTTTATAAAGCTTAGGGACTCTCTCACTTTCAATGGACACTTATGGCTTAAATGCAGTGACTAGGTCGTATGAACTGAGAACTGTTTTGTTGATCTGCAGACCCTGACTACTGGAATATCACTCTCTGGGGTTCTCTCCCCGTGACCACCTTCACATGTCGTTGGTATAAACAGCTATTCCTTTACTATGGTGTGTAAGTTTCTAGAAAACCTTCCTATTTAAAAAAGAGAAGAGGAGGGGAAAATCCCCGGGTCTTTTTCATGGCACACGAGGTGATGCTATTGGAGATGTTTGCCTTCAATGTGCTGGCTCTGCTAACACCAGGACTTTAGTAACACATAGCGTTTTGTAAGGGGTGACACTTTGTCAGAGAGACCTTGGGTATCAAAATCAGAAGCACCCTGAATGACCCCCTCCTGGAAACTAATACCCCACAGGACTTGTGAGAAGTGACTTCTCGAGGCCATGTGGTAAGCTGGTAACAGCCTAGATCCTAGGTCTTCTCACTTCAAATCCATCCCTTCCCCACCATGCCATGGTTCATTAGCATGTTCACAGGGGTAAGTTTAACAGACTGCTTTCCAAATAAGAAGGAAACAGCAGGTCAGGGCCAGGTTGGCTCTGATGTAGGAAGTGGTAAAAGGAAAATTGAAGGAGGAGAGCACAGCTTGGTATGGGGCCTAATGGGGAGTTCTGGACAGTTAGGGCTGTTGGCATGGATGGTATGGGGGAGGGGAAGGTCAACTAGCTGTGTGATCATGGGCAAATCACTTTACCTCTCTGAGTCTGAGTTTCCTATCTACGGTGATAACCACATGGACCGGAGGTAAGTCACTGTGAAAGGTTCTTTAGGCATGTTATGATGTTCACAGCAACTCTCCTCATTGTTAGAGATGAGATTTAAAAGTAGAGGATGTTGTCTTAGATTTAAGTGTAGAGGATGTTGTCTTAGTCGGGACTGCCATAGCAAAATACCATAGGCTGTGGCTTTAACAGCAAACATTTACTTCTCACGGTTCTGGAGGCTGTAAGTGCAAGATCAGGATGCCAGCACGGTTGGGTTCTGGTAGGGCCCTCTTCCTGGTTTGCAAGCAGCTGCCTTCTCGCTGTATCTTCACATGGTAGAGAGATCATCTCTCTCGTGTCTCTTCTTCTAAGGGCACTAATCTCATCAGGAAGCCTTCCACCCTCGTGACCTAATTACTTCTCAAGGGCCCCATCTCCAAATACCATCACATCGGGGACCGGGGCTTCAATGTATGAATGTTGTGGGGTCACAAAACATTCAACCCACAGCAGATGATAACTGGCCCAAGAGTATGTAGCAGACCGTGGTAGGGCTTGGACTTAAATCCCGGTTAGTCAGATCTCAGGGCCAAGGCTTATTTTCCTGAGTCCATAATAGCTTGTTCAGTAAAAAGGCAAGGCCAGGGGTGCCTGGGTGGCTCAGTTGGTTGGGCATCTGCCTTCGGCTCAGATCATGATCCCAGGGTCCTGGGATCGAGCCCCGCATCGGGCTCTCTGCTCAGCGGAGAGCCTGCTTTTCCCTCTCCCTCCGCCTGCCGCTCTGCTACTTGTGATCTCTCCCTATATCTCTCCATCAAATAAATAATTTAAAATATTTTAAAAAAGAAAAACAGAAGGAAAAAAAAAAAAGCAAGGTCTGTGACCTTCTAGACCCGTCATGCTCTAAAATTCAATATTATAATTCTGCTGGATCCCTAAATCCTGATTAGGTCAGCTACTCTCTCTGAATTTTGTTTATATCTTTCAAATAATGCTAGCCCTCTGAGGTAATGATGTCTGCTCTGCACAAAACTTAACACATTTCAGACTCTTGGCAAATATTAAAGAGCAGGCCAGACAAGTGGCATCTCTGGTTTTTCAGGGACTAATGCACGTTCGATCTCTGAGGGTCAGTTCACTCCTACTCTGAATCTTAAGTGCTCACGTAGAGCCAGAATGGCGGGAGGAATTTATTTGCGTTCACACAACAGAATTGCCAAAGCTAATTACTAACGGACATGTATGAGTGTCCGAGAAAGGGAACGTTAGCTTATGCATTCAAAAGCAATTTAGTCTTGGGGCACCTGGGTGGCTCAGTGGGTTAAAGCCTCTGCCTTCGGCTCAGGTCATGATCCCAGGGTCCTGGGATCGAGCCCCGCATCGGGCTCTCTGCTCCGCAGGGAGCCTGCTTTCTCCTCTCTCTCTACCTGCCTCTCTGCCTACTTGTGATCTGTCAAATAAATAAAATCTTAAAAAAAAAAAAAGGCAATTTAGTCTTTCTAGGTAAATCCTTCCCTAAAAATGATATCCATGTTGGATTATCCCAAATACTTGATTATTTACCTCGAGGAGATCTTGGTAATATCTTATTTTAGGGACGCTCAGCTATGGTTTAATCCTACATCCGCATTCTATCCACATGTGTGAACGGAACATTTCTCATAAGGATAATCCACTTAGAAATATGCACCCCTTTTTCCTAGAGTTCTTCTTTGGGCAGTAATTTATGAAGTTTGGGAGGCAATACCCGGCCTACTTCCTTTTCGCTTCACCCTTGTGACTTACGGACGTGTGTAATCATCACCCTACCTTCATATTTGTTTTGTTTTGTTTTAAATTTAGAATTTTTCTTAAATAATGGCTCCAGAAACTCTCAAAATCACCTAATTAATAGTAACACTTTGCAAATAATAAAGAGCCTTTCCCCGGCTAGTTGATTCGGTTAGTTAGAGCGGCGTGCTAATAATTGGGCCATGGCCACGGGTCTGGGCTCTGGTGAAGGTGTGGCCAGGGTCTCAGGAAAGACTAGGAGAGACTGTGGATGGCAGGACAGAGAGCCATCCTCGCTAGAAGGAAAACAGTGTTGCTATTGGGTAACATCACGTTGGGCGGACAGCATACCGGAAACAAAACAAAACAAAAACAAAAACAAAGCGGGAAGGGAGGAAGAGAGGCAGAGAAGAAAAGACTAGAAAGGAAGGACTAGAAAGAAGGAAGGTAGAAGGAGGGAAAGATGGCAGGCAATTATTTAATTGTCGACAAGTTCATGGAGACAAATAGTAAAGGAAGAATAACAGAAGGAACCGGAATCTGATGCATGGCATGACCTTTAATCAGGGCTCTTCTTCCTAGCAGGCTGTGAAGCAGCTTTGTCTTTACCTGCTCAATGGATCCCACAATGCTGATGCACTGCTTTAATTTGGGAAGGCTTTCTCTTGAGACACATGTCTTTTCCAGCTTTAAGTATGAAGTGCTCCCAAGTGTGGCATTCTCTGTGACGGATGTACTACAGTGATGCTTTAGCTGACTCCAAACCCATAGCTTCCCCGTGCCTGAGTGGTCTAGTTGATGTCCAAGAATGTGTTTCCTTTGAGAACAGGTCTTTACTGGAATATCATCCAAGAAGGTAGGGAGGTATAATCCCTTTGTTCTGAAACGGCCATGGTTAAAGTCTGGAAGCCCACTCCCAGGCCAGGGCTATTCTTTCCAAAGATCTGAAAGGCATTTGCTGCTGTACATGGATACCCTAAGCCTCTGCCTTTGGAAGGCACTGCCTGAGAGAGACCTGAGAGCCCTCTCCTTTCAAAATCTTCTCCCAAGTTTGGTCCGTTTTCATTGTTGGCCCCAATTCCACAGGAGTCTGTGTAAAGATAAGGAATTTCAAAACGATTTTCACAGCTCCAAGGAAACCAGGTTCCCCGGCAGACCTCCCGTCTGGGGCTGCACTTCTTAGTGAAATCTCGGGGTCTTGTCAACAGGATCCAACACGTGACTAGCAGGACCAGCCAGCGGCAGACATGTCCATCTGTGATGACTGTGCGTGTCTGTTCCTCACTCATGAAGTCTGGTCATTCAACTCAATTTTAATTCTCGATTTCTAATTCTCTGAATTCTAATGATGATGGGAAGCCACCATCAGACTCCATTCTTGAAGGAGGCAGAAATGCAGCCACGGGCCATTTCTGTTGGGACACGTGCCGCTTATCTTCCACCAGCTATGGCTCCTGATGTCTGCTACAGGAGGCATTACTTCTCCAACTCTCTTGCCCATCACAGGAAGGAACTCGCCTTCATCCACCAGACAGTTTGCATCCTCTCTTGGTGCCTTGAGAAGATCAGAAAGGGTGAGAGTCTTGGCAAGAAGGCTTTTTCCATCATTCCTATGCCTATAACAACTCTGAAGAGTAGGAAAAAGCTCACTGCTGTTGAAAGTCAGCCTCTAAAATTCAGGAAATTCCCCCTTTTGGACTTAACACTTGCTTTTCCACATTTTTACTTGAGAAGACAGTCTAACTATTCCACAGCCTGGAGCCTGACAAAAGAAAAAGAATTTGAAGGTTTTCTTTTCTTTATCTAAAAAAAATAGTAAATTGTGATTACTTACTGTCCTTTCATTGTAAATAATCTCTCAGCTTACTTTTCTTTTAGATAGGTTTCTGTCTTGAATTTGTTAATGAATGTCAGTTAATACTTGTTTAATAAAGACAAAGCATGAACAATTGAACAGTAATACTCAATACAGTCCTGTGACACAGTAGTTATTGATTAATTACTTGGGTCCTTTTCTTTGAGTTCTCTGAAAACTCTTCAAAATGCAGAGAGTAATATAATCCTACAATTTGGTAAGGATAGGCTTATACATCTGTAAATGTTGACATATTGAAGACAATCTGTCCCTTAAATCCTTACGCAAGAAGCAATCAGCACAGTAAGTTGATACCTGCCTTATAGAAGAGAAGGGAGGGTGTGAAACATCTATGCCCTCCCCGTACCCCAGGCCATTAGGAATATTTAGACCATGGGGCAGAGTATTTATTTTTCTAGTGCAGCAAGTTTCAATGATGAAATGTAGTGATTTCACATTGGACACAGACATAACACAATTTCCTTCTCTTTTTTTAAAGGGATATGTGAGAACTCTATTGTTGTTGTCATCCAAACCTCTTCTGATCTTATTTTTAAGTCACACTTATTCCATTCTTTTTCATGCAGAAAAGTACAAGGAAGAAAACTGCCCATCATCCCATTCTTAGAGAACCTTCTTGACATTTAAAAATAAATGAAATGTTTATATGTCTTAAAATTTCAATTGTAGAAGCAAAATGAAAAAGCCGATGCTTCTTTAGTTTCATTCATTATGAGATTTCAGATTCTCTCTACCCGGGGACAACTTCAGCTATGTCCCCTAAGAAGATACCAGATTTAAGAATAAAAGAACATATGTCAAGAGAAACCTAGAGAATGGCAAGGGTGATCACATACAATATAACACTCCTTATAAAAATCACTCTTGGATATTAACAGAAGGTGGCAGAAGAACTGGAAATGCTGGAAACTGATGGCCACTTAGAATAGATAGGACAGCTTTGATGAGCATATTTGAAGTTATCATACAGACTGCAAAGAAAGATTTCACCATTTTTCAGGACTGGTGGATAGCTTATGAATGAATGAGAAGGCAATGACATGTTTCCGTACATGCATGTGTAAAATGTAGATCACAGAGATTATGGGGTCAGCTGACCATAGCAGAGTAAACTTTTATATGGTCAGTTTCCTTGAGCGATTTTATAACACTTTTGTAGAAAAGATAATAGCTTTGAGTGACCTCTAAGCTATTCTTCTGGTGATGAGTTTCATGATATATACTAGCCAGACTTCCCAATTATGCCATGTATGTAAGTCAAAACTGGGATACATATTTTCCCAGCATCGGGTAATAAATGACAATGTGATAGTGCCTGTCTTGACCACTCATTTAAAATAGATCGCAATCCTATTTCATCTCTCGTGACACTTTCCTTTCACAGATCATGAAAGCCACAACACCTTCGAGAACTGTGAAATCACCATGGGATTATGACTTTTTTATTTATAATGGTGTCATAGACAAGGCAGCCCCAGACTTCTTAGCATTCAAGGAACATTTTAATTTATCTTGGGGAAGTATTTTTTCTCTCTTGGAACACATCGAGAAGTTTCTCAGGGACTATGCAATACCAGAAGTTAAAATAAAAGGGAACAATTTGGTAGCCTTCCTTCCAGAGTTTGAGCTGAAAAATAAACTTACCAGATACGACTTCCTCACACTGTTAGAGAACCCACTTCATATCCAGATGATGTTAAATCTTCCGGGGCAAAGGTACAAGGGCCAAGATGGAAGGTCAGAGGCTGCCAACAAGATCCAAGCCACATGGAAATGCTTCAGAGCAAGGAAATTATTCCTCTTGTATCGCCAGCAGAAGTGGGCATCAGGTGTGATTTCCATCGCATGGCTCTTACATTGCCACAAGACCCGAGTGAAGAAGATCCTGAAGGAATCACGTGAGAGACACCTGGAGAATTTCCGTATTCGAGCCAAGGTACACAAGGCTGCCAGCTGTTAAGGCAGACCTCTTTTTCTAAACATTTCTTGCTTGAGCGAATGCAGTAAGTTGTCTCTTTATCTTCCCTTTCTCTCTCCAGCTACCCTCCTCGTCAACCTCTCTCGTCTTCCACTCTTCTCCACGTAGGATGCATAAACCCTACATGTGTTTGTACATCATATTTTAGCCCTAATCAGGAATCTGCCTTTTGCACCTGTAAAATCTATTGCAATTTTTTCTATAGAAAAAAAAGTCCCTTCACTTTGACTATGGCTGTTCTGTCAGAAAATCAATGTTTTAACCGCACTACCTTTTCTCCCTATATATACCTTCTGGCACTTTAATTTGCTTGGAAAAAAAAAATCCTCTCTTGTCTACATTGCTGTCACCACTTTGTCAGAAAGTATTTAAGTTTGCAGACAGCCTTTTAATTAGTGCTCACAATTTCATTTATGTTTGCTTTCTCTTTTTTTCATTCATATTCTGTTAATTAAGTGAGCTGCCTCTAATCTTCCCCTGCCAGTAGCATCATGTAGCCACCTAATTAAATTAATTGGGGAAGATGTTTTAAGTATGTAATTAAATCAATTAATATAATTTATGCCTGGCTTAACTGTACAGTGGAAAAACAGCTGAAGTTTGACTAGATGAATCCACTACAGCTTCCTGTCACTGATCAATGCTCTTCTTGATTTTTAGCATCTGGCAGCCAACTGGAATCGCATCAGGACCTCCAGGAGGACTATTATCCATATCCCATCATTAGGTATAACACTTTTGCCTGCAAATCTATCAGCAACCTCTATTACCCACCACATTATGGCTCCTTGATTGAGTTCAAGGAAGGCCCCTTGTTTTATTCAAATTGGTCTCGGCAGGAAAATGTTCTCGACATGATGAGAGTAATAACACAGGGCCCTCGCTCGAAACGGCGTTTAATTTGGGGATTAAGCAAATAAAGTCATTATGTGGGGGCTGCTATTCAGTGGAGAGGTGATTTGCTGTAATTCGCTTTCATCTGTATGAAATGAACTAAAAAGTTGTATTTTTTCCCCCTGAAATAACAGATAATGTTTTCGATCTTCTTTAATGATAGAAGAACATAGGCTTGCGTGTGTTGTTGCTGTTACGCCAATAAGCCAGGATATTGCTTGTACACTGTTTTTAATCAAATGTGCAGTCAAAATGATAAGCTACATTCTCTGAAATTATTTAGTTCTAATTACGAGCAGATGGGATGCTTTATTTGCACCTAGGGCGCCTGAGCAAAAGGAAATGCTGTGTGAACAAGAATAATTAAGAAGTTGAATAGTGTTTTTTGCGCTTAAATAATCTGCAGTTTCATGTTAATTAGCACTAATGTAATTATTTAATTACATTTATGAATTGGGGAACTTAAAAGCTGTTGTCTGCAACACAGTAGTAAAATAGGTATGCCAAAATGACATTGGGGATTTTGGAAGTCCGCACCGGAAGTTCCTTTGAAACATGAGCTGCTGTCAAAATATGTGGGGTTGTTTGCTTGCTTATTTGTTTCGTTTTGTTTTGCTTTTTAATCTACCTAGTGTGCTAAAAATTTCCTTGGTGAGACCAAATTTCCCAAGCTGACTTGGTAGTTTTGACAAACAGCAAAACTCATCAAATCTTCATATTACATACTGGCTCTTTGTTAAGGCTTTTAAAGGAGAGCAAGCATTAAGTGATCTATTGTAATAGAATTCTAGATGGTGTCCATCCATGAGTACACATGTTTGTGTCCTCATGTATAGTATAGAACATAACACATTTAAACAGCAATATGAAAAAAAATAAACCAACATTAAAATTACTATATATATAATTATCTTTTACATTAGTAAAATAGTAGTAGTCATAAAGTAATGCAAACTTTCCTAGAATCTAGAGTGCTTACAGAAAAGTTAAGAAAACATGTCAGAGCTGCATAGAGCCTTTTAGTTTGGGTATTTTTATATCTCACAGAAGAAATTAGTTCCTTCTTAGGATGTAAGTGAGGTAAGACAGATCTGAATTTCATTCCAACTTGGGCTTTTGTTTTGGTGGGACTAGTTTTGCACACAAAATTAGTTCACACTCAGAAATTGCACTTGTAATTGATTACAACCAGAAAGGCTAATTGCAGACACAATTAACAGACTCGAGTCCCTTGGATTAAGGTGCAGGAGCCTTTTGCTTCTGCAACTAATTGTGGCCCTGACCTGGTATTACGTGGGAAATTTTGTTTCGTGTTCTCTATTTCATTCAAAACTAGAAATAGAACAAGACCCCCCACTTTGCAATGTTGACCAAGGTATCACAGGCACAATTTCCACAAACTCCTTCCTTCCACCTGTCACCCTTCAAAACCCCAGTGCAGTCAGCCGTGCAGAACAGTCTGATAGAAAAGAGCCTTTGTCCAAAGAGGTAAAATTTTGAAAATAACAGTATTCTAAGCGGGGTAATAAAAATAATTTTAAATGAAAATGTTTTAAGATTCCAAAAAGGTTTGCTGGATATAGATTAGGTAGAAAAAATAACCTGGTCAAAAACTAGAATTGTAGGGGCATCTGGGTGGCTCAGTCATTAAGCCTCTGGCTTCAGTTCAGGTCATGATCCCAGGGTCCTGGGATTGAGCCCCACATCGGGCTCCCAGGTCAGAGGGCTGCATGTTTCTCCCTCTCCCATTCTCCCTGTTTGTGTTCCCTCTCTTGCTGTGTCTGTCTCTGTCAAATAAATAAACAAAAAGGGAAAAAAAAACTAGAATTGGATTCTTTTAGATCTGATATAAAAACTAATTTTCTTCTAGAATACATATTCTCGGTTTAAATAAACACGTAATAAACCTGAACGTCTTCCCTAT
Source organism: Martes martes (assembly GCF_963455335.1). Taxonomy (NCBI): domain Eukaryota; kingdom Metazoa; phylum Chordata; class Mammalia; order Carnivora; family Mustelidae; genus Martes; species Martes martes. The sequence goes on from NC_137894.1 coordinate 47,452,531, forward strand.
TATAGTAATTTTTGTTTGTTAACAACGTAATAAACCATTTTAAAGAAAAATTGCTAATCATGTGTCTTCCAAGAGATAAGAATAAGCATATATATTTTTCTCAGCTGACCATTTAAAAAGCCCAATTACACATTTTCACAAGAGAACAATACGTGGGCTCTGATGAAATAGTATTTGTTTCTATAATCTATGTTTTAGGTTTTATAAAAAGACCTGTGGCTATTAAATTAAGTTTAGGTTTAAATAACGTTAACCTGTCACCTCCTACTTATTCCACAGACATAATTCTCAAACCATAACTTTCTCTTTTTTTTTTTTTTTTTTTTTTAATTTTATTTATTTATTTGACAGACAGAGATCACAAGTAGGCAGAGAGGCAGGCAGAGAGAGGAGGAAGCAGGCTCCCTGCTGAGCAGAGAGCCCGATGCGGGGCTCGATCCCAGGACGCTGGGATCATGACCTGAGCCGAAGGCAGTGGCTTAACCCACTGAGCCACCCAGGTGCCCCTCCATAACTTTCTCTTAAAAAATGATTATGGTATACCTTTCTTGTGTGCACCACTTTTTCTGTGAATTCTTGAAGATTTTAGGTAGACACAACGTGGCTACTTTGTCTCCTGCACTAGGGACTTACCTACACAATTCATGAAAACGAAAGTAGATAAAAGCAAAGCCCTTTTTTTCCTCTAAACACATGTCCCCCCCAGATCTATTCAATATAGTAATTTTATTTTCAGAGTTGAGAGGGATTCACTAATCAAAATCAGTCGGTAGGCATGTAAGGTTCAGGGAGGCATTTAATGCAAATTACAGGCTTGTCCTCTTTTTCTCTTTCTACAGGAGATTTGCAATCAATTCTGGTGTAGAATTAGCCTTAGAAATAATTACACCATGTCACTAGCCAATTAGGGCTGCACTAACTTGTTTGAACCCTAAAAATGAAAGATTAGTAGTGATAACTGTTCGCTCTGTTGCAATTATACGCGTTTGGTTCTTTGTTTATGCAGTTTTGCACACACGAGAATAATTGCATTCTCCAAACTGATGATCACGTAAAGGACCACAGTACATTTTCAGTAATGCCTTTGACCACAAAATATTCATCATGTATTTTCAAGTCTATGGCTTGATAATATGAACATTAAGACAATTACCCATTGCGGAGTAACCTCTCTGAAAGGAGGAATTATACAACTTGATTGGCTGGTATGCATTTGGGGTAGTATTCCTAGATGTAACAAAGTTTTAGCTATTTTTAACAAACAGGAGAGGTGGGATGCTGTTAACTGTCTAAAGGAACGGATCAGCCTTGTAATTTCATAAGATGATAAAAAAAAAAACCCTCATCCTTTCCAGAGTGTATAGGATAATCTCTTAATTGGATATTAGATATTTTTATCATTTTTATTAATGAAATACAATGAAATAGAATAACATAACAAAATAATCTACTACGGTTCATAGCAGGAATAGAATACTAGGATCTATTTTAAGCAAAATCTATCCGTCAAATAAGAAAGAACTGCAACAAAGAATCCTAATTCCTCTAGAAAAATCAGAAGTCTAAATAAAACCTAGGAACTAATTCTGCTTCCAGTGTCTTTGGCCAAGTTATTTCCTCCACTTTTAATTTAACCCCTGTGCTTCTTTATTACAGTGTGTCATTTGGGCTACACTTAAACTCAGTGGCATTTTAAAATATATTGACATTAAATGAGATGGGCCAAGTCTGGGACTCTGAGGCCGTGAGCAGGTATATGAAGCACTGCCAGGCAATTAAACCCCCAGCGATGAGTTTCCTCTCTCACTTCTCATTCTCTTTTAAAATAAAAATAAGGAATTATTGAGGTGGGATTTTCTCTTTTCTCCATGTAATCTTTTATCTTATTGCCAATTGATTTCAGGGCTAAAGAGAATCTGTATAGTTCAGCTTCATTTTTTCCCCCTCTGTGCATTACTTCAGCAAATTATCCTTGGAGCAAACACCATTAATGGGTTCCAAGATACTCCCTTCCGTAAAGCTATGGATTCTGCTGTTGTGAGTGTTAGGAAAAACAACACTTTTCTGCTGCTCTGGACTATCATGGAGGCCTTAAAGATAGGAAAACTTTTGTGTACAACTGACCCTATCACAAATGTTCATGAGACAGTAGCTCCTTAACCCCCCTCCCTTCTTTGGAAAGATAAGAACCAGATGTCACCTCCCTTTGTGAACAGGGGCAGGGTAGAGGACCACAGCCAAGAATGTTATCTCTGAAATCACATTCTTATTGTGCCTCCAAGCAGACTGACATCTTTCTACTTCCTCATTTTTGAGTTGTCAACTCAAAGACACAATAGACTTTGTTCTCAGAGCTAAGAAATTGGGACTTCCAATCAATTCTTCATGGTCTTCAGCACGTATTTTGGCAAGCAGCTATGGAATCCACAGTTCAGCTATGGCATTGCTACACTAGATCCTTGAGAGTGATGGACGGCCAAGATCTCCCAGATATGTATCTCCAAAAATATATCCATCCTTTGAGATCAGAAACAAAGTGCCCTTAAACTTTCCAATTCCTGTACAGCCTGAATCAAAATGAAAACACACTGTATTCATCAATGTTATATTCATCCAAGTAATTCAAGTCAACACTCCTTCATTGGATACACCAGAGTTGGCCCCATGACCCTGTATTAAATTACACAGTTGGCCTTGAGCTATCTAATGTTGCACCATGAAGTACAGAAGCAGCATTGAACACCAGCTCATGAGCTCTTCATGAAATGGATTAGTATTAGGATATGGTATAAAAAGAGTCTTGCATATGCTAAGATAAAACTATACTTTGTCATCACCTTCATTGTCATAAAAAATATTAAAATGTTTGTTCAGCAGTTCTCAGACTTACAAATGTAACAACTACAGAGAACCCTAATAAGCATTATTTCCGTAGGTTATATCTATCAATATATACTATATTAGGAACTAAAACTGAGAAACTTTAAATAATATTTAATTTACTTAAAAACAACAACAATGGGGCACCTGGGTGGCTCAGTTGGTTAAGTGTCAGCCTTAAGCTTGGGTCAAGATCCCAGGGTCCTGGGATCCAGTCCCCCATTGGGCTCCCCTCTCATCAGGGAGCCTGCTTCTCCCTCACCTGCTCCCCCTGCTTATACTGTCTCTTTGTCAAATAAATAAAATAAAATCTAAAATAACAACAATAAATCTGTCAATGTAACATAAATAACATATTTTTGCTAAAAAAAAACCATTTATTTTCCCAAACAAAAAAAAATTAATGAAAAGAGTTGCGTTGGTTTATAAGTTTGCAAATCTCTTAATAGAACATGGTTGGATTCTCATATCTATTTCTGTATTCAATCTGTTGCAATATGTTGTTTTGATTGAAGCATATGAAGAAAACCTGGCCCTACACAGATAATATTTGGAAAAGGGAAGACTGTTTTATACATTTTATAGCCTTTTCAGACAATTGTGTATATTCTTCTTTGGTTTTATACCAAACCTCAACAGTGGATGGGAATTCTTATGTTAGCTACAATGTGGAATTTGCAATCCTATCAATAATTTTTTTTGCACTTTATGAAAAAGTCAACTATCATCTTAATATTATTTTGAAAATAGTTTTGACCTTCCAGACTCCCTGAAAGGGTCTCAGGATCTTTCACAGTCTCTATACCATGCTTTGAGAATCACTGGCCTTAGCTGCCTACATGCCGGGCCAGCCGCTGATAACGCCGCTGATAAAAAGTTCCAACAAGAGTTCCAACAAGAGAAAAGCTCCAACAAAATTCTCTCTCTTCCCTCCTCTCTTTTTAAGATTTATTTATTAGAGAGAGAGAGTATGTGTGAGTGGAGGGAGGGAGAAAATCCCAAGCAGACTCCCCGAGGAGTGAGTGTAGGACCCGAAGCAGAGCTCGATCTCACAACCCTGAGATCACGACCTGAGCTGACACCAAGAGTTGGGCGCTTAACTGACTGTGCCACCCAGGTACCCCAAGTCTTTACTCTTTCCAGAACCGCACAGAATCCATTTGGCCAGTTTAGTTTGGGAATGTTTTCAACAGTCAACAAACACTTAAGCACCTCCTGTGTTTTCTACATCCACATCACAAAATTCCCTAATCCCCATCTGCAGATACCCCCCCCAAAAAATGCTCGGTTTTATTTTCATCAGACCAGCACTGGGTATACTACCTACACACATAAAGAACTCAGATAGGTGTCTCTCTTACTGTATCTTAATATTTTATCTCAGTAGCTTGTGCTTTCACAGTTGTACAAGTAATTAAAGCCTGGGTATAATCATAATGCCTCGATCACATTTATCTGATGACTGCAGTATGCTGACAGGCAATCAATTGTGACATATGTCACACGCTCCCTGAAAAATTATTATGATTACAGTACCAAAGTTGGCTAACATTAACTTTTTTATGAATTGGAGTAATTCAAGATCGCCTCTACAACAATGTCACTTGGCTCAGCTTGTATCCGTCCAGTATGCTTTTGTGAATGGAAGAGAAAGGGAAGGAGTGACTGACGGCTACTGCTATTGTCACCTGGTGTCAGCCCCTTAGGAGTGTGTGATGCATGTGACTATCACACAGCACATGTTTCAAAATGGGGAAAAGGTTGAGAACTACTGAGGCCTGGTTGACCATCTTAGGCCAGGGTGATCAGAGAAATGACAACTACTTGGTAACCAGAAGTCCACTGTTAACCTCTTCTCTGCCTTAGGTACCCTGTAAACAATAGGACTAGGGGACAAAAGGAACTAGAAATAAGCACAGGGTGATGAGCAGTCTGTTCCAGAATATGTGCTCTAACACAACAGCAGGGGCGTGTCACATGCCAGCCCCAAGGAGGCACAGTCGCTGAGCATGGCCTTGCTCGTGGGTTTCTGGGGTTTCTGGAAGGAAAAGCCAGTCCCAGCAGAGCTAGTTTCCTGGGGGCAAAGAGGCAATTAGTATCATCTGATAGGAGTTTGCATGGGAGTGGAGGTAGGGCTGAGAGAGGAGACAATGCAGAGATGAAGGTAGAGGAATGATAACCAGTAACCACTGGTGAGTATCCTTCATTTGGCCGAACACCAAAAGTAGTTGGATCACTTCACAGAGGCATCTCTCAGGCATCCTTCCTTTAACGTGAAGCAGAGATGATAACATTTTAAGAAACGACAGAACACTCTATCAAAGGAAAAATATTTTCACATGTGACGGGGATGGCCATAAGGAAAACGGTTGGGTCCCTCTCTCAAGTGATAAGGAAGAAAGAGTGCCCCTTTATGCCAGTGCTGTTTTCTTCTAGGCTGATGAGGACCTAGAAAAAGCCACAGGTCCCACTCACCATTTTTTAAATTCCCACAAGTTCTCCAGATCAGAGAACCCATTCTATAAAAGTTGAAAGGAGAAGATAGAAGGTAGGCATTGTATCTATTTTCTATCGCCCTTTAACAAGTTCCCACAAGCTTAGTGGCTTAAACAACAGAAATGTATTACCTTAGAGCAATAATTCTGTAGTTCAGAAGTCTGAGAGGGGCTAAAATCAAGGGGTCAGCAGGATTGCACTCCTTTCCAGAAGTTCTAGGGGAGAATCATTTCTTTACCCCTTCCAGGTTCTAGAAGCTGCCCACAAAGGCATGAATGAAGAGAGCCGTTGGCCCCCTTTCTCCATTTTTAAAGCCAGCAACAAGATCTCTCTTTGCCTTTCTTCTACGGTCACACCTTCTCTCTTTCCTCTCCTACCTCCCTCTTCCACTTTTAAGAACTAGTCATTAGACTGGGTCTAGCCAAATAATCCAAGACAATCCCCTATTTTAAGGTCAGCCTATTAGCAACCTTAATTCCATTTGCAACTTTATTTTCCCTTTGCCATGTAACCTAAGGTATTTGCAGGTTGCAGGGATGAGGACATGGGCATCTTTGGAGGGCCATTATTCTGCCTGCTGCAACAACTGGAAATAAAAGTGAGAAAAGAAGCAGGGGCTCTTTGTCCCTTCTAGAATTCTCTGCTCACATTTATCGAGGCTTGCTCGATAAGAGAGAACTCTTCTTTGATGTAACCACATTTATGCAAGGGCTAACTACTTCCTATCCGAACTGAATAGTAATTTGTAGGTTTATGTGATCTTGGACAAGTGACAAGGCACTTACTCTGGCTTTTCTTACCTTCAGCGTGACAGGTTGAAGTAGAATGTGTCTCAAAGCTCCCCCCATGCTTCTAGCTGACCTTTGAAGTACCTGTGTCTCTATAGATTATATTCCGAAGTATGATAGTGCATTTCCACTAGGCAGGTCTGCTGAGTTCCCCAAGGCCACAACATCCTTGACGATAGCTTATGTTCAAGTCACTATTGGATTTAATGTATGTACTGCCAGCACTGATGAGCGGGTTTTCATCTGGGTGTCAACACATAACATTCACTGTGTTGTATATTGTCCATGTAGAATGGTCTGTTGCTTGTCACAGGATTTGTTGTTGTTATGGGCTTTGGAAGCACATATACCCCACAACATTAAAATACCTTATGTTTGCACAGCACTTTACAGTTTACAAAATGTCTTCGTATCTGTTACTTCGTGTGATCTTCTATAACAGCGTTCTGAGATTGCTAACATTCAGTTCTTTGAAATGGGTGCATTTGTAGGGTTAACCAAGTAACCAGTTCTGTCATAATTCTGCATAGACATTTTATATGCATCCTTGATCAGTGGTAACAGAGGTACCAAGTAATTTGTTGGAAAACTGACCTCCAGCACTTGATTGAAACACAGACTTACTCAATATGCAGCAACAAAGTGATCAGACATCCTTTATATTTTAAATTGGACATCATCTTAATGAGACATCTCTCCCACCGCCTTTTATCTTTACTTTTGAAAGGAAATGCATCCGTGGAATGTTCTCTGGCATTTTTCTTAATCATACTTTATTCTTTAGGCATTTTTCCTGCCTTCTTATAGTTTGGATATAGAAGTTATTCACAAGACATCTTCCTAAACATTTATCTGAATATAGATAGAATGAGACACACGCAAAATCCTAAGCGTGCCAGTTCTGTGATCACACGTCAAGATGGCATTGTTTGCAATAGTCTACACTAACTTTCATATGTGGAACGCTTCCCCAAACTATTTTATAAATTAATAATTTTTCAAAAATAACTCGAACAAGCTATTTGTCCTTCTGCCTCTGCAGTTCTTAAGTTCATCTGCATAAAGCAAAAGGGAGACTTTAAGATGAATTGTTAGCTCATTTAATTTCCAGACCACGTCTAGTTTTTAAACACTGACATCAAAGCAAAGAGCCAATTATCAGAATGCATTTGATCTGAAGCCCTGTTGCATGAATTGCTATAGTTTTCCTTACGCTGAAAAGGAAATCTGTGTCACATCTCAAAGACGTAATATTGAAAGTCACTTTATCTATAGCAGTTTAACTTGAAACATGTGTTTGGGCTCACTAACCACAAGGAGGCATTGAAGCATCTCTTCAAAATGTGAAAAGCAATTTTACTTAAAAAAAAAAAAAGTTGCACCAACAGTTGCTGAATTTCACATAAGCAATTATACCTGCTTGTGAGTATGCATGCCTTTTAAGTTCATGTTCTGATCCACTTATTTTTTTTAACCCCTGACATACCAGCAGGAGGAGTTGCCACTGTTGTTTCTTTTAGTTTTGGACAAGAGTAATCCACAAGCCTTTTCACTTCTGCTGTTTCCAGTGGACATGAAGACCAACCTCAGGACTTCTATCAGTACCGACAAAGTAGCTGCATTAACCTTTATTGCCTTTTAAAGGTTAAATTTCTTTTGACTATGAGAGCAAAAGCGTATTTCTTTGGTATTCGGAATTACTTAAATACCTATTCCTGGCAGCAAGGGGTTTCTCTGAAATCTGTGTGTCAGTTTAGAATGATTCTGGGGACACATCTTCAAAATGCCACACAGGAAGCATAAGTTAAAAGAGCCAACACCGTTGTGTGTGTGTGTGTGTGTGTGTGTGTGTGTGTGTGTGTGTGTAACTCCAGGCATAATTTTCTTCAATGTTGTTTTAACATTCATGTTCTATGTCAGATATTGTCCCCATGTTTTTATAATCTTGGTTCCCAGTGATTTTGCTGGCATTGGAAAATACGAACTCTTCTTTTGCAGAATATGCTGCTTAGCAAATCTTCCAGAATAATGCTTAATCCCCTGAGAAGCAAGGACTTCTTTCTTAGGAGTTGGACTCTGTCTGCAAGATGCTTCAGAGAAAATGCTTTCCTAGAAGTGTGGACTGTGACCCCTGGAAATCCTAGTGTGCCATTTCGCCATGCCGACTTGCTCTTTCTGCGTTTTGACACCTTGTTTGCCTTTTAGGATATTCTCTGCCCGTGCGACAAAATATTGACGACTTCAACACACTGCAGAATACACAGCTGGGGAGGCTGTGTGACATCTTAGGTACAGTAAATACTTACACACGAGTGACTCTTTGGAATGTTTATCAGAGGATACAGATAAAAATGTTGAATTTTTGCTTATTTTTTTCCCCTGCAAGGAAGAAGTGTGGATTTCTAATCTACTGGCAGGGCAGTTAAATGTTTTGTTTTAAAGAACGGATTTATAGTGGCATTGACTTGAATTTTTTTTAAAAAATGACATTTTTAACTAATTTATTTGTTTTTTTTTTTCCAAATTCTAAGGATTTCTCTCCTATGGCCCCAAATCCTCTTCATTTCCTGACTCCGGCAGTGAGGGAAGCCAATATTTTATTATCTGTGTCAATATTGTGGATTATGTTATCTGGGGAATAAATGGAAGGTGGTATCAGAAATGAAAAGCGTTGTTTTCATTGTAAGACTAAGAGGGATGTGAAGACAGATTTTTTCTTAAAGAAGCTCTTATTTAAATGTTTATCATCTAATTATTAAAAAACAAAAAGTGCCTAGTAGAGGGAATTCTTAGAAATATAGACCTCAGGTGGGAGATAACAGCCTCGTAAAGGTCAGGCTCCGATACTGGCTTGGTCAGTTCTAAATCAGACACCAACCTGAGCCAGGTAAGAACACAGTAATGCCCTGGTTGGTGCTATTTAAGACTAAGGTTCAGGTTAGACTTAACGCAAGGTCGCAAAGGCTAAGCACTAATACTAAATCAGTTTAGAAGGTACGGGCCAGAAATTCAGGGTAAACAAAAACTGGGTTTTTATTAGTTACCAAATAAGGACTTCTTTGTTTTGCCGAAATATAATCGCTATGGCCCTTATTTAAGCAAAACAAGGAAGAATTTTAAATTCTCAAATATGACCAACTCAGCTGGCTCCCTGGAATGACATACTTTTACATGATTCATATATATTTCAGCATCATTATTATTTTATAAATGCCATTTGGTAACAAAAATACATCAGTACTAGAAATTTACAGTGTCCTAAAATAATAATAGTGTAATTGCTTTAATCTATTATGTAGGCACTAATATTGTTTTTCAGCATTACAAAAAAAATATTTTTTAATGACTTGAGATTGATTTGTTAGTGCTGAGCTATTTCAACTAAAAACCTGACTGGGTGGAAACCACTGAAGTGCAGCAGAGGGCAGACTTTGCTCTAATTTATTTGAATTAATTTTTTTCTTTAGCTTTTTATATACCCTTCTATATATAGCACAAACCATCACCAAAGAATTTCTTTACAAAAGAATCTCATTATTAGAAAACACTTGAAAGGATGAGGCTTCTATTTTAAACAATTCAATAATTCAGTCCATGTCTTACCTGCAATGGAAAATTTTGCTGATACGAGCATTGCTAAGAGACCGTGAACCAAATGCCTTTTTTTGGTATGCTGTCTTCATGATAGAGTTATCCGATCCCAAAACCCCTTCAAGGGGAGTAATGGAGGTTTAGAAACGGTAGTTAGAAGGTAGAAAAAGTACTCGCTTGTGAACTTTTTAAGAATATGAAGAAACTAGGAAAATTAGTAATTTTATGTAAGAATAAATGATCATCTCTTTTTTTATTCCATTGATTCCTAATGAAGTGTGTTGACTTTTTGCTTATTCAGGGGAAACAAAGAGAATCTGATTAGGTTGGTAAGACCTGTCATTTGGCTATTGGTGGTGAAGTCAGGGTGTCAGGTGGAGACCCCAATGGCTACTAGTATTTTCAATTCATAGATGAGTTAAGCAAGACAGTGACCATTATTGACTATTGACCAGCAATCAAAGCAATCTTTGTCTTCATATTAATTGCTTTCCAAAATTACCTGTCAATTAATTTTTAACATTTGCCAATACACAAGCAAATACTGGACATTCGTGTTAGTGATATGTATTCCTTTGCCAGAAATGCACAGGGAGGGTGAGATTAGCAAAATGATTTGTCGTCATTTGTAACCTACAAATTGCTTCCCAAGAAAAATTCAGTTTTCTTCAGCTGTGGAGTCTTTATTTTCATTGTTTATTTTTATGACTTTTTTTTTTATACTTAAAAAAATCCCAGTTTGGTTTTTAAAACCAAATGAAGGGCAGATCCAAAAGCTACACTGAGGTTAATTTAGATTGGTTTTGTACAGATCTTCACCATTTAACTGGCTTTTTCGCACTTGAGCGTTTCTCTGAAGTAGAGATAAATAACACTACCACTAAAAAAACAGACATAATGATTCCTTCAGACGGAGGGCTGTGAGGTTACCTTAGTTTGGTAAGACCCTAGTCTCCTCTTACAAACACGAGGTTTGGGATAAATAATATGATCATTCAGCAACTGAAAACAAGTTATTTACTGTCTCCTCAGTTAATTTATTTTGAGGTGTATGTGGCAAGTTGATTTCAAAATTAAAATAGGAGCTGCTTAGATTTTTACCTTTATGGAGCACCTCCTCTGGGCTCAGCACGGGGCTAGTTAGGACGGAGGACACTGCTTCTCCAGGGGGAGGATTTCTCCCACAGCCCACTGATCTCACTGATTGTGTGAGATTTTCTACTTCCCAAATCTCTCCATCCTCCCAAACCCCTTCGTTCAACCACCAGGCCTATACTGAGGGGCTCCTGTGTACTCCCTTCTGTACCAGGGCTTGGGGGAATACAGGACAGGCCATACAGCTTGTCTTTAAAGAGTTTGGAGACACGAGATTAATAGATTTGAAACAGTGGGATGAAATGATGGAGGCTACTACATCATGTTAAATCTTGGGGGCGCTGATAAAAGGAGCCCACGTGTGGAGGACAGGGTGTAGAATCACTGTTGGTTTGGTTCCCTTAGTCAGGGTGGGTCGTGCAGCAGATCCCTACATCTGCACTGTTTAATGAGTACCTACCACGTGCCAGACGTTGAACATCTATAAAGCCAGCTGCTTTAGATGTTCTTTCCTTTAATACTCTTCAAAACTCTACGACCCAGGTGATTTTCTTCTCCATTTTAGAGATGAAGAACCGATGCTTTGAAAGGTTAAATACTGTGCCCAGTGTTCCCAGGTAACAGAGCTGGAATTTAATCAATCTATATTCTAGATACTCTCGTCCGACTGAACAGAGGAGTCTTCAAATCCCCTCTCAGCCCTACCTGACCAAGGAAACATTTTACAGTGCTCCCTCCCCTGAACTTCCCTAAGGACCTGTTCCACGTGCTTCCTGGGTCCGCTGCTCTCTGCCTTGTTTGATGGCTGCTTGTGCACATGAAATGGTCGCTCCTCATGGACAGCATCTCGGCTGCTTTGAGTCCTCATTTCTCTCCCTGTCTAGCCAAGTGCTTTGCCCCTACTGATCAACCGTTATTTTATGAATGAATGAATGACTCCACTGGCTGTTGATTCCCTGTGCCGAGTCCTTAAAATATTAAAACCTGGCAGCCTGGAGTGGGTAATCTCATCTCACTATCCCATTTGGGTGGGATATTTAATTAGGATTCCTTTCTATGTACATAATAAGGAGCGCATCTCAAGAAGAAAAACAGTTGAATTAAGACAGTGTTTCCTTTAAACCAAGAATCACTAGATGTCCTATTTAAGTAATATACTCCTCTTTGGGAATGGAGCAGGGAAAAGGTTGGTTTCCTGAAATAATCATTGCTATGGTCATAATCAAACCATTTATTTGGACAGGATGTTCCCTGAATTGGCCCTGCCAAGTCCAGGCAGAATAAGAAATTGCAACTTCATCAGCTTTCTAAAGTTAATAGCTCTGTTTTATAATTTACTGAAGTTAATGGGATAAATTTTTAAAGCACTATGCAATTCCCATTGATGTTAATGGTAGTTCTGGGGCTAAATCCCTATGTATTATTTGAAACACACTTCCATAGTACCTCACAGCCCTCCTTCTGAAGGAATCATTGTGTCTTTTTTTTTTTTTTTTTTTTTTTGGTGGTGATGTTATTTATCTTTTCTTTAGAGAAATGCTAAAATGCAAAAAAGCCAGTTAAATGGTGAAGATCTGAACAAAACCAATCTAAATTAACTTCAGTGTGGCTTTGGATATGGTCTTTATTTTAAACTGTGCAACGTCAATCCAATGCCAGAGTTCAGAATGTCATTTACCTTTATACCAGTAATTAACATTGTGCCTGTTGTTTTTAGATGCCAATGTGAGCGTCATCTACATCTGCTCCCATCAAATGAACGACGAGTTACTGCTGTATTACGATAAACTCCTGAGTCTACAGGCAGCTGTCAAATGGGGGAACCTTGAGGACAGAAGTGACCTGCAGGACAGGTTCAAAATTATCACCCCCGAAGCTATAAACATCTTCCCTGTGAGTTTGTCTTCTAATTACTACGGCTTCAGGGATGCAGTAAAATTAAATTGGAAATTTTATAACTTGCAACGCTCTGGTACACATCAGTGAAATATTATTGCAAGTTTAACAGCTTTACTGATTAGACTACTAGTTGGACTGTAGGAAATAAATATCCCAGTTTAACTCCCAGACTTAGTTGAGCTAAGTCTGGGAGAGCTAGTTTCTCTACAGCTGAAGCTTAATTGCACTGGTTGGGTGGTGCCATCAAGTAGATGAATTTATAACCTCTCTAGTTCCTTTTCCTTAATTTTGTGTGGAGGATACCAAGACAGAGAAAGGCTGGGCCCACCATGGTCACCAGTCTTGTTAGAGACAGAACCTCAACCAGGGTCCCCATTTTCTGATTTCCACACTGCTATGCTTTGCTACTCCCTAGACTTGTTTCCTCAAGGGAATTTGGACCAATACACCATATCACAGGGTTCATAATGAATGAGGTTCAGATTTTTTTTTAACTTGTACTGATTTTTAATGAATGGGATGAATTCTAAATGGAACTCCATCCCCGCACAAGAGCTTTTGGGAAATTCATGGAGTCACAAGGTCAGTGTTCCAGAACAAGGCTGTGCAAGAGACAGCATGAAATGAATTTCTCTATGTTTTAACAAGAATTTAAACTTTCCATTTTAAACAACCAACATTTTAATACCTAATGGACAAAACAATTTTGAGGAGACATTTTTTTTTTGTATAATTAAGGGTCTGAATTTACTGCTAAAGATAGCTCTCTCCATTCACTTTGGTGGGAGCCACCAAAATCAATGCTCTATTTATTGGCAAAGAAACCAACGGCATACTATCTCTGTGTCATTGTTACCCATTAACCCTTCGATGCACCATGTTGTGACAAACCCCCTCCCGAAAAAGGCCTGCCAGGGCTGAGGAGGTTTGGTATAATGTTTCTGCTTTGCTAGTATGCTCAATGAATTGTCTTCAGGATTTACTCTCTTCTATCAAGATGAACATTTTATTTTTTCGTAACTGGACACCTCAGTGTTCCCCCCACCACCCCAGCTCTCTGCCTAGCTCTGTTTCATGGGCACTGGTTGGCTATGGAGGAGGGTACAGGGGCAGGCTGAGGAAGAGAAAAGACAGGGAACAAATCATCACCACTTACTGATGCTCTTAGGAACCTCCCAATGTCCTCCATCAGTGTCAGGATTGCTTGGTGCTTCCTAGCTACCCCCTGGCCTCAGTGGCAGAGTCACAGAGGACATTAGAAAGCAAGGAAGGAAAAAGCTATCATTACTGTGTAATTAGTTTCCCAATTTTATCCAGCCAGAAACTGGAGCTAATGCCTGGTAGCTGCTGATAAGGAGTTTCTGCACATCTGAAAAGTCCGTATACATCGAAGAGGCATGGAATGGGAAAGGGGCACTAATTTGGGAGCAGGAAAGTGAGTGCACAAGCAACATCTATCAAATGCTTAGCACACATTTTTTCATTTGGTCCTCAGCACAATGCCAACAATACAGAAATGATCAATCTCCTTCTATGGCTGAGGAAACCAAGTCTCATTTTCTAGTCCAAAGTTCCTGGTGGGGTCAGAGTATGAACCACAATCTGTCCAACCCCAGAACACTATCATGAATTGGAATGATTGCTTTGCTCCTGGATGACCTTGTGACTTAGGCAGCTCCCTTTACCTTTCTGGTCCTCTGATCTTCATCTATACAACCAGGCGATGCGTCAGGGCATTTCAAAGACACTTCCAGTTCTATACTCCTGTTAGCTGAGACAGGTGCCCTGCGGTTCACTCTTGAGCTTCTAAGCCAGAGATGGGTGGTTGGTACTAACAGATGCCCTGAGTCACATTCATAGTTAGGTCTGCATCTAGGTGAGTAGAAATGAGCAGGGAATATTTTAAGTGCTTACTACTTCTTATAGTTTAAATTTAAATTATTTGAGTAATTAATCACTCATAGGCAATCAACTTTTTAAAATACAAAAATTAAACTCTCACTTGCACATCGGTTCCTGCTCATGTTCAGTTATTGCTTTATTTCCTTTTAATGGGTTACAGAGATTGTATCAGTGCTGATTTTCATTCAAATGGATGGCTTTGAGGAGATTTTTTTTAAAGCGTGCCAAAAATCTGCTTGTACATCTCTCCAATTTACTATACGATGCTTGACTCTGTAACGGTAAAAAGTGCTCTTATAAAGTCATCGCGTCCGGTTTTGAACATTCTAATGTTTACGAAGACATCCCAAACAACTACTTTTTGTCTCAGGTCAAAAAAAAAAAAAAAATTAGCGGTGATAAATCAAATGTATGTAACAATGTTACGAAACGAGGAACATTTTAGACTTTTGTCATCTGCGCTAATCTGCTGCCTGGATCTGATGATCCTGATTTTCTCCCAACGGTCATACAAGACCCGCGGTCAGTAACGTGTCCTGTGCCATCTCTCACTCATATTCAAATCTTTATTAAACACATAGCAAACACAATAGTATGGGGCCATCTTGCCTGAAGAACAAGATGACTATAAACCAGAGTCCGGCTGTTCGCCAGCAGAGGAGCCAGAAACCCAGCCTGGCTGGAAGTGCCTCAGAACTCTACCATTAGGCTCTATCACGGCATCTGCCATCCCCTCATCACACCTCATAAACTCACCAGACCTTCACTACTCGGTCTGGAGAATGGGAGAAGTTGCGTTAACCGCAGCAAGAAACTGTGCCAGTACCTGGTTTCAATCCTGCCTCTGCTGTTTGCTAGCTGTGTGACTTCGGGCAAATCACTCGAGCCTCCATTTCCTCACTTCCAAGAGAGGAGTTGTTCATTGGTACAATGTTCTGTGGATCAAACAAGAGAATAGTATCAGAGGTTTTGGTCTTGTGACCTTGACACTGAGGGCACAGCCGCCTCGAAACACTCTTCTAGGTACCCTGTAAAGCCCACTGTGTTACATGTATTATGACTCAAGTCCGCAGTTCTCCCCAGTATTTAATTTGTTTACCTTTCCTCATTGGAATAATCTGTGGGGCACCCAAAGGGGTGAGATAAACACAGAAAAAAAGACGGTGATTAACCAGATGGGAAACAGGCTCAAGAGATGGTACCAGCCATTGTCTAGTTGAGCACTAGGTTTCCTAGACATTCTCCGAAGGAGGGGTTGCAAATGGATTTAAATTATGGTAGAAAAGGCATGCGGCTTATATCTTAGAGCTTAGAATAGAACACTTGCCCTGGGAGAGGGGCCCCGTAGTGTAAACTATATACATCCTCTTCTCAGAGGGGCTCTGGTTTTTTGTCTTTTTATCTAATTGGGGGCAAAATACACATAACATAAAATCTACCATTTTAATCATGTTTGGTGCGCAGTTCAGTGGCTTTAAGTACATTCCCACCGTTGTGCAACCATCACATTATCCATTTGCAAAACTTTTTCAACATTTCAAGCAGAATTTCTGTACCCATTAAACAGTAAGCCCAGAAGAGCTCTGGTTTTAAAGGGAAAGTTATTTCAGAGATGGAAAGACCCTAGAGACTTCTAGTCGATGCATTATTTGAATATGGGGGTTGAGGCTCAGAAAGGTCGAGTTTTCTAAATCACCTTGCAAGTTACAAATTCAGGCGGGACTGAAACCCAGGGGCTTTCCTCGTTCTCTTTCTCCCATACTTATCATTACACCTTCTAACAATTTGCAAAGTGGTGCTGCTAACATTCCTGGAAATAGTTGCTTAGCATTTCTCTGCATTTTTATGCCATGTTCAGTAGATAATTTTGATCAGAATTGGGAAAGTAGGTGCAAGTCTACAAAATCCCTTAACGCCCTTAAGACACTGGCATCTTGCATTATATAATTTGCACGGTATTTTTTTTAAAGATTTTATTTATTTATTTAACAGAGATCACAAGTAGGCAGAGAGGCAGGCAGAGAGAGAGGGGGAAGCAGGCTCCCTGCTGAGCAGAGAGCCTGATATGGGGCTTGATCCCAGGACCCTGAGATCATGACCCAGGCCAAAGGCAGAGGCTTAACCCACTGAGCCACCCAGGTGCCCCTTGCATGGTATTTTTAACGACTTTATTTTAAAAAGAGAGTTTTTCTCCGTAACAATAATTACTACCATTTATTGACTATCAACTCAATGCCATGCATTATAACAGGTGTTTTACATTCATGATCTTAGTTTATCCTCAGAGCAAGCCAACAAATAGGTATTTTTATTTCCATTTAACAGATGGAGAAACTGGGGCATTCTGGGTGGCTCAGTCAGTTGAGCATCTGACTCTTGGTTTCTGCTCAGGTCATGATCTCATGGGTCTTGAGATCAAGACCTGAATCTGGCTCCCCACTCAGCAGGGAGTCTGCCTGGGGATTCTCTCCCTTTGCTCCTCCCCCAACTTGCTCTCAATCTCTCTCTAAAATAAAATAAATATATCTTTTTTTAATATATATATTTTTAAAAAACCATTGGAGAAACGGAGGCAGAGGGAGTGTAAATCACTTGCCCAAGTTCAGGTAGCTTAAAAGTAACAGAGCTGGATTCTAAGCCAGAACTCCCAAGTCCCTAGCACTTTCTCATGTGCCATGATGCCCTCCTTTCTAGAGGAAATGAGCAGTCTTGGGTTCTCATATTCCATTCTTGGCTAATGTCTTTCATATGCCCATCCTCACCTGACTAAATCCTCCCTATCCTTCAAAATTCATCTTGACCCCAACCTATAATTTTGTAATAATAATATGAACTAACATTCATTAAGTGCTTATTATGTAAGTGCTTCTCATGAATTATCTCATTGAATCCTTGCAGCATCCCTATGAGTTGGGTATTATTATTATACTCATTTTACAGATGAGGAAACTGAGGTCCAAGGAGAATTAGTAATTTGCCTTCTCTGCTGTCCCCACCAGCACATGGCTTCTGCCTCCCTCCTCCATGCCTCTGAGCCCTCTGAAAATTTTTAAGGCCCTTCTCTGCCTTGTATTAGTTATCCATTGACTGTACTCACTTTTGTCCCCACTCCTAAAATGCAAAGACATGCTTTACTGGGTTAGGTGTGTGCTGAGCCGGTGGCTCTGTCCTCTGCCCCTCCTAGACATGCCAGAATTATTTATTTCATTGAATGAGCGGTCACATGTATTATTGAACAAGGTCTAAATTGTCAAAAATAGAGAGTTTTCCTTTGAAAAATAAACTTAAGTCTCACTGAAATTTTCAAATATTTTCTATCCATGAATCCTGTCCAGAGTGTGGGCTAAAAACCAAAATAATCGTTATAAAAGTACGTATTTTCTAAAGTGGACTTGGTGGTAGAACTTTGGAAAGAGAGTATTGTGCGCCCTTTGCCTACCCAGTCACTTAAAGAGTAGCCAGATTAGGAATCCCATAGAGTGAAGCATACTGTAAGGCTTTTTTCTTCATTTTTTGTATTGATTTTCCAGACGCTTTAGTATTAAACCATGCCAGAAGTGTTGCAGAGATGAATCACTATTATCCAAAGGCCGCCAGCCTCTTTTCCTTCTGACAGAAGGATAATTCCACGTGGATCAAATAAATACAGATGTGTAGTAATTAGTTCTATTCCCAGTGAGCCCATTTCCAACGCACTAAAGATGTGAGCGATTATGAAACCTCACCCCAACAGCTTTTATCAATTTAAACTGCTAAACAACAGGATAGGTCACAACCCAGCCTGCTATTAATAATGCATTTATTGTGTGCAACATTATAAATTGGGCGTATGGACTAGAAAAAGAACACCTTTTAACAAGAATGATATGGTCTTCCCCCAGAAGCATCATATGTGCCTGGCCACTTACCTGATGTACAGTCCCAAGGCGATCAAAAGAATAAAAAATCTCATCCAAGGAAAAGAGGCCTACATTGTCAGTGGGCTCCTGCACAGAGACGACTTGGCTGTGGCAGATATGTTAAACATACCCATCCTGGGTCCGGAGCCTGAAATAGCTCATCTTTACAGTAGCAAGTCTGGAAGCAAATGGGTCTTTGAGAGCGCCAATGTGCCCGTCCCTCCTGGAGTATATGGCATCTGTCATCACCAACAGGTATGCAGGGTGGACGAGGGAGGCTCTTCTCAAATGTGGCGCACCCTCTTGACCTTGTGGGAACTCCAGGTCTTCTGGAGCCAGCCCTAACCCAACGAGGAATACACGGAATGCTTAAGTTATTTGTGGGATCTGCGTTAGGTCTTCGTGTTTCAAAGTATCTTCTTATTGGCCTTGCAGAAATTGTGGGGATTACTCAAGATATTTACTCATTTGTGTTAAGCCACGGAAGGCCCTGTCGATGTACTAATTTGCTCTCAGTATTTATCACCTTAACATGGATTAATTGATCATCATATTAGCTAGCCAGTCATTTAGGAGGACTTAAGAAATGCAAGAGTCAGTTTGGGTGAAAAGGAACAGGTTTGGAAAGGTGAGCCTTTCTGCCGAATCAGGCTGCAGAGGTCCTACAGCCGAGGGCTGCACACATCCTTGGCCCTGTAAAACAATCCTTTGGCTCCTCAGGAAAGGGCCATAAAGGGAGTAGGAAGAGGACAGGAAACAGATCTGGAATAAAACTACCTGCATCTGCGTCTTTGCTTTGGACCAGGTCCAGATTCCTTCAGCAGATAGGTAGGATCCTAACTATTTAGAGAACTATAATATTAGTCACTAGAAATGATCTTGGAGTCAGCTGGGGCAGGTGTTCTCCCATTTAACCTCTACCTTTTTTTTACAAGAAAGAAATAGAAAGACAAATGGGCGTGAACATTCCCTAACCTCTGTTTCAGTATATCTCTTGACCATCACTCCCAGCCAGTCAGTTACCGCAGGCACCCAGTTCTCAGGAACCTAAAGAACTGTGTGCAATGAAGCGGTGTGTGAGGGATGATCCTTAAGGATCCTCCTCCTTCCCTCAGTTGCTTGATCATGACACTCCGAACGTCATAGCTGCCGAGCCCCCCAAATCAAGCCTTTCAACAAATTGTACTTCTCAGAGACTAGTCTGAAGGTATTGTTAACTTATTAAATTGCCCTAAAATCGTCTTGCTAGAGTGTACTTGGGCAATACGTGGGCTCATGAAGGAAGTTGCTCTTGAAGATGACAGAGTGTGGAAAAAGCAAGCACAGGCAATTTTAATGAGTGAGACAGAGGCTCCCCATGAGCTGGTGCGCCCCACTGTTGACCGCCATTATTCTCCACTGGAATTTGAAAGTAACAAAGTGGATTGCTCGACTCTGCTTCCCAGTGGAATACTCAGCTGAGAGACTGGAAACAAGTGAAATGCGCTTTCAAACTATAATTATACATATGTCCACTACACGAAACCGTCTTCAAAACTTTAAAATGAGTGTGCAAAATTTATAGGAAGTCTTGCTTTCACCTTGACTTGATGAGAATTTGGGCCATCTTTGCTAGGACATGTTTTAAACTGTATGCAGTTCATTGTGGAAAGCAGTAAAACCTCCCTCTCATGCTGGTATTCAGAAGCAGGAAAACCTCCTTGTAGACAACTCGAATTTGAGCAATGTCATTTAACCTCTGGCATGTGCAAATCGTATCACGATAAACCAAGTCATCACTGACTTCCCCTCCACTTGTTTGAAAACATACATCTGAGGTCATCAAGAATTAAAGTACTCCATTGAGATTTTTCCAGATAGTGACTGTCCTACCGAATCTGAGTGTGCCAGCGTTTTGAATTTGCAGATGGTGATGAATCAATAACACTGACTTTTTACCGATGTGCATCATAAACTTAAAGCCGGTGAAAGAAAGCTGTGATTATTTTAATTTAGGTGAATAAATATTCCCGACTATCAGCTGGATTTTAGCAGCCAACGTTTTCCTACTTCTGCTCTACACCAGCGTAAATTAAATGGCAATTAAAAAATATATTACCTCTTTTGAACAGATAGACTCAAATAGAAAATTGATAAATGTTTGGAAATAGCGTAAAGTCGTTTGGTTTATGATTAAGTAATTTATTTGTTTGTTTTTTAAATCTAGCATGAGCCCAGTGAGCATTTCCTCTTTTGATCCATAAAGTAACCATGCAAGCTCTTTCTGACATGTGCTCCATATAAAATATCGACAGCTTCAGTTAAATAATCAAAACTGGCGATGCTATTTTAAAAGCACTGTTCAATTTTCACTTAAAGATAGCACATAATTCTTTCCAGTGGTGCAGTCTTTACAATACTATTGATCCTCTTCATTACTGTGGGGGATCCATCAACAGACACCCATTTATAGGATTCTCAGCAGCAACAAATAATGGGATTTGGAAGAAACAGATAATAATTCTGTTAGTAGTTGAAACCTCCAAATATACAATATATCTGAACATACAATGAAAAAGGCTATGGCTACGAAGGCTATGAAGGCCAGGACACTAAAAAGCCTGGAACACCTTTCCTTAACGTTAGCAAGAGAATTTCATCAGATATTAAGAGCCAGAGATCATTTCTACTTCTGCAAAGTGTGATCATGATACAGCAAAGTATGATTAAATATAGAATCTGGGGGTGCCTGGGTGGCTCAGTCGTTAAGCATCTGCCTTCGGCTCAGGTCATGATGTCAGGGTCCTGGGATCGAGCCCCACATCGGGTTCCCTGCTCAACAGGAAGCCTGCTTCTCCCTCTCCCACTCGCCCTGCTTGTGTTCCCTCTCTTGCTGTGTCTCTCTCTGTCAAATAAATAAATAAAATCTTTAAAAATAAATAAATAAATAAATAAATAATCTGTCTTCTCAACACATTAGAGAAAGAAGGGATGTAACTTTGAAAGGCACATTACAAAACCTTCCTAGGCTATGCTCATAGCCATATGGTATGCAGACAAGAGTACTTGTCATTTAAACACCAAATTATCTGCTGACACTACTTGATCATTAGGGAGCTAAGACAATCCCATTTCCACCCTAATTGAATACCCCATGGTTGCATGGGGCTTCCGGGGATCCCAAGTACACCCATTTTGATATCACTTCCATACTGCTGTGTAGTGTAACACCCCCAGGAAGATTTGCTGAAAAGCCACAACGCAGGAGAACCGATTATGTCTTTACTCAAAATAATTTTAATCTTCTAGCTCCAGACTTCAGCAGAACTACAAACTCGAGTCCTTTCACACTCCTTGGTTTAAAAAAAAACAAAAATTTAAAAATCTGTTCGGTGAGCAAATCATCCAAAGACAAGAGAATAAGAGCGCCACAGAGACCTCCCCAGGTACAGAGGACCATAAAGATAGCTCAGAAGAGAGAATGCTTAGTACTGTTTTGTTTCTTTATGGGTAATACAGACCAGAACATCAGACGGGGAGACCAGACAAAAAAATCATTCTGTGATCTAATGGGTTGTTTTTCTCCAAGGCTCTACTAGTAGAGTATTATTTATAATCAAGTAATCTGGACTATAGACTTTTGCCTGATTCAGATTTATCCAAAGTGGCTTAATTGACTACAAGGAAAATTGCTTCTCTTGCTCCTCTTCTGACTTCTTCCTCCACCTCACCCTCCTCCAGCCCCTCTCTGCGTACTGAGGTAGGCAGCATGGTGGAGAGCAGGGGAACACAGGTGCTGGAATCAGAGCACCCTGGGTGGTCTCTGCTTTTCCACTTAACATCAGGTGATTGGGGATTGTGGGTAAGCCGTTTAAATTAGCTGAGTCTCGGGGCACCTGGGTGGTTCAGTCAGTTAAGCTCAGGTTAGGATCCCAGGATCCTGGGATTGAGCCCCACCTCTGGCTCCCTGCTGAGCAAGAAGTCTGCTTCTCCCTCTCCTTCCTCTTCTGCCCCTCTCTTTCTCTATCACTCTCTCAAATAATTAAATAAAATGTTTTTAAAAATAACAAATCAGCTGAAACTCAATTATTCATATATAAAATGGAACTAATAGTGATGCCTGCTTCATTTTTGAGCATTCCAAGATAAAATTCATGAAAAGAGCCTAGCCAAACGCCGGGCTCCTATGGAGAGTTCAGTACAGTTAAATGTTGGCCATCATTGTCTTAGTAAAGCTTGAACTTCTAACCCTTCCATTCCCATGGGATTGAGCCCAGTTCTTGAGGAAATACTGTCTCAATGAAAACATAGTTGTTTTTCATGAGTGTTTTATCTCCTTTATCTGTCTTGCTCACATAATACTTAGGATATACTTGGCCAACTGACCAAACAAATGCATTTCATGTACGCTAATGAGGAAACAATTAAACCTTTATAGGTTATAACATCTAGAAACTCAGCAAAGCTCCAAACAGTTAAAGTTCTCAAGACTATAACTCATTATGGTCTTGAAACTATTTAAAAAAAAAAAGCATTTGAGGGGCGCCTGGGTGGCTCAGTGGGTTAAAGCCACTGCCTTCGGCTCAGGTCATGATCCCAGTGTCCCGGGATTGAGCCCCGCATCGGGCTCTCTGCTCAGCAGGGAGCCTGCTTCCTGCCTTCTCTCTCTGCCTGCCTCTATGCCTACTTGTGATCTGTCTGTCAAATAAATAAATAAAATCTTTAAAAAAAAAAAGCATTTGAAAAATCAGTAAGTAAACACATAATGCTCTTGGGGTACCTGGGTGGCTCAGTCAGTTAAGTGTCTGCCTTTGGGTCAGGTCAGGATCTCAGGGTCCTGGGATTGAGTCCCGTGTGGGGCTCCCTGCTCAGCAAGGAGCTTGCTTCTCCCTCTGCCCCTCACTTGGCTCATGCTCACTCTCTCTCCCTCTCTCTCCTTTGGTCCTAGTGGTTAGTGGTTTCTTCACATTATAAATATATCACTTACAACTTCTAATCTGTCTTAATAATTAGAAGATAACCAAACAAAGAAACCATTTGAATACACCTGAGTACAACTAAGTTAATACAATAAGAACGAATCAGAAAACGAGCCATATTAAATATCGCTGTGTCTTGGGCCCCACAGATGCTAGAACAGCTAGGTCAGCTGGTCATAGATCACCTGGAAATTCAACGCTGGCTCTTTAAAATGGACTATGAGTTTGGAGGAAACGGGATTGCCTTTTGTGACGTTGCTTCCCATCTACAGTGCTACAAGTGGTTCCTACAGGAGAAGAGCAGATATGGCCGTGAGAACTGGAGGAAGAAATGGGCACAGGTGAGTTCAATGTTGACATAAGCCTATGGTGTTTGTGAGCAGTTAGGAGATGGTGCAAAAGGCTCAGCTGGGAGGTGAGAGCACTTTCTTCTAGACTCAGCTGCATCACCTGTCAGCAGTGAGATCATAGGCGTGTCAAATTTTTACTTTCTTGGGCCTTAGTCTTCATATATAAAGTGAATGGGCTTGATCAAGTTACTTGAATATTATTTCTAATATTTTTTTAAAATTTTTTAAAATTTGAATTAGTATTGCCACACAATGTTACATTAGTTTCAGGTGTACAAACGGTACTCTCCACATTTTGCAGTACTCACGACAAGCATCGCCACCATCTGTCACATACAGCACTATGACAATACCAATGACTACATTCCCTATGCTGTCACTTTCATCCCTATGACTTATTCATTCCAGTTATCTTCATAACTGGAAGCCTGTATGATTAGGTATTTTAAATGTCCCTTTTTGGGCCCTAAAAGTCTTCAAGTTGATTACGGTAATTGGGAAGAAATTTTTTTTTTTTTACCATATTCAAATAGCATTTACAAATCTCATCTTTTGGTCTAAGTGGGTCTCGATCATCTGCTTCTAACGAGTATTGTTATTAAGCTAGCTGTGTTTTATTATGAGAGACAAGTTCTAGTAGTGAATGGTTGTCACTGGAAGCTAATGTATAAAAGCATTCTGTCAGCAGTCATATGTTTCTGAAGACAGTTCAAGGAAATTTATGTAACCGCTGGTCCCTATGAGATGTTGAGAAAATAATACATCTCAGCCAGAAAATCTCCCAGCAAAAGCTAAATAATAGGGAAGAAGCCTTAGCATATGAGTGGATGTGTATAGGTTTTTCCCATGTATACTGGTGGAAGGATGAATTGTACAACTTCTTAGCCTGTTCCAAACTTACTTAATAATTAAAGTAATTTTAACGGCTTCGTATATCACTTAAACCCACCATTTTTAAAGCTGCCTCACTTTGCATCCAGAGGACTAGACCTCCCTGGCTTTTCTGAATGTCAGATCTCTGTTTTGGCTAACACACTA
>NC_137894.1:47477626-47612419 GCF_963455335.1 Martes martes
AGCCTGCCACGTACACCAGGAATCAAGGGCAGGGTTTGTCGGGCTTTTAGGACCGCAGTGTGGGCCCTGGGGGCTGGGGGGAGAGGGGGAGGGCGGCGGAGAAATTTCCTGCTTGTGTGTGTGTGTGTGTGTGTGTGTGTGTGTGCGCGCGCGCAAAGTTCAACTAAGAATTTCAAGAAACGCTTAATCTTGATCTATTGCAACCCCAGCATGCAGCACGGAAAAAGAAACAGCAGTTTAAGTGCTGGAAAGTTGAAAGGGAAGGAACCTCTCCAGCATTTCTGGTAAGGGCGAAGCAGTTGTGCGGAGCTTCGGAATGGAAGGGCAACATATGTGCCTCAGTTGGACAAAACGCTTCTCCAGTCAAATCAACTGCTAGGCCTGCATGCTGGTACAAGGTGGAGGCCTACATAATGAGGGACAGACTCCTCGAGAAGCAGCGAGTGGATAATGCTACATAAGTATGGAATTATATACCGCATTTTCACCATTCTGTTTAATGAGAGCCGCCACCGCAGCGAATCACTTGCCACACAGCCGAAATGGGCCATTAGCTATCAAGGGAAAATTGTCTTTGCCGCTTTCAGCAGATGGAGCAAATATTTTACAAAGCAATTTTACATACCAAAAACATTTGTGTGCCTTGGTAATGTTGGCTGTTTTACATTATGTTACCTTCTACAGCAGCATAATTTTCCATCTCATCGAAGGCAAAGTTGGCATTTTTGATTTTTAAATTCTCAATTAACAATTAAACATGGAGTATTAAAGCAGTCCATAAACTTTAAGTAGGTGTGGGAAGTAGTTTATGACTTGCTGAAGACATTTTCATTTTTCCTTCATCTTCTCAGCATATTTTTGCACTCTAAAGAGGGACTGTTCCTAATGATCTTAATGGAGAGAAATGAGTGAAAACTTCACTACTGATGGCAGAATGAGAGTAACCAAAGCACAGACGATCAGAACATTTGCTGGCGGAAAGCGTCCAGCACGGATTGTGGGCACACGGTTTGGACCACCCATTTGTATCTGCTTAAAATGTTTAAACGTCAAGCAACAGAAAATCCAACTCAAAATGGCTTGACTATCTATCTCAGCTAACCAAAAATCCAAGGACCAGTCTGACTTTGGACAAGGCTTAATCCAGTAGCTCAGTACCATGAAGAACCTGGTGAGTCCATCATCTCTCTTCCGCATTGCCCACAATGTCTGCCCCACCCTCAGGCGGGCCGTCGGCAGGGTTGCAAGATGGCTGCCAGCAGCTCTGGAGCTTGTCCTTGATCAAGACAATAGGAAGAAAGAACATTGCAGCTGAGGGTGAGCCAACCTCCATCAACTCGTACAGCTAAGAATGAGGTGGGGGCAGTTCCTCAAAGGGAGTTTGGGACATTGCTACCCTGAACAAGGGGATGAAGATGCTGGGCAGCCAACAACAGATGTCCCCTCCACCACTTTTTCATTAATTTGATAGCATAGCCTTAGCATCATGTGGTTGATCTAATCTGACCCAGACTGACCATTCATGCCCACTGGTAACAGTTACAGAAGCAGATCCCATTGGCACTGTGGCGTCCTGGTAGCAACTGGATTTGAATCCCAGTTTGCTACTTCATGGCTGTGTGACATGAAATGAGAATGATAATATCTACTGCGAGAGCGGCTTTGAGTTAATAAATATAAAAAATCTCTGGCGCAGGCCTGCCACATGGTAAGCTTTCAGTGAGAGCTATTATTTCACCTAAAAAATGACTATGGTGGTAAATGCATCCTGTGCACAGCAAAGCAACCCTTTTCAGTTTGCCTTCAAATTTGGAATTCCTCCCTTCTCTCCATCTTTGCGCCACCAGCCACCTTTCATGGTGCCCACATTTTACCTTCTGAAGCAGGGCTGGTGAAGTAGGCTCATCCAGCAGTCAGAGGCAGCCAGAGAGCTCCCACAGTCTCACTGCATGAGTGCAGGAGTCTCATCCCTTCTGGGACATGAGGCATCTGACTTAGATGATCCATATGGCCCATTTCAACACTGACAGTCCTGCTTATTTTTTTAAGTCATTGTCCTGCCCTTCTAACCTTAGGCCACCTTCCATTCCTCTATTTAGGGATAGAAGAAATCTTTATAAAACGGAACAATCCAGCTAGGTCCCTTGGTTTCTCTTTTGAGCACCACCAATGTGTGATGTGAGAGATTGGAGGTGATTAGCCAAGAAGTTATTTTCCTTAATGTACCACCGCAGATCTGGCAAAGAAGCTTCTAAAGTAAAGTGAGTTTGGGTGGGATTGATATTTAGAGCATTCTAATTTGTATTCGTTCTTTCTCCTCTTCCATCCTCTCCAACACACACACACGTACTGAATTTACCTGGGAAAGTTAACTCTCTGGAGTTTGAAGTAGCTTTAGTCATTGAGGGCGGTATTAAATTGGATATGCTAGCGGCTTCCCCTGAGAGATCGTGAATTTACTTCAGACAGATATCTCTCCCTTCAAATTTACACTTTCTTGATAGAAAAAGAGAGTGGGCTGAGAGGCAAGGTCCATACTTGATAGACTAGACTCTCTAGGATGCCGTGGTGGGTCAGAGGGAGGCCCTATGTGCTATGCTCTGCAGGCATCTTGGAACCTTCCAAGGTCATGACTATTGTCAGTGCTCCCTGGGGGTACTTGTGCGTACTGGAGAAAGGGGACATGCCTGTGCAATAGCAAAGATGGGGCCAAAGTTTCTCCTGGATGGGATTTGCTCTCAAGCTCTCAGCTCCACAAAGGCCAGCAGCTAATGTGTGCTGGCCTAATCAGTGCAATGGTGATGGAAGAAAAATCTGTAATTCTGATTTTTTTTTTCTCAAAAAGTAAAGTGAATTTTTCTATCACTTATCATCCACAAGGTACATAGTTTCCTTCCCACACCTGCAGAGTTGTTAGCTATAAATTATCTACTCCGTGCTGGTGATGGGACCTCTGAAACACTGACTGGGTAGTCTACCACCTTGATGTGACTCCCTGAAATGAAACCTTCTAACTACTCACTTCAGAAGCTTATAGGAGAGAGGTCCCCATTGCTGACTTATAACAGACATTTTATGTATATGTATAAATACACACACACACACACACACACACACACACACACACACCCCTATATAGACACACTTCAGGAGGGTGAAAAGGGGACAAAGAAAGCAAGCTCGCACTCCTTCCTACAAACCTCCCATTTTTTTCTGTCTTTAGTGCTGTGTTAGATGCAAAAACCCTCTTCATTCTAGAGTTTCTGTCTCCCATTTGCAAAGCAGGGAATGCGATACTGTGCAGGCCTACATCAGAGTCTTACTGTAGGGACCGAATGAGCTCGTGGATATGAACTACTTCGACAAAGGAAAGCCTTCTACGTATACAGCTTTGACCATTCCCTTGATCCCAGAGGTCTGTCTGGTGTGGCCAGGTGCATGGGAGTACGCTGGCACGTGGGTGTCCTCGAGTCATTTTGAAGGAATAAGCCTGAATCGGTACAGATCTCCCCTTACCAACATCTGCTCTTGAAGATGTGGTAACTGTGTTCGAACTACACAAGATGATCATCACTAGGGAACAGAAACTACCCCTCCGCCCTGAGAACTGGCATCTGACATCAGAGAGCCCTCATTGCTCCCAAGAAAAGGGTGCTCTCATGTTGTCTCGCCACAGCATTGCTGGAGTCCTCTGCGCCTGGCTCTGAGCTCTGGCCTCACCCACCTGTGCACAGGCAGCTTCCAAGCTAAAGGGTTGTTTGTAGGTAGGGGTGGTGGAGATAAAACAGAGCTCTTACATGGAATGTCAGTTTGCTGCCTTTTCTTGAATATATGAGCTGCAGGTCCTGCTGGGCTTGTACCATTTGGCTCAGTGCGGTAGGGGTGGGGTGACAATTCTCTTTTCGTTGGTGCTAAGGCCGTTCTTAGCATACTCCTCCTATGTCCCATCAGATGCCTTCAAAGAAATTCACTGAAGAGCTAATACCTCCCTCCTATTCCAAGCCATATCTTTTTCTTTGAGAGTTAATCATGGCCCCAAGCTGCCTCCATGTGCCCCAGCATCCCCTAGCGAACATCACCCCACCAGTGCCTTCAGCTGTGTACTTCTCATGACGGGATGCAATTCCTCCTCCTGATTCCTGCAGCAGACTTTCCTCTAGGAAATTACCCCCTTGCTGTGGCTTTGTGCACAGCGTCAATGCTGCGGGTCGGGCAAAACCGCTGGCTGTGTGAGCAGAGGCAGCGGCGGCCACTTGGCACGGCATCCAGATGCCTCACACAAGCCTCAGCCCTACAAATTAATTATTGGCCCTCACATAGCATGTTGCATCCGAGGTGACACTTCATAAATGTCACTTCGCTTATCTTCCCAATGCCCCTCAGAGGCAGGGAATCCCATAACATCCACCCAGGAAGCATGGGTGGTTCTTAAGTGGTCATCCCCCCAGGTAGTTCCTGGGCAGCAAGGAGGGAGGCCTGTTGAGTGGTTTCACATTTTCCCTTATTCTGGAACTTCAGCTGCTCAGGGCTGGGTCCGTGTTTAACTACCGCCATGATTCATTCCACATTTAGTGTTCCCTGTGCAGAGCATTGGGGCAAATGACCTCAAAGCCACTGACCACACCCTGAGGGAGCCCCCCCACCCCCGCCCGCCCGGAGCTGGAGAGCACAGAGAAAGGATACCCAGCTGGTGACAGAGAAGGCTTCCAGGGGGAGGTGTGACTGGGACTCACTCAGGATGAGGAGGAGGCAGCCAGGGGAGAAAGGGGAGGAAGGCAGGCGGAGGAAAGAGACCGAACAGGGGAGTCTGGGGCAAGGCTGGGAGCTGGAGAGGAAAGAGGTGAGGCTACATTAGGAATCACAGGCCGAGTCACAGTGGCCCCTCTTCATGCGTTGTCTGGGGGTCTCAACTTGATCCTCAAGTTGATGGAGATCTAGTTTCAAGATTAGGTAGCAAGGTATTCCTTCACTGACTGCACTCCATCTCCACGCCCTTAAACACAAAGACACTCTTTTCCCCTAGTTCAGCTACTTAAGAGGAAGGCCTGACATTTGGTCATTTTTCCTCCCATTGCTTTTATTGTAGTAAATGCATATAACATAAAATCTACCATCTTTACCATTTTTAAGTGTACAGCCCCGTGGTCATACATATGTTTGTAACCCTGGGCAGCCATTGCCACCATCCATCTTCCTAGCTCTTCTCATCTTGTGAAACTCAATCTCTGTACCCATGCAACACCAACTCCCCATTCCCCCTGCCCCCAGTCCCAGACAGCCACCATATACTGTCTGTCTCTGTGATTTCGATACTCTGCATACCTGTAATTTATTGATACATGCATGAGTAAATGAATAACTGAGTTCTTTCCCTTTGGACTGTCTTGATATGAATAGCTACACAGGAGATGGTGGCGCAGATGTCTTAAGACTTTCTAGAAGCAGGGCCGGGAAGACCCTTTAATCATGGGTGAACAGAGAAGAAGCCTCCACGGTCATGGGGAAGGGCCTGGCCTGCGAGGCTTCTTTGGGCTTTCCCAGAGCAGGGTGGGAATCGACAGCCATGCCCGGGCGTCCCAGCTTTGGGGCACCTCATAAATCACAGACAATTGGTCTTCTTCGATAGACTAGAATGCTTTTAACTGAAACAAGTGCCAAATGAAAAGAAAGTTGGGTTTGGGGGACAGTGTTCCAAGAAGGAGTAATGAGGGGGTCCAATTGTGGGAACTCTGCGCTGTGTACGGTTGTTTATGATTGAGATGCAGGACTCTGAAGGCCTGAGGCGATGTCTAGTGAAAAGTAGAGGAAATGTGTACACGGGGAAGAATATGCAAGGCAAAATGTCCCCTGCTTTGACAGCAATTTCCCTGCCTCCACTTCCCAAGGCGGAGGCTCGCGGTCTGAGCCTGCTTCCCCAGTCCTTCGGAACAGACCTCCAGCCCCTGCACCGTGACTCACCCTGAACCTGCTGGCCGGACACTCTCCCCTTCTCATCGGCATTTTTGTTTTGTATGTCAAGCACTTACTAAGCTAACTAATGAGACTCTCCCACCAGGATTTTCTTGATATTTCAGAAATTATTCAGATGATTTGCACCTGCCTAGAGTATATTCTCAGATGTCTGTCTTCTATGATAGATTTTCAGAGGGCACTGGACCCGGAATAAAAGAGATATCCCGGGGAGCTGGGGGTGGGGAGCGGGGGCGGGGGGGCAAGACAGCCACTTTTTTAATGTCAGGGAAGTTGGAAATAAATGAGTATACAGATTATTTCTAAGATTCCTTCCAACCCCACTCACCAAAGCGGTGGATTCTTCTCCGATTCTTCCAAATTACTGAGCACTCACACAGAGATCCAGAAGGTCCCCAGAACCCAAAGCAAGCCTGAGTTTTACTTGTCAACGTCCCATATTTTGAATATTACTATCACCCATCAAATGGTTTTACATCTAGTGCCCTGCCCTACTTCTGCCAGAAATAAAATCTGAAGAGATGGCTTTTATTTGAAAATTTTTAGAGATTCTACTAAGACTACCCAGAAAAAAAAAAAAAAAAAAGGCTCTCGCAACCTGAAGCTTTTTACATCAGAAAGTCAGGCATCTTATTCTTTAGGGAATTTCCAGCTGTTTTCATTTTGACAAGGAGCTCTGTGGTTTGGGTTATTTGATGGTGGTAAGGGGGCTTGTCTCAGGTCTAGTTAGATGAGGCTGTGACCTAGCGGGGAATGCCAGCCCTCCTTCCCACCTCACTCTTCCAACCTGATCCCACCTATAACCCCACCTTTATAGGATCGGCCTGAAGTTTAAGGCTTTGATCCCATGGCTATAGGATGTGGAGGCCCCCCAACAAGGGGGAAAGGACACAGTGCCAAAGAAAGACTCTTTCAACTCCATAATTTCTCCCAGGGTCAGCCCGGTTAGGGTCATAGAATAAAAAACATTCGGGTCTGAAGGATCTTAGGGACAAGGTAATGAACCCCCATCTTACAATAAAGGGAAACTGAGGCCCAGAGTGAAGAGGCCCACTGCCCAAGGACACTCAGCTGGTCAGCTGCAGTGGGTCTGCAGCCAGGTTTCCTGACGTCCAGACGGAAGGCTGCCCTTCGGAGACAACAGGCATGACTAGCAGCAATATGTAGGGGCCAAATCACTTTGAAATATGAAAACTGAAATGCCTGGAAAATTAGAGAAAAATTTCAAAATGGCTTTCTGACTCTGGGTAAACAGTAACCACATTTTTTTTGCCTGTTGGAAGCCTGGTTTTTAATCACTCCACAAGCAGTTTTCATTTCTGTAGTAAAATTGCTTGTGGTTCTATTTAATTTGTTTCTGCAGGAGCCGGCTTTGGTGAAGATCTCCGAGGAGCTGGCGGGCATTTTAGCACAGCACGCACAGCCAGTCAATGAGAAACGGTTCCCGACGTGGAGGAAATTCCTCCAAACATTTCTCTGTCAAGGTAAATAAGACTGTAAAGTTTCTACTGAGGATTGGTCCGCACAACCTTGAATCCCAGTTTTGGGTCAACCTCGCGCCGATTTAAATCCCTTGCCTCTCTTGTGTTGGTTTACATCAGTGCTCCTACAAGCAGACTTCCTTCTCTCTTTTGAACTTTGGAAATTTAACTTGCGCCCAGTCTCTGACATGAACAGGAGCTGTGCGCAGCAGGCGTGGCAGGCACAGCTCGGGATCCTACCCTGCATTTACACCTCGGACTTCCCCTAACAGGTGGGCTTTGGAGTCGGATGACCGGGTTGTGAAGCTCATCCCTGACCTCAAACAAGGTTCTAAAACTCTCAGAGGCCCGGTTTCCTCCCTTACCGACCTCACGGGGTTGCTGGGGGGATCCAACACAATACGGATGTGAACTTTTCTGCCACGCAGCCTCAGCATGGATCTTTAATACGTGTTAGTCTCCCCTTCCCTTTTGTGAGACAGCGGAAATGGTCTCTCCTTCAGTTCTGAAGGCACAACTTCTAAGTAAGGATCCTCCACCGTCCTTCCATCCTCCTAACTCACCCTTTGCTCTAAGGACACGAGGGGGTGTCTGGATGAGGGGCTGAAGGGAGCGAGTGATGCTTGTCCCCAGTTGCAGAGGTCCCTATGGGGACCACAGGCCCACGCAAGGCCCCTCCCTCTTAGGAAGTTACAGCCTAAGGCAGGTAGTCTTACCTGCTTACCCTCATGAAGGACAGGAGGAGATAGTATAACAGGCCACAGAAGGTATCTTTACACTCTATTCACTGCTGTCAGGTGATCATAAAGGTGATTATATTAATATTAATATGTGATAATATCCTAACATGATGTCAGATAAGGGCAGCAGCGACTGCACAATGCTGATCACAGCACAGTGGAGACCACATGATGAGCACCGGGAGTGTTTATCATGTGCCAGACACTATTCTGTTATTTGATCCCCCCAACAATTCTATCAGGTGGGTACCATTGTCATTCTTGTTTTACAGAAGGGGAAACGGAGGTACAAAAGATTAAGTAACTCGCCCCAAATCACCCCATGAATACATAGCAGAGCCGATAAGAGGCTACCTCTGTGTTGTTCTGGGAGTCCTGATGGGACCCAGCGGGTGTATTTATCAAGGAACACATCCCTAGCTCAGTGTATGAGAGAGCACCAGAAAGGACAGATGTGTGGCTTGTTGGAAGGCACTGGGTGGGCCGTGTGGAGTGGGAGGGAGTAGCGAACACCCTGTTAATGCATTAGTCAAGCTAGGGGTTGGATGGTCCGTGATCTAACAAGCATGATGTAAGGGGGGTTTTCGCTGATGCGGGGAGAAGGGGAGATGATGCATAATCTCCAGTGTGCTCTCAAGTCCAAACTTCTGTGATTCTACAGATTTCCAAATGCACCCACTGGCAGAGAAGTAAAACTAACAGAGTCACCCCCATATGCATAAATGGGAAAAAATAAGGTACCTGCAACAAAACCGGTCAAGAATAAGGGATTCTTTTTGTTAGGACAGGGAGACCCTGAAGATCTCCAGGTGCATCCAGGATAGGACTTAGGAGTTTCCAAGTCATCCAAGGTCAGCCTGCAAACCGTCCTCTAATCTAGTTCTTGTCATGGGAGCTTTGTAGCTTAGAAAGGGTTTTGCCAGCTACCGTCTCACCTGAGCTGTATAAGCGTGGGCTGAGCCTCGACCTCCTGTTCATCTCTACCCCTTCCTCCTTTCTTTCAGCCATTGTAAACACAGTAACTATTTATGAGAAGCAGAACAAGCTTTATGAAGCCAATTTTATAGTTGGAGAGATGGGCTCAAAGCTAGGAAGTCACTAGGCAAAACCACACAACAAATATATGGTGAATAGTAATACAGTTAGACCCTACAATTTTAATACGTCTCAAAAACCCAGTTCTAGGAAGTCATGTGTTTCCAAACCTCTGCCTGGCTCTGAGCCCAGTGCATACAGCAGGCCCTGCGTAAATGCTCACTGGCCAAGCTGGGCCATCACCCCCCACTCCCCCACCCACACATCTGCGGTTCTCTGACTCCAGTGCCACATCTCTCACCACCTTCTACTCTTGCCTGTTTCATTTCCCTTTTGCTCTCTCGGGTGTGCTTATGGCCACAAAATGTGCTATAGGTTCAGTTTCTACCTTGTCACAGGACTATCATCAAAGGCAATATACTTTTTAAAAAGAGGAATTAATTGCTTTGAAAGGAAAAAAATTAACAGTGAAAAAGCCATGATCATAATGCTGAGAAGACCGTACGAATCAGCTACCTTGAAGTAAAACAAAACAAACTCAAGTAATCTTGGATGTAGAAAGGATAATATGGAGGCACCGTCTGTCAAAATATAGGTGGTGGTTAAAGCCACACAGTTAATTCACTCAACAGAGATGCAATTGGTATTTGCGTTTGTTTTTGCAGATTTTGTTATTTTGTTGCACTTACCTTGCTAATTCCCCAACAACCTGTGTTTAGGTGCAGTACACACTAGTGGGCCCCATTTAAAGGAAAGCACATCTCATACTAACTAGATATATGAGTTTTCCTTCTGAAACTCAGCTTTCCTTAGGGCCGGCTCCCAACAAACATAGACACTTAAGGAAAGTGCCTTTTGTGTAAAGTAACAGATGGCTGCATCTGGGAATTGCTAAAGTCTCAGGATCTAACCGTATATGCTGTTTGAAGTCTGGGGGCAGAGGTCACCTCCTAACAAATTTGTGAAATATGCACCAAGTTTGTCTTAATGCTCTTGGGCTCCAGAGGCCACCCTGTTTGGGAATGCTTCCTTGTTTTTACTTTTAAGTTATGCTATCTTATTGTTTATAAGTAATACTAAAATTTTTCTTCTATATGAGGTATATAGACAGTAAGATTTTTGTTGGGCCTACAACTAAATATCAGGGCCGTGTATGTTCTGTGGACATACTAAGCTGACTCACAAAATTAGCCTGGTCTCATATCGTTGCTGTGGCTGAGCATCAGGTCGGCCTCTGTGATTTCTGTTATTCAGAGCAAAAGGGAAAGTATGATTAATTGTAAAGCTTTCATTATCAGTAGGGACCCTTCTTCAAGAATGGCAGCATCTCCTGCACTCCACATTTAAAAAAAAAAAAAAAAAAAAAAAAGCCTGACAATTGGCGTGGTGTAGGAGTGCTTTGACATAAGAGTCAGTGTTCTCCTATTCTGGATAAAAGTCCTAACCTATTGAAACTTCAAAAAACAGTGAAATTGGGAGCCTGGGTGGCTCAGTCATTAAGTGGCTGCCTTTGGCTCAGGTCATGTCCTGGGATGGAGCCCCACATTGGTCTCCCTGCTCGGTAGGAAGCCTGCTTCTCCCTCTCCTGCTCCCCCTGCTTGTGTTCCCTCAGTCTCTGTGTCTCTCTCTGTCAGATAAATAAAATCCTTAAAAATAAAAAAAAGTTTTTAAAAAGCAGTGAAGTTGAGCAGAAAGAGCACTTGTCATCAAGCTATAAACATGACAATGGGCAGTTCAGTCCCCCTGAGGGATTTGCCTATGGTCCTTGGGTCCACTGTTTATGTCATGAATAGGCACAGCCTTGATGATCTTATGGTGTCTTTATGGTGAATGAAACCTGACATTCATTGAGTCCTAGTATATGCCAAGTACTGGAATAAATACTATAGATAGAGTATCTCTAAGATTCACAACAATCTGGTGAGGTAGGTTTTATTATCCCCGTTTGATAGATGACGAAAAAGGAAGTTCAGAGAATTGAAACTATTTGCCCCAAGTCTCACAAGACAGGGCAGATGCAGGATCTGAGCCAAAGTCCATCTGCCAAAGCCAGAGATTTTTCCTCCTGTGCTACGTGGACACAATCACATGGGCCCACCTTTTCACCTACTCCATGCTTTTCCCACCAGGAGGCACGATGGAAGCGTACCCACCCGCAGAAAGTGTCACCAGCCTGACGGTGGACATGCTGATTGAGCCCAATGGAGAAATCAGAGTGCTGTCCACGGGGGACCAGCTCCACGCAGAAGGCCCCTTCATCTCTACTGGTACCACCATGCCTCAGACCTCAGTGGATCCCCAACTCCTCTGTTCTTTGTGCCTCAAAATTGGAAATGCTTGTAAAATGAAAAATGTGGTTGGTTACTTTTCTATAGACCTGGTGACATTTATTGATCCAACCACCCTGGAACAACAGGTAAGTTGATGCCTCGTGAAATACTAAAATATATAAAGACTCCATACCGTCTGCACCTAATCAACAGGGAATATCAGCGTCTTGCTGAGACTCAATGCT
The DNA here is from genome assembly GCF_963455335.1 of Martes martes. NCBI lineage: Eukaryota > Metazoa > Chordata > Mammalia > Carnivora > Mustelidae > Martes > Martes martes. The sequence goes on from NC_137894.1 coordinate 47,489,368, forward strand.
CCTCGGAGGAGCTGCCTCTGTAAATTCCACATTTACAGGGTCTGTGCCCAGGATCTTCTCGTTCGGGTACCGCTAGAACTTCAGTGACTAGAACTCATCCCACGTAGCTCTGTTGATAGGGCATCAATTCTGCCCACTAGGGTTCTGCCTGTGTCTTATCGTGAGACTATTTTATGCCGTCCAGGGATTGAGCTTGTCTAAAACTTGTGCTTAAATGGAACGTCAGTCACTAGAAAGGGGTTAAGAGAGTCCTTGTTTCCATTCCTTTTCTTATCAGTAGTTCACCAGCTACTTAAGTTGTCCATTGTTTCTTCCTTAAAAATGTATTGGGATGGACATATTTCATCAATATAAAAAGGCCATAATAGTAATGTAATAAACATCCCGTGCCCCCACTCAGCTTAAGAAATAAAGTGGTGCCGATACCACCTCCAGTCCTGTGCACTTCTTGCCACTCGTAATGTGGTCCTTCCTCCTCCCAGAGGCAGCCACCGGCTTATAACTGGGCTCTGATTCCTTTCCACGCCTTTAGGCTTTGATAACACATGGAGGAACCCATAAACGATAGTTTCATTTTGCTGTTTTAAAACTTTTTTATAGATAATATATTATATGTTGTTATCATTGTATAACAGGCTTTTATTTATTCAATACTTCATCTGTAAGATTCTTCATATGCACTTGAGTGGCTCTGACGTAGAATGGTCTACATAACTTTAGCCTTTTTTGCTTTGCTTCTCACCACTCCCGCCAAAATTGTAATGTTTAGATTCAGTACGACTTCACAGGACTCCGTTTTAAAAACGTTGAGTTCTACCTCTGGTAAGTGCTAGGTGACCAGACCTCCATCAACAGGGTGAAATGGCCTCTGTCCTCCCTCTCCCGATATCTTCTGGCCGCCCAACGTTGTAAATGTACTTTAGTCGTTTCATTTTCATTATTCTCAGTTTTATGGGTCTCCATTTCATTCAGATGATGGTTTCAGAGTGAGAGTTTATGTTTTGGGCGGCTTTCAGCTTGCTCAATAATCATTTTCCATTTGCCTTCCTGGGCCCTTGATCCTTTCTGCATTCCTTTCTCAGGCCCGCACATTGAGAGAAAAAGGACAAACTGAAGGGCATCCAGAAATCTACCTGGGGTGGAGGGAGGACAGAAACAAAGCCCTCTGGTGAAAGAGCTGGTGGCAGCGAAGCAGGGGAGGCTTCCCTCCCCAAACATTTGTCATGAGAAAGGAGGATTCAATCTGTGATCCCTGGGGCAGTAGGAGGATGGAACTACAGGGACTGTTGTCTTGTGGTTTTTATTTATTCAAGTTTGGTATGGGGAAAACTGCATGGCAGGGAGAGGGATGTTCAAACACAGAGCCGGACCTATCTGTGGGCTTACTATCCTTCTAGACTTCAGGGATTAAAGTCCCAACCTTACCTTGGCGATCCCATGTGCCCTGCTGGCCTTTTCTCACCTAACTCCCCTCTTTTTCTCTCTTCCAACCACACTGGCCTCTCTCAGTTCCCTTACTCATCATACTACTTCCTACCACAGGGCCTTTACATGCACTGCCCCTCTGCCCAAAATGTTCTTGCCTCTTCTTTTTCACCTAGTAACCCCCTTTCCACCAATCAGATTTCAGCTCGAGCCATGCTTTCTTAGGGAAGCCTTCCCGACCTCCCTGACAAAGTCTAGTTTCCCTCTTTTGAATTTTATATCACCAAGTACCTCTCCTTCCCCACCACTTTAGCTTAGTTATAATTTTAAACGTATTTATATGATTATCTGGTTACAGCTACCTCCCTCTGTAGACTGTAAGTTCCCCACTCAATTCTTTTTTTTGTACAAGGTCTCTTTTGCTCCCCACTCAATTCTCAGCACTATTTCTGCCCTGGTCCACAGCAGGTGTTCAGTAAATATGTGTTGAAGGAAGGACGGATGGAAGGAAGGAACAACAGATACTCTAGCAGATACTAGATGTGGTGCCAAGACTTTTAGAGAATGAATTCAGGCATCAACTAATGGATGAGATAAATAAATACTAACCCAGGATTCTGTGATTTTATCATATTATGACCTCTCCTTGTCCCTTCCTATTAATACCTGAATATACAGTTATTTGTGTTACAATTTTCAATGGGACAGCACTGGAAGAAGTGCTCAGTGAGTACACCAAAGGGTGTTTTTACATTGGCAAGGGAAGTAGATTAGCTCAGTGTGAGTGTATATAGGTATATAGATATATAGATATATATGTAAAATAATAAAATATACACAAATATACATAAAATGATATGACTATATATAATAAAAGTATAAATAATAAATACATAAGTAAATATATAAATATATTAAATTTTTATTTATAGTAAGTGTAATGTATATAATGAAAATTTCTTTTGCAAAAATCACTGGCATACTCCAGCCATTTTGCAAGTACCATCACTTCAGAAGCACCTAAGTTTCTTTCCTAGTTGGCATGCTTTGTGTTATCAACGAAGATATTGGCGTATTATCATCTCATTTTTGCCAGTCTGATGGGGGGAAATGTTATCTTGTCTTTCTCAGTATTTCTTTGATTTTCAGTGATGATGCATATCTCATTTGTTGCCTTTTTATGTATTTTGTCTTAATTCCCTTATCATATCTTTTATCCCACTTAAATTGGACTATAATGCAAATGTTGATTTGTGGAAGCTCTTTTTACATAAGCAACTCTTATCCTTTGTTATACAAGTTACAAATACGGTTCTTCTAGATTGTCGTTTGTGGCTTTTCCTTCTTTTTTCCAGCCATGTTTCTCCATCATAAAATCATTATTTTTTCCTTTGTCATTGATGAGTAATATTTTGTAGAAAGGTGTTCCAAGAGTACACCAATATTTTATTCCTCATCAAATTTCCACCCATGAAACTTAGCAGCCACTGCCAACTTTCTCCTGAGTCTGCCATCACTGCGATAGTGGTAACTTTCTTTCTTTTTTTTTTTTTTAAGGGTTTTATTTATTTATTTGACAGACAGAGATGACAAGTGGGCAGAGAGGCAGGCAGAGAGAGAGGGGGAACCAGGCCCCCCACTGAGCAGAGACCCCGATGTGGGGCTCAATCCCAGAACCCTGAGATCATGACCTGAGCTGAAGGCAGAGGCTAAACCTACTGAGCCACCCAAGTGCCCCATATAGTGGTGACTTTCTATCATGCTTTCTATATTTATTAATTGGCAATATATTGCAAACAAGAGTTTTTCCTTTCCATCTTTCATTTATGTATGTCCTCATATATGTAATTATACCAGTTTGAATGTGTCAGTTTCTACATTCTTTAGTTGTATTTTGATGTTCTCAATACTTTGATGCTCAAAGTGTTCCAGATCTGACTACTGGGAGAACTTCAGGGTGACTCTTGTGTTCTTTGGACATGTCCCCATCATTCTTTGAGCATGTCTTACTTTCTATCACAAAGGGAAAGTCCAGGTTCATCTTACATTCTCCCTGCTGCGGACCTAGGATCAACCCAAGGGCCTTGGGTCCTTGCGGTGGAAGATGGTATTAAGATCTGGGCTTGGTATAGGCATTGCTACTGAAGTGTCACTGCTTCTAGTTGCTCTCAGTGGACAGAGCTCAGAAGTACATGTATTATACATGGATCATACACACACACACACAGACACACAAATGAATGTACCTATAACTATTCCTATATCTATCAGTGCGTATATATTTTAAATCCATGCACTTCTACCAATATCTCTAATATCAATCCAGCACTTCAGGAACCTTTCTAGACTTCCCCTTTTCCACACTTAAAAATAAGTACCTTCTCCAACAGTGAGAAATCTGAGCCTCTTTGCCCTCAATATATTATATGCTTCTTTGCTCAATTTATTTGTTTGTTCAGTGTACCAATCTCCCAACCAATCCTGCTGTCTTCTTCACCTGCCACATCTGTGCCCCACCCATGCACCTCCTGTACTTGGACACAGAACCCTGTCATTTGTGTTTTATTTGTAGTACTCTTTGTCATACTAAAGTTTCAAAGAGTCGAATCTAGCTCTTTTTCTAAATTACTATATTATTTTAATCTTATCTCTTTCTTTCTCTTAGCCTCAGTTTTCTCAGCTATGAAGTGAGTAGGTTTACTTATTTGACTTCTTAGAAAACTTCCCATTCAAAAATTATGTTTTTCAATAATATTTTCATGGTACTTACTTTTGTACTCAAAATTAATACTAAGAAGAAGAGGAATCTGCTTTTTAGAAATACCACAAGGACACGACCACAAAGGTTTACGTATGCATATGGTAACCAGCACATTACTAAGGACAGCAAAAATTTTCAAATAGCCTAAATTCCAATAGTAGAGAATTTGCTAAGCAAATTATGTTAGAGCAATAGAACTATGAAACTATAGAAATAGAAACTATGAAAACAGTAGAAATCAGGTTTTTGAAGAATATTTAACAGGAAGCTATTTATAGAATAGTTGAAAACTGGGGACACCTGGATGGCACAGCTGGTTAAACATCTCACTTTTGGTTTCAGTTCAGGTCATGATCTCAGGAGTGAGATCGGGCCCGTGTCAGGCTCTGCACTCAGTATGGAGTCACTTGAGATTCTCTCTCCCTCTCTCCCTCTGCCTCTCCTGCCCATGCTCTCTCTCTCTCTCTCTCTCTCTCTCTCTCTCTCTCTCTGTGTGTGTGTCAAATAAATCAATCTTTTAAAAAGGGGGGAGGTGTGCCTGGGTGGATCAGTTGGTTAAGCAACTGCCTTCAGCTCAGGTCATGATCCCAGAGTCCTGGAATGGAGTCCTGCATCGGGCTCCCAGCTCCATGGGGAGTCTGCTTCTCCCTCTGACCTTCTCGCCTCTCGTGCTCTCTCTCACTGTCTCTCTCTCTCAAATAAATAAACAAAATCTTAAAAAAAAAAAAAAAGAATAGTTGGAAGGTGAAATGTAGGTTACAAAACAATACATGAAACATGATAACCATTCTATAAAAAGAAAAAATACATATATGCAGAGCAAAAAAGAACCAAAAGAAATATACTAAGAATTTACAAATCATTCTTTCTGGATTGGAGGATTGAGGGTGTAGTAGGGAGAGCAATGGCCCCCAAAGAGGACCATGTTCTAAGCCCTGAAGTCTGTGAATGTTACCATATGCAGTAACATGTGTATGTGATTAACTTAAGGATCTTGAGAGGGGAAGATCAGCCTGGACTATGCAGATGGCCCATGTAATCCCAAGGGTTCTACTAGCTTTGAAAATAGAGGAAGTGACCATGAGCTGGGGAATGCAGAGAGCCTCTGGAAGACAGACAAGGCAAGGAAACATGCTCCTGAGAACCTCCAGGAGGAATAGAGCCCCGCTGACACCTTGAATTTAGCCCAGTCAGACTTCTGACTTCCGACACTTTAAGCAGCTAAGTTTACAGCAACTTATTACAGCAGCAATAGAAAACTAATACAGAGTGATTTCTATTTTGTTCTTTGGGCTTTCTGCATTTGTATTTTCAAAAGTAAGCATTATTATATTTGCAATCAGAAAAAATATGTGAATAATGATCATCACAAATTTGTATAGAATGTAATAGTTTACAAAGCACTTTCACAGACATGACCTTACAGACACATATGTCCTGCAACACAGACGTAAGAGGCAGAAAACTGAGGTGACAGCATCCATCTCACATTTTTGCTCTCTGGTCCGAGCTGAGCCCCCATAACTTACCATGGTAAGTTATGGTAAGCAAAAAGGACTGAGAGCCAGAAAAAAGAGACATAAAATGACAGTGGTACACCAACAACAGGCCCACAATTGTGAATCAGCTTCAGATAAGAGTGTGGAAAATCCTGTTCAGCTTTAAGGAGATGAGAGTGAGGTTCTAAGGTAGTAAAACGAAGGAAAAGTTTTGGAAATATAGCCATATTTAAATATTGAGAACATTTGCCAGAACACAGGGTCATTGGGAATAAAAGAAAAAAGGGCCAGTAAATAAGTCACAGGGATATAAAGTACAGAATAGGGAATACAGTCGATAACATTATAATAACTTGGTATAGTGACAGATGGTAACCAGGCTTATCACAGTGAGCATGTAGCAATGTATATAATGTATATCTTGTACACCTGAAACTAATATAATATCATATGCCAACTATATTTCAATTAAAAAAAAAAAAAGGAAAAAGGCTAGTCCCTGGGTTTTGGAGGTGGTAGGAGCATAGTACAAAGCCATGCCTGCCGGTGGCTTTGTGTCCAAGATTCCAGGACCCTAGGCATGGTAATATGGTATGGTAATATGGCATGGGGACATTCCAGGCTTTCTGAGACTCCATGCAGAATACACAGAGCTACAGGGTAGCCACGTTGGAAATCTGGCCTTCCCACATGAGGATGAGACGAGGGGCTGTGTGCCATATTACCATGGAGGGATCTAATCCTTAAACAAAGAACAGCAACTATTACCCTCGCAGGACCTGGAACCAGGGTCTTCGGTGGCAGTATCCACTGGGTTCCAGGAGGGACATGAAATATCTACCAAAGGCTTCAGATTGAGGACAGACTGACATGTTCATTAAACAAATACTTTCCAAGGGCTTACTCTGGCCCTATGCTAGCAGCTGAAGGAACAGAGATAAAAACAAGGTCCGTTCCCTGTCATGAGGAAGCTAATTTCATTCACATCCATCACCTAATTTCATTGGATACACACACATACACACACAATTGTTTTTTACTCTTCCTAGGCATTAATATCGCCTTCGTGAGATTTGTAAATCCTCTAGAAGATACACTTGACCTTGCATTTTTTACCTCTTCTTGATATCTAACACAATGATAGTCGCCTGATAACCAGTTGATTGATGGACTCTTGGAGCTTTTAGACTATCCAGCTCTGTTGAGCTTCCTTACTCCCTTCTGGGAAATTCTAAAATAAAGAGCTAGTATTTACTGAGCATCTATTATGTACAAGCCATTTTAGTAGGTGCTACAAAGGCTGCAAAGATGCAAAAGAAGTGGAGGCCTGTCCTTAGCGAGTTCACAATCTAGTAGGGGAGACAGACTTGAAAAATGAATTACAAATAAAAACCTAAGTGACAACAACACAGAACAATAAAAGAGACATCAAAAAGGTAATGTCAGTTTAACAGCCTTCCGTTTGGAGCAATCAAGAAAGGTCTGTACAGAGTAGGTGGGATTTGAGCTGAAAGATAATTAGGATTTGAAGAAAGATAAGAAAGAGTGCGGTCCAAGTGGGAAAGATACTGTGAAGGTTGGAGGTAGAAAAGCACAAACACATAGGTGTAAAAGTGAGGATCTAAATTTCACAAACATCGTATCTGACTTGCCTCTTACAAATATGCATTTATATATCACTTTCCAGTTCCTTTCCTTTAGATAGATTGGTGACGAAGCTTTCTGCTAAAAAATTTCCAGGTTAAGAACTTGCTGGCTTTTAAATAACCATGACCTTTTAAAGTAACCATCTCTGTTGTGATCATTGATAGTTATTACATCTTTACAAAAGGGAAAGGAAGGGGCACCTGGGTGACCTAGTGAGTTAAGAATCCAACTCTTAACTTTGGTGGGGGTCACCGTCTCAGGGTCGTGGCCCACGTGGGGCTCTGTGCTCAGCAGGGAGTCTGCTAGTGACTCTCTCTCCCTTTCCCTCTGCCCCTTCCACCCTCCTAAAATAAATAAATAAATCTTAAAAAAAAAAAAAAAGAAAGAAAAGAAAGGAAATCCAATGTTTAAGAAAAGAGTTTAGTTGAAAAACACCCTCAGGCAACTAGTCAGGGCCCTTCCCGATACAAAAGGTAGCCACAGAAGGAAGTGGGACTTGTTGCCAGTGCAAATTGTGAGGAAAGACAAAAAAGGAGACCTTGACTTCGTCTATCAGAGAATATCCCACGCATTCTGAAAACTGTCCCTAAGGCTGTCTCATACAAATATATCAGTCCAAAAGACAAAAAAAAAGAGATAGCTGAAAATATTTTCATCGTGATGGGTAACAGGTTTTGTCCCCGATCTGTCCATTAGCAAGCGGTGGGACTTCAGATAGCTCACTGGACCTCTCGGGGCCTCGTGTTTCTCCTTGACAAATGGTGAGTTCCTACCCTCCTTCACGCAGGATATTCTGAGAGGCTGAGCCGATATAAGGTGCTGTTCTTATTAAATCAAACGGCATAATCACATGTAAAACTGTCACTTGAGCCCTCAGCAGGTTCTCAAATTGTGAATGGAATCTGAATGAAATTAGCATTATTTTTAAAAGTCAGTGAGCATTATCACCATCTCAAAGTGATATATAAACATCAAAAATGAATATATTTATTTCAGGGAATAGAAAAACTGAGGTCTACAGAAATACCGTAATTCCTTCTTATTCATTGCTGTATACCCAGCACCCAGCACCGTGTCTAGCATGGAACAGCTCATTAAATGAATGAATGAATACTTCTCCCTGAGTCTCCCTCTAGTACTCTCATTTGCAAGATCTCCCTATCTCTGTTTTCAAGATATACAAGGTATTCACCAAGGGACCTCAATGAGATTTACTTTTTCTCTTCAGGGAAGGTATTTTATTTATATATAAGAAGGTTAACAGTTTATATCTAAATTAAAATTTAATAGGCCTTTGGTATAAACAGCAGTGCCTATTATTCAGTGTTTTTTAATGCTATAATAGGCACACTGTTAATCACAAGTTAATACCTAGTGAAGGGAAAATAGATCCCAAAGGGTTTTGAAGCATTAAAGTAAAAGACCTGTCCCTTTAAAAGGTCTGCATCTTCATGTCAGTGAAAGAGACCTGTAATATACAGGTAATGATGATGATGATGATGATGATGATGATGGTGGCGTCTACAGTAAGCACAAAGGCAATGATGACAGTAAATTTTACAGTAGAAATTATAATTCCATTTCTTAACACTGGTAGTGCAGATAAACTAGTGGCCAATTTTGCTATATATAATAATACCATATGCGACTGTCCTTTCATGTTGGGTTAGCCCCCTTATACTGTAAACCCTAACCTTTAGAAAGATTGAATCCAAGCCTGAACATCAGCTCTTGGGTAGAACTTTGGTTGGTCTACATATAATAGACCCGGTTCCTCTGTTTATATCCGGTTGTCCCACCCAGGACTTTGGACGTCCACTCTCACCATGAAGATCCTTGCTTCCTTTCAAAGGAAGCCCAGGCACTTCTCTGCAGACTTTGAGGTCTTTAACTAACTTTAATCACCAGAAACACTGCCAGAGGAGGGCAAATCCAGGCACTCACACTGCATCCCGCGCTTCTCAGGAGGTACCATAGTTCTGCAGGACTCAGGAGGGCAGCAAGTAGGAGCAAAGGAAAGGCTTCTTGCTAATGCTAAGAAAGACCAGAAGATTCTCCACATCCGTGTGTTTAAGAGCGTGTCCACCAGCATCACGAAACTAAAGCTGAGTGGCCCTTTCCTAGTTTCTAGCTGTCACCTGTGGTCAACACTTATCATGTAGTAAATTTTCCCTTTAGAAGTTGTCCTTAACATTCATTTTAACTTAATTTTACCTGTATGATAATGTTGGGTTGATGAAATACAAGGTAATTTGCTCTAGGCCTTAACCTATTTCTTAAAACTGAATTCTGAATCTTCCCCTGCCCACTACACGGCACTAATTGCTTTTCTCATTGATCACGTCCCAAAGTACTCCCCAAGGCGAACAAGCTGACCTGCTTGGTGGCATCCATATTCAATAAATGCGTTCTCATCCTGCCTCCCACATGCCCCCTTCATTCCTATAGCTTGCCCTTCCTTTCTTTTCTGTCTATATACAACTTTCCTTCTTTCAGAATGTTTCAAAATCCAACTCCTCTTGGAAACCCACCTTAACTAATCCCCCTTCAATTGTTACATCATTCTCTAGCCTTTCAGAGCACAGGTACAGTATTGATGGCCAGAGTAATCATTAATGATAATATTATTTATTGAATTTTTGTCACATGCCAGACACTCTATTATATATTTTACATGTAGTATTCCTAAGCCTCACACCCTGAAAAGTGGCTATGATTATCATCCCAAATTTACAGATGAGGAACCTGAGGCTAGAGTGACATGTTCAAGGTCACACAGCTACAAAGTGGCAAACCTGGGATGCAAACCATGACTTAGCTGGCTGACGAGACTGTGCTCTTTCTCTCACGGCAGATGCTCACAGTGGTACTGCACTGAATTGATGGTGACTTTCTTTGTAAGTCTCTCCCCCTCCTCAACCACCATCACCAAAGAAAATGTATGTTTCTCTTGTATTTCCTCAATATGCTTGTTGAATTGAGTTGAACAGCTTAAAGCCAGAAAACACATCTCCTATTTTTTTAAATATATTCCATCCTTGTGCTCTGCACATAAGGTAATCATTAAATGTTAATGACTAAGCGAAATGGAATAAAATCAGTGTTGTAGTAGCCATTTTTAAGCTTTAAGAGTTTAAATGAGCAAGCCCATACACAGCACCACAGCTGGGAGCGCCATATTGCCATTAAGCCAGAAGGTGGATTCGCGGGATGGGAACATTTGAAAACAGACACCACAAGAATGGTTAAGTCAGTTTTCCAAACCACTTTCTACAAGTAGCTACTGCTTTTCCTCCCATAATAATTTCACAATGATTAGCCTGCTAGGTGAGAAAGCCCAGGCAAAAACCTGAGTCTCAGAAGAGTTTAGAATGACTGCTAGGTATTGGGCCCAAGTTGGACATGATATGGACAACAGGTAGAGTCATTCCAACCCAGCCAGTCAAAATGTAAGAGAACTGCCATCTAGATTTCCATTACGGGCTTCATCTTTCAGGGTAAATGCCTTTGTTCTTATCATGAGATTCATGAAATGCAATCTCACATTCCAACACATATGGATATCAAAATGTGTATTTGGTGAGGAACAGTGTCTTATGCTACCGATTTCTGCTTCCCTTTGCTTTCTTTGCTCATAGCACAAAATTTCCTACTTTTTGCCAAAACCTTACTATGTAGCTTTTTAACTTAATTAAATATATAGGCAATTACTGACACCATCTGTCTTCATAGAAAAAGAACACGAAGTGACACAAAAGGCTGGCATTCTAAAGGGAATATTTAGCAAACAAAATCTCCTAGCTCCACTATAGTGATACTTATCTTTAGAAGCCCTTATGTTATTTTAAATCATTTATGTTTCTTAGAAATAATGAATTAGAGCATACTTAAAATGGGGTGGTGTTGGTATGATTTTTTAAAAAGAAAATATCAAGTAATCCATTGCTTTTTCAGTAAAACAAAAACTTAAGCACGCCGTTGAACATCTGTTACCAGTACAGTCTAACACAGCACTTAAAATCCTTTAAAATCCCTGAAAACCTTTATAAAGTTACATGAATCTTTTGCATAAATAGAACTGTTTTAAGAATATGTATATTCCTTTAAACATATATTTTGCTTTCGTAAACATAAGATTCATTGTGTTGCCTATTGTTCCAGACCCTTATAAATATATAAATGGAATAGCTCTACTTCTTGGTTAGAGTGGGTCTTCCCCTAGCATGCCCCCTCCCTAGCCCAGACGAGAGTACCTACTTATTTGTGTCTGACTGTTTAACCTTTTTTGATGTCTCTCCACAAATGTCTTAATACGTACATGATATCAAACCAACCCACTGAAACTTGGTCAGGCTGTTAGGAACCGATACAAAATACAAGTCCAAATAAAATAACAAAATTCAGCCCCCATAGGGAGAGAATAGACAGGAAATACAAAGGAATTCCAGAGAAAAGGCACACGTGGCTCCAAGAAGAACACGGAAAATGGCCATTACCACCAAGGACAACCGTGATCTCCTACATTAATTCCCGGAACTGGAAGAGCAGGTGTTCGAACCCCTTGGGGCAGCAACTGAGTGCGCTATATAAATAGAAGGGTGCAGAACGAAGAGACATCAATAAAGAGACTCAGTAGAAAGAGGCACTTTTCAAAGAAATACCCATAAAACTTCTACTCATATTAGAAACTTATACCAAAGAATACGCTACCCCAGATTTGGGGGGAGAAGCATCAATGCATATATTTTGTATTTTTTTAATTCACTTGTTGATGAGGGAAATACGAAGAAATGAATTCTACAATTATTTTCCACAAATTGCTTGAAGATCGTAGAACACACTTATCAAATACAAGTAGAGCCAAAACTAAAAATTTACACTTATTTGCCATCAACAGTCTGGTGTGTTCTCCTGAGCGTAAGCTATATATTAAGAAAGAGTCCCTTGAATTTCAGAAGAACAGATGAGGGGAAGGAGAGAGGAGAGGAGGAGGAAGGAGGGAAAGACCTCCCTCGATGCCCTTCCTTTCATTTGTTAGAAACTGAACCTAGGGACAAATGGTGTCAGAGGCGGTCAGTTAAAAGCAGCCTCTGGAGGGAAGCTAGTGGAACAGAGGTCTGAAATAGCAGCAGAGCCCTGACAGGTAAGCCAGGACTGAGGAACACTTGTGAAACTACAGGGTGATTTTCAGTCAGCAGCTACTTGACTGGAATTTTTCCCAAGGCCCTAAACCTCCACCCGTACATTTCTAGAAAGTGCCACAGGACTTTCATTGATCACAGGTAGGAACCCTGGCTTTCTGCCTACACAGAAGGACAATATTTCTTTGTCTTTATACAGCTCCTTTATTATAGCTCTCAAAGTGCTTTACAGACAAATAATGGGGACAGTGAGGCAGAAAGGTGTTAAGTGGCTTGCCCAAAGTCCCACCGTAAATCACGGGCCTTCCTCTGGATTCGGAACCACCTCATAAGTAGTGGAGTTTCTAGGGGTGACTGCTGGCATCGTAGTGCTCTCTCACATCCTACCAAGCAATTGTTTCCCTCCCAGGCGGAGGGAAATGTCTAAGATCAAGGGCAGGAGAGAGCTTGGACTTCAGAGTACGGCAAACCTAGATTGTAATCCTAGCCTCCCTGCTTAGCTGTGGAACTTGGCACGTTTCTGGGTTCTTTGAGCCTTCACTTCTTCTTCTATAAAATGCAGATGTTAGTACTTACCTCACAAGGTGGTTATGAGGATGACATAAGAAAATACAAAAGTGTATTGTGCACTGTAGACCCTTAACACACATCAATTTCCCTTCCTTTTTACTTCCCCAGTCTGTCTCCTAAAGTTTATCCTCCACATGGTCAAATAGGCAGCTCTCTAAACACTGCCGCTATCAAAAAAAGATGGCATATCGGCACGATGGGGTGCTGAAACTTTCAAACGCCAGAGTCTATAGAAAACAAAGCAAAGTCATGGAATTCAGAGCCAGCTCATAGGATAACCAAATCCGAAAGGTTCGGTGATGACAAACATGTTGCCTGGCACTCAGCCCTCAGGAGGTATTGGATTATTAGATTAACTTGATGGGGATGAGGAAGTGTCCCTGGGGAGCCCCAAGTCGCAGAAGGCAGGCCGAGGTGCTGGGAGGGCCCTGGAATGAGCAACAGAAGGGAAAAGGGAAGTGGGCATGTCTCAGAGTTTTCCCAAGTCACGTGCCCACTTGCTTGACCGGCCCTGCCTCTCTGCCCCACTTAGTCCAAGGGCTGGTATGAAATGAAGGTCTGCGGTAGGAAGGAGACAGAAGTGCACTGCATTTTAGAAAAATGACACTGTGTCCTCAGAGCTGACTGAGTCTCTTTGACATGAGCTAAGACATTATCCCCTCCATTGGGGGGATTGCTCATTGGGACGAGGCATGAACCCTTGCCACCCACTATTTTGCTTTAGTGTATGAAGCAGATAATTTTCACCCACATCTGCAGAAGCTGTTTGAGGTAGAGACTAGCATATCTCGGATAAATTGAGAGGACAGTTTGGAAGGTGGTTTATCGCAGGCTTCCTCATCCTGTCGTTACTGACACCCTCAACTAGATTCTGACAAGTAGCCATACAAGTTGTGCAGGCACCCTTTCCAAGAAAGGGTCTCCTTTGTGTGTCGTGTGTGTGTATAACCGCTTTCCTGAGATATCCTTGCCCGTAAAACTCACCCTTTTAAAGTATGCACTGCAGTGGTTTCTAAGTACATTCAGAGTCATACCATCATCATCACTACCTAGTTTTAGACAATTTCCCTTACCACTAAAAAGACATCCTGAAACCCATGAAGAATCATTTCCCATGCCCTCTCTTCCCCAGCCACTGGAAACGATTTTCTGCCTCTATGGATTTCCCTGTTCTGGACATATCATATAAATAGATCATCCAGTAGGCAGTCCTTTGAGACCGGCTTCTTTCACTTAACATAATGTTTTCAAGGTTCATCCATGTCATAGCAGATATGAGGGCTTCATTCCTTTTAATGGCCTAAAAAATATGCCATCGTATGGACAGACCACATTTTGTTCATCTGTTCATCAGATGGACATCTGGGTTGCTTCCACCTTTTGACTGGTATGAGTAGTGTTGCTGCGAACATTCGTGTGCAAGTTTTTGTGCGAATGCATGCTTTCATTTCTGGTTATACACCTAGGAGTAGAATCGATGGGTCTTTTGGCTACCATAAGTTTAACTTTTTGAGAAAGTGCTTAACTGTTTTTTTTTTTCAAAGTGGCTGTGCCATTTTACAATCTCGCTAGCAATGCATAGGCCTTCCAATTTCTCTGTATCTTTGCCAACACTTGTTACTGTCTTTTTATTTCAGCCATCCTTACGGGTTTGACGCGGTATCTCTCCTGTCTGTGTTTTAAAGGGAAGATTTTTTTCCCTTGTGTTATTTATTATTGAGTAATCCAACAAAGAGTTATTGTACACACTTATATCAAGAGTGCTGCAGTAGGTATGAGGCAGGATGCAAATATGAGTGAGTCGAGTCTCTGCTTTCGGTCTAATTCTCCTCTCTAGGAATTTTCCAAAAATAAACAAACTTGCCTTGGACTGGCAGTCAAGGGCTCTGAGCTCTGATCTGAATTCTGCTCCTGACCAGGTCTCTTCTCTCCTTACAGCCTCAAGCCTAGAGTTTAAGGGGGCTGGACTAGACCAAGTTCAAGGCCATAGTTCTCACTGCCTTTGCTTCTTGCCTACATATTCTGTAACAGAGGTGGTTCTTTCCAAAAAATTCTGATGTGCTGCAAATGTCAAGGAAACTGGGAAGGACAGGCGAACTCTGCTGCTAACTCATTGCTCTCACGGGCCCAGCGTGGTGTGTTCATCTTGATCTCCCCTTGCACCACAGCCTTGTGTGTCCCCGTGACCAGGCGCAGGGATCCTCCCCAGGGAGAGTTACCAAGCAGGAGCTTTCTGCTTTGAAAACCCACACAATAGCCTTTTGGAGATTATTTGTAGTAACTTTAAAGGAATACTTCTCAACTAAGCAAATTATTCACCATCTCTGACATTTATAGCATGAAAATTAAAGGAGGAGAATATCTATCTGCAGTATGAGATTATTATATTGAATTGCCATGGAAGAAGCATATACAATTACTAGTCCTAGAAACCTGTAATAGGTTATAAAAATTGGGTTTTCGTGTTTATTATAGTTTAGTGCCTAGTGTCAAAATAAGAAAATGGCCTTCTAAAAATTCATGATTAAAAAAAATAAGAAATGAGTATGTAATTCTGTACCTTAATACAAATATTAGTTAGGCCATCAGTCTTAAAAGTCATCGAGGGAGGATCATAAATGTATAGAAGTAGTGGAAGTAACTTGGAAAAGGAAGCAGAAAAGGCAAGCGTATATTAAAATGTTGGGTTTTTAACAAAAGTGAAAAACATCCACAGAGCTGCTGATGGTACAGGCATAAATGTCAGCATTTTCCATTTTGGATCCCTACACACCCTGAAAGAACTTTCCAAGTCACAGAGAAGCTTCTGGCACCACAAACCGGACTATTAACGCTGAGGACTAGGTGTCACGGAAAGCGCTGGACCACAACTCGGGAAACCTGGGCTTTGGTCCCAGCTCTTCCCCTGAAGGACCTCATTCAGTGCCTTCACCTTCCAGAGTCTCATCCATAAAATGGGGATGTGGGGATGATGGAGGTCGTTTTGGGTCTGCCAGAATTGTTTAAGACCTCTCTGGGCCCTGAGTATTTTTTTGCTTCAGAGAGCCCATCACCCTATGTCATAGTAAATGTATTAAAATGTGCTCTCATGGAATAGGATTTAGATATAACTGTATGAATTGTGTTCCATTTAACCAACATATTGAATTTCATCTATATTTTTAAAAACATTTATGGTTACTTTGTAGTTTTCCTTTTATATTTGCGAGCCAGTAACTTTTTTTTCCCCCAGAATCCAAATATTTTGAAGGCCTTTGGAAATCACAGAGTCCCTAGGCATGATGGACTACTGGGCCCTGAGCGTTAAGTGTCAGGGCCCAGATTTTCTGCTGCCTCTGGCCTCACAGACTCTAAACGCCCCATATAAGGCAGTGTCCAGGGTGGGCAGAACATAAATTGGATGCTGTAGTTGCTGGGAGACAGCCTGTGGTTTAAACTGTGGCCAGAAGGATAAACAAGATCAATAGGGACAGAGGGGAAGGCCTCCAAGATGAATACGGAGAGTCTCAATTGTTGATCAGGGCCCCAGGGTGACTGCCCCATTCCCGGCGACGGCCGCTCTCCTTAGCGTCTCCAAGAGACTGGGCCATCCCAGCAGCTGCCACTAGGTGGCAACATGCCAAGACGCTGCAGTCCCCTCTGCCTTCCTAGTCATTTTTTAAAATATAATACAAACAATTCTTACCAACTATCATCGCATTGATATTTTACCAACTGAAAATTCTTAGAGTGCACTGTGCCATCTCTTTAAAATCAAGTATCATGCATGGTGTTTACACCGGGGAGCTCAGCGCTGCCTGCTGACGGTCAACACGGGAAGAGGTATCTCTTAGTAGCTACCTACGGCAGTACGTTCTCTGCAGCCAGGATTCTCCAGCCTGTTTCTAACAGCATCTGAGAAGAGGTAAAAGTGCTCCCCATCTCTGAGGAGCAGGCACAAACACTGAAGTCAAGAGCCAAGCTAGTGAGTTCTTACGCCTGTCCCGGCAGAGACGCAGGGAAGAAGTCAGGGTCCAGACGGATTTGAGTCGGCCAGACCCCACAGTAATAGACTCACAGAGTTTCTCCTGTAGTCCCTGGACCCTCACAATACCCCTCAGAGACAGAGACTGTTGCAGATAGGTCTGCGTTAACATGCAAGGAAGCTGAGGCCCAGAAAGAAGGAAGTTAAGGTCACACAGCAAAGGGCCTGGCCTACACTCCCGGCGAGATCCTGTAACTCTGGTCCAGTGCTCTTGCCATTCCAGCAAAGCCACCAGCCACCCTCAAGGCATAGGTCCCTCCAACCTCCACTACCCTCAAGGGGCAGTCCCTTCTTTCCTCTACCAAGCTGCCTCTAACCTTCTCCAGCTTACTTCATCTTGGCCTAAACATGGTGAGAAGCATGGCCCCTAGGGAAGGCTCCATGTCCTGTAGGTCACGTAGACTAAGGTCTGTAGACCTTGCCTCTCCTCAAACAAGGATGGCCTTGAGCCCAAGGCCCAAAAGTGATAGCAGAGAAAAAGATGCCTCCCTTGCAAGGACGGATTCTGCTTTATCCCTATACTCCAGCCAAGCATATCCTCCTGCTCTTACAGCCAAGAAGGGAGAAAACGTACCTGAGATCTCATCCCATCCTCTGAAACATCTTCAACAAAAGCATCTCAAACTCAACACGCCCAAACCTGAAATCTTGATTTTACCCTCTAGTAGTCTACCCCACTCAGAACATAATAATTTCATCCTTTCATGTTCTCAGGGCAAAGGTCTTCAAGGTATCCTTGACTACTCTTTCTTTCACACCCTGCACCCAACCCATCAACCAAGTCCTTCACGTTGCAGTTTTGAAGCACATCTATAATATGACCACTTCTCCCCTCCTCTGCGGGCCCAGCTACCACCATCTCTCACCCATTTTAATGCAATGGCCTCTCTGTTTCCATCCTTGGCCCCTCATGGTCTCTTCTCCCTACTACAACCAGAGTAACCCTTTAAAATTATAAATTAGATCATGTCACACTGATGGATTTTGGCTTCTAAAGTGTTAAGGTCTTGCCTCTGTATTTAGCCAAACCAGTAAGGACAGAGGGAATCTAGGCTTACCCATGCCTGTGCTGACCAGCAAACAGAGGGGCTAGGCAGGTGGCCTCACCTCTCTAGCTTAGCCATAGCTCTGGGGACCCATGCGTCTGACAAAGGGATTGGTCTTGCTCTAGAAAGAACCCAATGGTAGACTTCCTGTCATATTGGGACTACATGGGAGATGGTGCACCTGTGCCTTAACCAAGACAGGCTGCTGAGAAGGGTAAGCTTGTATCATGCTTTGCTCTAATGGCCTGATACCATCCCTGTGGTAGGTGAATTCTTGGTGTTTTATCCCCACTTGCCTTGACTGGAGAATCTGTCTTTTAAAAAATTCTCTACGGAGTGAGAAATCTTCACAATTCCCAGTCAGCCTCTAGATGCAACTGGACACAAGTGAGGGAGGGTCTGTCAGGATTATCCTCCCCAGTGATTAGTGGAGGAAAGTGTGGCCCAGAGACTCAACCTGCCAAGGATTAGGAGTATTTGCCTCAGATGCTGGTATCAAAGGTGGGGCTTTCTGCAAGCCACGTAGCCAGTCCGGACCTCAGGTTCTTCTCCTTACAATAAAAGAAGATGATGGGGGCACCTGGGTGGCTCAGTGGGTTAAAGCCTCTGCCTTCGTCTCAGGTCATGATCTCAGGGTCCTGGAATCGAGTCCCGCATCGGGCTCTCTGCTCAGCGGGGAGTCTGCTTCCCCCTCTCTCTCTGACTGCCTCTCTGCCTACTTGTGATCTCTCTCTGTCAAACAAATAAATAAAATCTTAAAAAAAAAAAAAGAAGATGATGATGTAGAAAAAGAACAGAAGGCCTAGAGATGAATGTATAAAACATCTATGAATCCTTCAAGTCCTGAAATTCTATGATTTTTCCACAAATGTTGTTTGATCTTTAAATTAGTCTGTCAGTCCCATACCTACCCAGAAGACCATAAGAGAGGGTTGGTGAGACCAAACTCTTTGCTACGAAAACTTTATTTCCAAGTGGAGACGGTCACAAAATGTGGGCCTGTGTACCTGTGCCTGCGTCCACAGGCTCTGCCT
Organism: Martes martes; assembly: GCF_963455335.1. Lineage (NCBI taxonomy): Eukaryota > Metazoa > Chordata > Mammalia > Carnivora > Mustelidae > Martes > Martes martes. The sequence continues at coordinate 47,508,515 of NC_137894.1, forward strand.
CCCATCCACCCGCCTGTCACAGGAAAGAGGCCAGCACAGCCTGGCGAACAAGCAGCCTTCACTTGCCTGGAGCACCCAAGGAAAAAAGGGCTCAGTATTGGGCCCCTCTCCCTACCTTCCACACAGGAGCATATTCCCTTTTCATCCCAGAGCTTGTGGCCCAAACAGGATGCAGAACCTGGGAAGGTGACAATTGTGGGCAAGTTTGCCGCTGCCTGATCCTGTTTTCTGCTTCTCACATGCTTGTTTAAAGGTCGATGAGGTTGTCACAGTTTCTGGATTGCCTTCTGCCCTGTGTTCTGCCCGCTTTGTCCCAGGCCTCCTGATGAAGCCGCAATCCAGTGCAGGGCCCGTCAGAGCAGGAGAAAGCTGGGGCCTCTGCAGTATTCCCCCACCACACCTCTACTGGCCCTGTCTCTTGCTGAGCTTAAAATGGGCTTTTTTGCAATCAATCCAATAGAAATAGAATGTAAGCCACGTGTAATTTTTCATTTTCTAATAGCACTGTTTAAAAATATAACAAAAAAATAGACGAACATATTCTTAATAATGTGTTTTATTTAACCCCACATAACCAAGGAGTTATCATTTCAACATACAATCAGTATAAAATATTACTAATGAGATTTTTTATTTTTTATTTTTATTTTTTTAAATTTATTTATTTGACAGACAGAGATCACAAGTAGGCAGAGAGGCAGGCAGAGAGAGAGGGGGAAGCAGGCTCCCTGCTGAGCAGAGAGCCTGATGCGGGGCTTGATCCCAGGACCCTGAGATCATGACATGAGCTGAAGGCAGAGGCTTAACCCACTGAGTCACCCAGGCGCCCCTAATGAGATATTTTAAAGTGTTCTTTCTTATCTGCTCAGTCTTCAAAATCCGGTATTTTACATTTAGAGCCCATCTCCACTTAAACCAGCCACATTTTAAAAAAAGATTTTATTTATTTATTCGAGAGAGAGAGCGCACACATTCGAGAGAGTGAGTGAGCAGGAGGAGGGTCAGAGGGAGAGAGAGAAGCAGACTCCCCACTGAGCAGGGAGTCCTATATGGGGTTTGATCCCAGGACCCCAGGATCACAACCTGAGCCAAAGGCAGACACTTCACTACCAACCACATTTTAAAAACTCAATAACCACAAGTGGCCAGTGGCTGCCATATCAAATAGTACATTCCAGAAAACACATGAAAGTCTAGATATAACTGCACTTACTGCTAATATTTCTGCTAATATTCACCATTGGCTGTTAATATTTTGTCAGTCTCATCTAGTCTCCTCTTTGTATAATATGATTTTTGCAAAGCTGAAGTCAAGTTGCCTTTCTGACTTTATATCCTTACTGTTTTTGTGTATCTTCCTATGCCGTCAAAAGTTATTCACAGTCGTTATCTTCTGTGATGACATCATAGACTATCCCATCACTTGGATGTGGCAGAATCTTTTTAATCAATACCCAAATGTTGGACACCTGCAATTATTCGATCTTATAAGAAACGCTGAGATGAATATTTTCGTGTTACGTGTTCTTTTTAAGGCCTTGATGCAAACGTCTCTAGCGTTCTACTCATTTTTAACAAAATGATCTTTACACCAGCGGTAAGTCAAACAATCATCAACTAGTGATTTATGACTGGGAGCTGAGCCATCTTGTTTGCTCATCCTACACCTTTGACACCCTGCTCTGTAACCGAGGGCAAACCACTTTGCTCCATTTATAAAGTAAACTGATTGTATTAGATGATTTTTAAGGGTCTTTCCAGCACTAACCTTCAGTGATGTCTTTCCCTTACCATCACAGCTAATCAATTAACCTGTCAAGCTAGTCATTAGAAGTCCTGCAAGTCGCGTCAAAGGCACTTCTGAACACTTAAAAATCCGTCCACTTCTCTCCGTCCCCACTCACAGTGCTTTTGTACAGGCCACCGTCCCTGCTCATCTGAACTGTGTGGGAGTATTCAGTGCAGAGATTAGGCTCCTAAGGTTAACAGTGAAATCCAAAATCAAGAATAGGATTAAATGAGGTAAGTGGGAAAGCATGAGGCTGGCACAGAGGACATGCTCACTGTGTATTTCCTACAGTGCAATCTGAAACCAGATTCTAGAGGCCCACCTAGATCCTGTTCCTTAGAAGCTGGAGTGGAGTTCACAATGACACATCCGAGGTGCTGATGTGCCCTGCTGTGAGCGTAGCCCTGCCCCAGACATGGGATGCTGGGGGAAGACAAAGACTCAGCAGCTTCCCCTAAAGGGCTGACAGACTAGAGGGGGAGGCAGGAACCCTTGTACACAAAACAAGCATGCCTCAGGCGGTGTCTTCAATGGAAAAACCAGATGGAGAACAGAACAATTATCTGAGCAATTCAGGCAAGCCTGCTGTTGAGGAAAGGGCTTAATGAAATTTGTTCTACTATTTCTTTTGTGAACCGAGGGTTTAGGGCAGTCTAGGGAAGCAAAAGTGCTGGGGCTCTAGAAAGAACAGAATTCTCGCCCGTGTTCTATGATCTTAAGCAAACCATGACGTCACTTTCTGATCTCAGCGTCCTCATTGGTCAAATGGAGACGGAGTAATACCAGCCTTGCCCAAATCTAACCACTCCCTGGGCTGAGCTGTTGAGAGGTTGAGCACAACGACCATAAATGGGGAAAACAATTATTAAATGGGGCAATCTAATAGCCACACAGGCTACTAAAAATGTGTCTCCTAAGATCCTACCCTTCAAGGAAATGCTTAGTCATTAAAATTAACATTTGTACTGAACTTTATCATTTGTAAGGCAATTTTAGGTGCATTTAGTTTGTTTTCAAAGCCCTGTGTGGCAGGTATTATCATTTGCTCCTTTTGCACTCAAGGATGCTGATATTGAAGGAATTTACACAACTTGGTCAAATGTACACTCTTTGCGAGGGCCAGAGTTAGGCTGACCCCTTGGTTCTCACTCTCCCCCTACACTGTGCTGCCTTCTCGTTAAAATCCTGATCACCACGAGTACACATGTCATGACCAGCACCAGGCGATGAATGGAAGCTCTAAATCACTACACTTGTACACTTGAGGCTAATGTAACAATGCATGTGAACTATACTGGAATTAAGTTTTTGAAAATCCTTATGACCAAAACATTAATAATATGAACACAAATATTAATAATGTTGGTTATATACACTTCCCTTTAATCAAGGACATGAAAACATCAAAAGAGAAGCTCTGGGGGGGAAAAAAATGCCTGACATGCAAGAACAGCAAGTTTACTTTCTCCTATTAAGAAAAAGTAGCTGTCCCCATCTGATTTGCATTTTCTGCCATACAGCAGGAAATACTTAAGTTGACAAATAGGATATTTACAACTGCAACAGATACTTGGCAGTTAGTTTTTAACCATTGTTGCAAATGTGATTTATTTGCTATTATAAAAGGGCATTACTGTGTGAATATGACTCCTGAAATTAGCTTCAGTTTAGCAAGGGGCCTTGACAGCTTGACCTCTTAATATCCTTATAATGATGCCATTTACATTCAATGCTTACTCAAGTCACTCACTGCTAGATTTGTTTGAGAGGAGTCCACTCTAGGGCAGATGTACTATGTATTTTAACATACAGAGTTGGTGTGTGGGGCACATGGAGGCCTTCTAAGAGGAAAAAATGTTGAATCAAGTCTTCATGAAAATCTGTTCGTTTCCAACTTCCTACAGTGAAAATGCGTTACTGCTAATTACAGCATACTCCAGAAATACAATACTTCATGTTTTCTCCACAAGACACTTTCATGGCATGGATTACAGTAAACAAGGGCATGTTTTCACCCTCTGCAACTTTAGCTTTTAATGTGACTGGGAAACTGGTGTCGTTGCGGAATGGCTGAGCCCAGGTCAGTGCCATCTCCGCCAGCAGAGAATGGGAAACGGGTGGACTTGGAGCCAGAAAGAACAGGATTCAAATCCCAGCACCGCCACTTCCTGGCTGTGTGGCCTTAGGTATCCCTGTGAGCCTGTATTTTTTTTTCATCTATGACATGGGACTGTTATTTTTTAGGTTATTGTAAAGATCTGAGATGTCTGGGAAACACCTGGCACTTGGCAGGTCCTTGATACATGGAAGCCAGTCACATTTGTGTTGCTTGTCAAAGCTCAGATGTCACCTTCTCCGTGATGGAGCCCTGACTTTGCTAGACAAACTGCGTTTGTCCTTTCTGACTCGGTAGTACTTTGTTCCATCCCTTTATTATATCACGTATGACACTGTGTTGTAAATGACTGAACACGTATGCATCTGTCTGGCCCTCCTGGATGCCAGCACCTGTGCCCATCTACCTTTGACTCTCCAGTAACTAGCACAGTCGCCTTGAACTTGCCTTCACTAGCCTTGAGCATTGAACTGAGGATGATGCTGGGGGTGCTTCCGTATTCAGTGTGGGGATGGGTGGTGCCGGGCAGTTAAGGATGATGGTCTGTCTCAGGAGAGGGGGAGAGGTAGAACATGACCCACTTCTGTTTTCCCCGGTTTATAGTAGATGCTCAGTAAATATCTGCCAAAGGAATTAATGGACTTACTTAGTTATCGAGTGGCTTACACGAAGTTCTTGCTCACATGTGTCTATTTTTCAAAGCCTTTTAATTTTTATTGCATCATAGTATTCTCTAATAGCCCTGATGTTCAGCTAGGGTGGGTGTTCTCACAGTTCTCATTTCCCAGTTGAGGATACTGTGGCACCGTAGGGTGGCAAAATGACTTTCCCACACTCGTGACAAATGGGGGTAGTGCTAAGACTTACGGGCCAATCATGAGTTTCCCTAAAGTTTCATCGTGAGATTTCTTAGCACTGCTTTTTTTGAAATCAGAGCAAACTGCCCTTTTTTCCTATTCACTCCCTCTTTCACTCCCTCCGTCTACTCCTCTTTAGTTCCCCATCATCTGAAGCTTCTGTCCAGTCCATTTTTCTCAACAGAAAACATTGCGCAACTGGGGAACTCATACAGGATAAGGACTGGCTGGGTCGAGACACTGTCATCTTCTTTCTCCTAAAAATGGCAAAACAGCTGGGAGAATCAAAGTCCCCATAAGCATGGAACAGTGCATCTCCACAGATTACCTTGGCTGGGTGTTTTAATTTTATAACTTCCTGCAAGAATGTTCAGTCTTCTAATTAGAATCAGACTAGAGGCTCCGTCCTTCAGTTGAAGGAAATAGAAACAAAAGCAAAAACGTCTACTCCACTCAGTCATGTGTACACTGGTTTGGTTGGGTCTGACATGGTTTGGGCTGGTTAGTAGGGGTTGGAGCTTTCTCTCCAGGTTGTTACCTTACCTTCACTTCTGTGCCTCCTGTTTTAATCAGGTGTGGGCAACAGGCCTCAGCCTCTCATACAGTGACCAGCTGGCCCTGACTCAGCTCACCTTATACCTGACCAACGGCCATCTGGATTGCAGTCTGAGCACCCTGAAAGTGCCCTTTGTTCCTAAGAAAGAGAAGAAAATGAGCTGCCTTAATGCCCTCTCAGTGTCGGTAAGCAACAGATGCTTCTTGATTCCCCATGGTGTTCAGCAACACTCCATCGCGGCTTCCTGAGCTCTGGCTATGTGCCCAGCTTTTTGAGTATAGAGAGAAGAAAGAACCTCAGGAAACTCACTTAGCCTCTCCAAAACAGGTTTCTGGAGTAGAGTATATTGGCCAAAGGAAAGGGGAGAGAGCATTCCAGAAAGGGAAGACACCATGTTGGAAGGATGAAAGAGCCTGGGTTTTTCCAAGGGTGGGTCTTTTGGGACATTTCCCTCCATCTCTTCTCATCTTGCAGCCCTGGACAAGTTCTTTGACTACCACCAACTTCTGACAAAAGCCATATTTTTCTAGCTCCAATCTTGATTTTGAGCTCCACTCCCAGATCCACCATTCCACAGAACTCCTCTAGAGTCCTCAAGGTCAAGCTGTCTCGAACCACATTCCTCATCTGTCCTCCCCTGTACTTCCTTGTGGTGGGTCCTGCCAGAGGTTGATGGGACACCTCCACCCCCACAACCAGTCAACACCAGCTCATGCTGATGCTGGCCTTGACTCTGATCCCTCCTCCCCCTCCAAGAGATACTGCCTTAGTTCTGCTCCTCACTAAGATTCCCCGCCTCCCGACCCTCCCCTCAGCCTAACCACACATACAATCAAGATGGTCAAGGTGAAAAGCAGATCTGAGCATGCCGCTCCCCTACTTATGATTTTGAAATGATTCCTGTCATCTTCAGGAAAATCCCAACTTCCCAGCTGGGTTAACAAGGGCCTTCATGATCTGCCACTTTCTCCGGCCCCAACCTCCCATCTCATCACTAGCCCCCAGATGGTCCTTCATGTACATGGAATATGGGAGCAGAAGGGGGCTCTGGCTAGAGCTCCTCTGACTGCTGCCAGAGGGTTTCTTCTGCCTCTCCTACAGTGGGCTTCACACCCTTTTGGCAAACGAACATCTACTTGAGATGTTAATATATCAAACAGATAAAAGAGGAATTTCAATGGCTAATAGGACATAAACTAGTGTCCCAGAGCAGTATCTCCTGCCTCTCTGCTGAGCCTCTTTGGGTCCAGGAGAGACCTCTGGATTTAAGGAACCCTTGTTTGACTCTCATCAGGGTCTCGAGGGTCACCTTCCACGGCAGGAAGTCTGCACCCATTTGGAAGGCAGCCTGGGGGGATATCTGGGGGGGTTCAGATATCTGGGGGGGGTTCAGAAAACAGCCTCCTTCTTCTCAATCCACTTGTCCTATGAGGTACCCTTGCTCAAAGGAGTCCCCCTGATCTCTTTGCTTATTGAGAAGCAGAGTTAGTCTCTCTCTCCCATTGCCCCTCCCCCGGCTTGCAGGTTCTCTCTCTCTAATAAATAAATAAATCTTTAAAAAAGGGGGGAGGGCACCTGGGTGGCTCAGTCAGTTAAGCGTCTGACCTTTGATTTCCACTCATGTCATGATCTCAGGGTTGTGAGATTGAGCCCCACATCGAGCTCTGTGCTAGGCCTGGAGCCTGGTTAAGATTCTCTCTCTTGGGGCACCTGGGTGACTCAGTGAGTTAGGCCTCTGCCTTCGGCTCAGGTCATGATCCCAGGGTCCTGGGATTGAGCCCTGCATAGGGCTCTCTGTTGGGCGGGGAGCCTGCTTCCTCCTCTCTCTCTGCCTGCCTCTCTGCCTACTTGTGATCTCTCTGTCAAATAAATAAATAAAATAAAAAAAGATTCTCTCTCTCCCTCTGCCCCTTCCCTGATCAAGTGCTTTCTCTCTCTCTCTCAAATAAAACCTTTGAGAGAGAGAGAGAGAGAGAGAGGGGCAGAGTTGGAATGGGGAGAGCAGGTCCCTTTTAATTAGGTCCCAGGACCTCAATGAGAATCAACCAGGTCCAACTCCACCTGTGACCCCCATCCTCACTAAAGGGACAGGACCCCAAGTTCAATACTGGATGGAGGGACAGCAGTAAAACTTGAGCCTTGTGGCCTAGCAAACCTAACTCCATGCCATTTCTAAAAGGAAGCTGGAAGCTGAGTTAGTGTTCAATTCAAGACTTTCCAAGACAATTTGCCACATTTAAGTATGTTGCTTCAGAAGGCTGTAAGCAGAAGTTGTACTCTGAATTAGAAGCACTCTCCCATTTTCCCCATCTTGCCTATAGGTTTCAATCCTAGCTACAGGCAATATACGGGAATTCTCCTGTGATCAAGAGTGTTAAACACTTCTAGGAATTGCCTACGCTCAAGAGGGAAGCATTATGATCTTCAATAATTCAAATGTCTCTACAATCGCTAAAGAAAAGCTATGCAGGTTTTCTGATGTATGGATAAATTGAAAGTGCTTGTGGTTTTAGACAGATAGATGGATGTTCTCGGCCTGGTGCCACTGTGCATGTGTGCATGCGTGCGTTCCCATGTATGCGTACACACGGGATAGCCCATTTTTAAAAGAAGCAGCCATGCTTGCACATACGATGCAATTTACAACACAACTGAAGCTTCCTGAACAAGTGTGAATAGGCTGTGATGCCATCAGGTTTATAATCAGTCAGCTGACAGCCCCCTTTGAAGACTGAAGAAAAAGGAAAGGCACCAATGTGCCCACAATGATAAAAAGGGCGCATTCAGGACTAAGCCTACAAAATGCTTCTGCTTTGAGCCTATTCCTTTAAATAATCTGCTATGCAGGGGGGAAGCAAAGACTCTTCTGGGCTCTACAAAGGGCCGTTGTCCCAAATCAGAAACAGGTGGCAAAAAACTGTCATCTCGAGCCAGTCGCACCAGATGCATGGGCTTCTGCTCTAGCGTCCTCCAGGATTACCCAATTGAAGTCAGAAACCAGGTCGGAGGGGTCCCAGACATGCATGTTTGAGAAAAGAAAAGGAGCTACCTGCGACATTTTTAACTTTTAATTAACATTCTATCGGAATGAGGACAAAGCACTACCCTTTCCAATGGTTCTGACTCCTCCTCTTCCTCTGTGGCCCCTCCACACCACAGGTGGGTGTGTGGCCAAAGGGAACCATATTTGCAAACATCTTAAAACAACACAAACCATTTATAAGCATTTTAACAGCACATGGTCTGTAATGAATGATTAAGTAAAACCTTTTGTGTTAAATTATGATGTTAATAATGATTCTGTCTCCTGTAATTTATTATGAATTCTCAAATGCTTCGGGTTTGATTTTGATAGAATGCCACAACAACGGAGTTTATGTGATGACTTTATTTTTAGAACTCCTTCTTTGAAGGCGCACATTTCCCCGCTACTGCTGCTACTGTAATTATGTACAAAACCAATCACTCATTAGAGTTAGGATACATTATCTTCTAGACAGATGAGGCTAAATAAGCAACACATTAATAATTCAGAGAGCAGTTCATTATGCATGTGGATGCCTGCTTCGTAACTGACGTAAGAACCTCATCAGCCTCTGCCAACCTTTAAACAATAGTTCTGTGTTATTGCGGCCACATTCAAGTTTACGCTTGTTAAACTGCTACTTGGATTATTTTATCAAACGTTCATTTATTTGTGGTCCCTCACTGCCGAGAACAGATTTTGGAAGCTCCTTTTTTAAGTTAATGATTTGAGCAATGGGTGTTATTAATTCTCAGAATATTATAAACATGATTAATTTTCAGGCAGAGATTTATTACATGAGGATTTCAACTATGTCAACTGAAATGCATCACTGTCAAAACAAGTATCATGGCGAAAATAGAATACACTCCACACTTCAAGTGCTGGTGCTCAGAACTAAATCAATTTAAATTGTGGCTGAAGCAAAATTATATTCTCCAGTGAAAAGGAGTATTTCGAGCTTCCTTTATTTGGCTTGAAGCGTTCTTGTTAGATTGTGATTTAGAAAGGTAGTTTAATAAGACTAGACTTCTACTGATAATATTTCTCTCCTATTTTTCCCCCGTTTTACTAGAAAAGGCTAGCCTCTGAAATGTCCGCACATTCCACATGTAGCCAATGGGAATTCAGAGTGAAGAGCACTGGTCTGAAAGTTACGGATCATGAATTCTGATCTCTCTCTGCCTCCGTTTCCTCGTTTGCAAAATAAAGGAGGTCTAAGTGACCGCCAAGGTCTCTCGAGGGATTTGATTTTATGGGGCCTGTTCAATGGGGTGCTCTCAGCACCAAGCCCAGCCTAGGCAGTCTCATGCACAATGGGGTGCTGAGGGGGGCATCTCACTGTCTCCTGTAAGGGGACACAGCAAGGGCCCATCTCTCCATACTGCAGCCTTTCATTAGAAGGTCTTTTTCCAACAAAATCTTTTAGAAAGTAATATTGTAATGAGAAGTCAGATCCTAAGTCCTCATCAGCCATCACCTTAACTAGCTGGTTAATACCAGCTGGAAGCAAATTCAACAGACTTACTCAACACCTATAGTGTGTCAGGTACTCTCCTAAGCACAGAGGATATAAGGATAAGCAGCAAAGAGCTCTGAGTTTATCAAGAGACACAGAGATGGGGCACCTGGGTGGCTCAGTTGGTTAAGCGACTGCCTTCGGCTCGGTCATAATCCTGGCGTCCTGGGATCAAGTCCCAGCATCGGGCTCCCTGCTTGGCAGGGAGTCTGCTTCTCCCTCTGACCTCTCCCCTCTCATGCTCTCTCTCTCTCTTTCTCTCTCTCAAATAAATAAATAAATAAATCTTAAAAAAGAAAAAAAGACATAGAGAGGCCAATAAATAACCATAATACATATAATAACATAATAACATCCAAAATGTACTAAGCCTTACTCCACAGCAGGTACTGAAACTAAGTGCTTCACATGAATCTTTATACAACCCAATATATTAGGCAGGTGCTGTTATGATGCTCACTTTTTTTTTTTTTTAAGCAACAGTGCATGCAGGGGGAGAGGCAGAGGGAGGGAGAAGAGAATCTTAAGCAGGCACCAGACCCAATATGCAGCCTAATGCAGGGCTTGATCCCACAACCCTGAGATCAAGACCTGAGCCGAAATCAAGAGTCAGACACTTAACTATTGAGCCATCCAGGCCAAGCCACCCAGGGTATTACACTCATTTTTAGATAAGAAGACTGAGGTTAAGAAATGTCAAGCAACTTGTGGAAAGTCACTCAGCAAGTACGAGTGGAAGCCAGAATTTAAGCCCAGGCCTGCCAGATCTTAAAGCCTGTGTGTCTGTCCACTGTTCTGTGCAACCTGCCTTGCACTGGCAGAGTCAGTCATTTGGCCCCAGGGTACAGTTTAGCCTCACCCCTAAAGAAGTCTCTGGTTGAGGCCATAGAGAAAGCTCTTGTTCCAAAGGAGGCTTCATCTCCCTCTGTGATGGGGATGTTTCCAGGCATACGGCCATTATCCACTGGCTTGTAATCTGCTCTGAGCTAGGCCAAGATGCAGCACTGAAAAGGCCAGATGGTCACAGAGGAGTCTCCTCTTGCTGTAAAATCCATTTAGGTTTGTGATTTCCTTCCCAAACCTAAATGGATTTTATAGCATCAGAAGAGAGTTGATTATACCAGTCAACCTTTTAAAAAAATGTTTTCTATTTGCATAATGTTTTATCCTTTAAACTGACATGAGCTTATTTGATCCCCATGATGGCCCCCACGGAATAGATAAAACAGGGATTATCATACCCATTTTAGAGATTAGGAAACTGAGGCTATGCAAAGTTAAGTGAACTGCCCAAGGTCATAAAGTTAAGTAGGCATTCTGATTCAAGGTCCTTTCTGATGAAAAAGTCTGTTGGTTGGTTGGTTTTTAAATAACTTACCTTATTTGTGAAATTATTTTGTTTAGCAAATGATAATAATCACTGACATTTTTTGACTATTTTCTCTGTACCGGACACTGTTCTAAGGTCTTTAGATACTCATTTAATCCTCACAACAACACTGTCACACCTGTGCTACTGAATAAAAGACAAACCTAGACTATCAATAGTTTTTTCCTGTAGGAACTGTGGAGTTGGTTAAGTCTAAAAAGAGTAGGTTTATCACATATGGTCATCTTCACTGGCATTATAACACATTTACTAAGCACTTAACGTAAGCCAGGAATTTCACCAAGCATCAGGGATATAAAGACATCTGACTAAGGCCCTGTCCTTGAAAGGAAATCTAAAGTTGATAGCACATACATAAGGAAAACCACAGGCCTCATTTCAGCGTCAACTGAGTGATAGCCCCTCACGTGCAGCTGGAGTTCTTGGGAGAAAGGACCGTGAACTGGGACTGGCAGGGACAGGGGACACTCTACTAGAAAGAAGGAACTTGGCCTAGCCTTACAGACGGGGGCAGTCACTAAGTGGCGAGGGAAAGGAGACCTCCCCAGCAGAAGAAGAGAGCCCATGGTCTGTGAGGAGCTAGCCATGAACCAGGTGGGCTGGGGCAGACAATTTGGGAAGGAGGAAGTGGGGAAAGTGGTTGGAGCAATCCCCAAGTCAGTGTGGGAGAGTCTGCGCACCAAGCCACGTGTCTGAATTTCATCTTGAAGGCAAGGAGGAGACACTGAAGCGTTCTGAGCACTGACCAACCTGGGTCTGAGAGACAATCTTGTGGTAATGCTCGGAATCCAGGTACCAGCAGGGGAAGGAACAGCCTGGGAAATTACATTTAGTGGAGGCCCCAAATGCTGCCAGCCCTATCGATGCCTTCAAAGGAAGATCAACAGTATTTATAGCTACCATTCGTCAGGTGCCAGATGCTGTGCTAGGTGCTTATTTAGTCACTAAAAGTCGGAGCAGTTAAGCGACACATTCGAGGTCAGTCGGGTTTTGAACTTCTGTCTTTCTGACCCCATATAATTTTTCCACCACAGAATTCTGCTTGCATCCCCACCTCCCATGTAGGAAGGAGAAGCAGCTATCCAGGCCATAAAGCTCTGGAGTGGGATGGCGATGGTGATGGAAAAGACACAGCCTGGAAACATGGCCTAAATATCCTGGCTTTTCTCTCAGACTCTTTATGAATCCTAACCCCCGGTCCAGGAGGAGGGAAAACAGTCATCTGTCTCTGCAGAGAGGAAGAGACCTCAGGATAGCCTGTCCTTACTTGTCCGGCAACACTGGACAGTGAGCTCTCTGCCGTGCTTTGGAGCCAAGATACACCGCGGTGAGCTGCTCCTGCTGCCAGATGCTTGTCTATCTCTCACCCTGGCTGACTGGGGCCTAGTCTGGGGCTTGCTAGTTTATATCCTATGGCAGCGTAAGACAAGTTTAAAAGACAAAAATAACCTTGGAATTATCTTGTGAATTCATGGTAATCACCACGCAATTACATGCTCAGTAACCACAATGGAATTCTAGAGTATTTACAGTTCACTTCCATATGCAAAAACTCGGGCTTCCGGGCCTTCATTGTGAAGGCAGGAACGTGGTGCAGGCTGTCAGGAGAGGGCCAGCAAGCCTGGTGGTCACGCTCCTCCACACTGACCGAACTGCTGAGCCAGCGCTTCTCTCAGCAGGTTCTCATAAGCCCACCAATAAGCTCACCACATCCACCAAAGCTACACTGTCCTCCAAAAGATGGTCTACTGGGGGCCAGGCCTGGAATGACTGCCCTGAGCTATTATTCTCTGGGGATTTTCAGTCATTCTCTAGAGCCTGCTTCTGCCCCAAAGCACTCGCTGACTGGACATCCCCTGAATCACATCAGAAGAGCCTCTTCTGTCAGAGGCAAGTGCCCTAGACGTGCCCTACTGTACGCATCCACCCGTTCGTTCTTTCATTCAGGAAACACTGAGCGCCTGTTTTGTGGGACATTACATCCAACCTGGGGATTTGGGAACCAAACAGTTCCTGCCTTCTTCAGAGAACTCCCATCACGTCAGGGAGGCAGCCAGGGGAATAACCCATAAAGGTCAGAGTGGTAACAAAGTACAGTTGTGAGGCATGTGAGGGCCAAGTAGATTTTCTTTGGCAAAAGTAAAATGCTCAGTGGCTACAAATGGGACAACGCTAACAGAGATGTACAGCTCAAGATGCATTAGCCTGTGGGAGCCTAACATCTTTATAGATCTGGACTCTGCCTATACATGGGAAGAACAGGCTTGATGGTACTGAAAACACGACCACTAGACACAGTATTTTCCGCAAGTGTTGAAGGAAAAGAGAGTGTATGTGAGGAAATAAGTCACAGAAGGTGAATGTGAAATCTGAGAGAGAGAAAGTAAAAGTGTGTGTATGCGTATGTGGTACATAGGCAGGGAAAATACATTCCTCCTCCTCCGCTGGGCACTCAGTCCGCCCCAGTTTCTTGCATTATCTCAGAGACAGAGAGGGCAGGCCGTGACATTTCACAACAGACAACGTCAGGCCATTATGATCCTTGCAGCCTGCTGTGGACCAACAGGACCTCCTTTTCCTTCTCTTGTTCCAAGACACTGCACAAGGACAAGCACCTGGTTGCCCCCACACCCAAGGGCCCCCAAAGTTTAAAATCTGGGCCAGGCACCTTCACTTTCTATGTCTCAAGGTTGACTATGGCCCTACAGGCTGTTCTCCAAATTTCCAGTTCTCCAAGGATAAATGTAGCTGATTTCCAAACACAAATATCACATCTCACAAAGGACGTGCTACAAAATAGCCAGGATCCAATACTTTCTTTTGTATGTACTCAATTTTAAATGTTTTTAGGAAATGCTATAATTGAAATACTTCAGGCCTAACAACCAGTCTCTTTGGGCTAGCTCCCACTGATCAGCAAGCAAGATAAAGAATAGCACTTTCTCAAACAAAGAAAGCAACTGGCATCAAAATTCTCTCTCAGGAAGGCAGACCCTGCTTAGTGATTGGTTTCCAAAGAGTATAGTACAGAGACAGGTAAAAGCACCTTTACAGTGAAAAACCTGGCAAAACCGACCTTGGTGAGATCAAAATTAGCATCATCAATGGTAAGTCATGTATATGTACCCTTGGTCTGAGGTGATCCTGTGGTGCCTCTTCTCAAGAAACATATTACTCCAGTCTCATCAGGAGAAAAACATCAGACAGTACCAACAGAGGACTTTCTACAAACCACCTGATCCACACTCCTTGAAACGGTCAAGATCAGCAAAAACAAGGAAAGTCTGAGAAACAGTCACAGCCCAAAAGGACCAAAGGGGACATGACAACTAAATATAATGCGGTATCCTGGGTGGGATCATGGAACAGAAAAAGGGAGTGAGGAAAAATGAATGAAATCCAAATAAAGAACAGACTTCAGTTAACAGCAGTGAGGAGGTCTGATTAATGAGTGTCCTCCTAGGACAAACGTGGCACAATGTCAACCAGAGGGGAACAGGAGCCCTCTCTATTATCTTCACAACTTTTCTGTTAATCTACAACTTTCCTAAAGTTAAGAGTTGACTGAAATAGTTTGTAAAGAGTCTTACGTGCAGCTGTGGTCTTTTCCAGTCCCCGGCAACCATTCGCTATGCGGTGATGAGTACCCAGCTGAAGCACAACAATCTCTCGCTGATTTTCCACTATGTCTTCCTCCAAATGTGTAAGGCCCGTGGCATGGGCTATGACTTTGAGGTATGAAGCTGATGGCTGGCCGGGGTGGTGGGGGTGGTGGTGATCTAGGCAGCGAGTAATTCAGTGTTCCTTCAGACAGATATTCTTGAAAAATTAGTTTAACCTGTAGTTAGAGGAAGGCTGAGTGCAGCCTGGGGAGGGTAAATAGGGAGCTCCATGGGGAGGCGGGGGTTGGAGGGTAGGGGAGGGTGTAGTGGCGCTGGGTCCTGGGAAGTTCAGCTTGGTCCCCAACCTGCACACCCACCTTGGTCAAGCGAAAGCCCTGTAGCTCACCAGACTTAGGAGACATTTGGGGACCATCTCTTGATCCTGAAGCATGACCTGAGTTCCCGGGCCCCACTCAAAGCTACTTATCAATGAATATCCTCTGTCTCTGTCTGCTTGAGCGGCCATAACAAAACACCACAGACTGGGTGGCTTAAACAACTGAAATTTATCTCTCATCGATCTGGGGGCTGGGAAGACCAAGGAAAAGGTACCCAGATAATTTGGTTCCTGGTGAGTGCACTCCTTCTGATTTGTAGATGCCCACTTTCTCACTGTGCCCCAACGTGGCCGAGGGAGAGAGAGAGAGAGAGATCTCTGGTGTCTCTGTAACCTCTCTAATAAGAACACCAGTTCTATTGGAACAGGGGCCCATCCCTATGACTTCACTTAACCTCACTCACTGCCTTAAAGGCCCTATTTCCAATACAGTCACATGGGGGTTAGGGCTTCAACCTATGAATCGGGGGGACAAGCAATTCAGTCCATGGCATCCTTCTACCTCCATATAGCAGTTTCTTCCCAGGAGGAGTTCTGGTTTTAAAAATACAGGTGTGGGTGCCTGGGTGGCTCAGTGGGTTAAAGCCTCTGCCTTCGGCTCAGGTCATGATCTCAGGGTCCTGGGATCGAGCCCCGAGTTGGGCTCTCTGCTCAGCAGGGAGCCTGCTTCCCTCTCTCTCTCTCTGACAGAGAGGGACCTGAGAGGACCTGAGAGAGACCTGAGAGACCCATGCACTGTTAGTTGTGGAAAACCCATTCCACATGACATCACACATATTCAAATATAGTCACCTCTCATATTAAAAGTCATTTGTAAGTAATGACAGAATTGAGCAATTGAGAATTTGCCAACATTCACTTCTATATTTATTACTTTTCATTTCTCATACTTGAGAACAAATACAATTTTGGGGGGATCAAATCCTTTTACAGGCTCTTGAAAAGCATGTAGACCTTAAGCATGAGGCCAACAGTGAATAGATTGGCCCAACTACCACCAGGCAATCCCCACCACACTGCAGGACACCACCAGAATGCGTAAGACTCTTGGATTAGATTGATTCACGCTGTTTGCAAACACTTATAATGGAGCTCATATTCCCTTACAAATTATGTTAAAATTGGTAAAATATAAGAAAGAATTAAAAAACCATATTGAACTGATTTACCTGAAATTAATTGTTACATCTGCTCTACAGAATCCTTTTGGAATTAAATAGTTTTTAGCTGCAAACTGATTAGACCAAAACACTTCCATATGCCAGAAGGTGGCTAAATCTAACATTAGCTTTCTCAGAGTCTATTTTATTTCATCTTCTTCTAAAATATTAAAGCAGAATAAGTTCTGTGAATAGGTATATTTGGCAGGGAAAGTCTCCTTCCCAGAAGAAAATATCCTCCATATCCTCCTCTAAAATATCCTCCTATTGCCTGAGATTATTTTTAGAGATTTATTTCTTTGGCTATAAGCTTTCTACTCCATTGAAGTTTCTAGTATTTCTGGGGAAAGTAAAGCACCAAATTTTATATGTCATTTACATCTTTGTGGCTCTGAGTCGACCAGATTCATTTCTAAGAACAAAGTTTAGTACAAAAAAACAGACTGCTATGACCCCAGGGGAACAGCGGATGGTGCAGAGAGAGGGGCGCCACTGAAGGTGAGGAGAATGGCAGAAAGGGGCAAAGAGGTGCCCACATCATGACTGGCTCTGTCTCCAGGTCACCTGTGCCACACACTCCACAAAGGATGAGAGCTGAAATGGGGAAGAAAGAGAAATATGGACTGAGGGCAATGGAGGCACAGAATAATACGAAGAAGAAAAGAGAGGATAAAATCTAAACACAGGAAGAATCCACCAAAAGGGGGGAGTTGGGGACAAAGAGAAAAAAAAAAACAATAAAAAGAAAGTACAAGAAGAGAGTCAGAGATGAAAAACATGACGTCCTGAAACTCTAAGGTGAGGGAAAGGAGTCATTGAAAATTCTCCAACAGTATTCTTGCTCCAGGTTTTCCTGAGATGGGTTCTCGTCTTTTTAGATCCCAGGGTCTGTCTGCCCCTGGTCTGAACTGTCCTCTTGTTTCCTTCACTGCCTTTTCCTGGAGAGACAAATGATAAACCAGCATTTGCAGAGCACCCACTATGTGCTGGCCACCGAGCGAAGCACTAACTTCATTACCTCCTCAACTTTCCCATCTCTTCTGTAGGAAGCTATTATTTCTCCCAGATTATACTGGGGAATTTGGGTTCAAATGGTGTCAGCACTTTCCCAAGATCACACAGCCAGGCACTTTGTGGAACTAAAATTAATCCTAATGTTAGGATCCATTAAGCCAAACATGATTATCTTACACCAAGGGTGCCCCTATGTATCTTTTTCCCCTAAGAACTATTTGTACTTCTAAAATATTATTACCAATCCAGTCCAAGAATGATGGGAATGATTTCAAATCAGTATTTCATCTAGGTACCCCTTATGTATTCTTCAGCTAAAGGAGCACAAACTTCTCTCTAACCCCCAAGTCTGTTCACCTTACAAAAGAGAGGGGGAAAAGCTTTTTTTTTTTTTTTTTTAAGATTTTATTTATTTATTTGACAAGCAGAGATCACAAGTAGGCAGAGAGCAGGCAGAGAGAGAGAGAGGAGGAAGCAGGCTCCCCGCTGAGCAGAGAACCCGAGGCGGGGCTTGATCCCAGGACCCTGGGATCATGACCCGAGCCGAAGGCAGAGGCTTAACCCACTGAGCCACCCAGGCGCCCCAGAAAAGCTATGTTTAATACTTAACTTCTCTAAACCGTTACTGCCTCCATGAGTTATGCTAAGTCTAAAAAGATGAGTGTAGCCTCTGCTACCCGCTGCCATTCTTGGTCAGATTTAATGTGGGTGCTCCTTCCAGAAAAAGAAGCAACATTAGCAATGCATCATTGTCAATGCTACCAAAAGAATCCTCAAAAGCCCTTGTTCTCGACATTTATGTCTTTCTTTCCATTATGATCACAGAATTTCCAATGTTTCTCGTCCAAACTCTGAAGGGGAAAAAAGGGAAATGAGATCACCTCACAAGTGTATTTTCCTTGCTGAATATTGGAAGGAAGCATTATGGAGTTTGTAAGCAATTTGGTGGGTCTCGTTCTTGGTATTTCTGTAATGCGACAGAATACCCCCACTGATTTCCTAATGAAATGAAGTTGTAATGAAAGCCATATGGAGAAAAGTGTCATGTTTACTGCCTGCGACAGTGTGGGGCAGGGCTGGTCTCACACACACATAGGCAGTGTGCCTTGGTCCTAAATAGCTCCATAACCACCAACGATCATTTCCTCAGGCCAGGGTACTGCCACGGTGGCAATCATTAGTGCTGTTCACGAATGTTCTGATTCTCCTCCTTCTAGGTACATACCAGGCTTATACTTCCTCAGCCCTCTCCCTGAAGTCAAGTATGGCCATATATCTTACTTGGGTCTGAACTATGAGCAGTAGTGATGCAGGTCCTTTCTGTGTAGAAGCCTTCAAGAGCCACTTCAAGAGTCACCATGTCCTTTTTCCTGCTTTGGAAATCATGGAAGCACAAAGAGATGGAGCTTCCTTTGCCTAGGCTCCTGAGTGTGCCAACAGTGACCAGAGACCCATACCAGCTCATGTGGGAAATGGGACACAAGCAAGAATCACACAGCTGATGTTATAGACAACTAAGAACTGAGTCAGTTTTTTTAAATTTTTGCAGCATCGCGACTAGCCTACCTGATTGATTCAGAAATCAGTATCAAGGAAAGGATGTTCCCCAAACAGAAAACTAATATCGTTTCAATGTGTAATCAGTATAAAAGTTACTAATGACATATTTTACATGTTTTGTGCTCAGACTTCGAAAGCTACAGCACATCTCAATTTGGACTACTCACATTTCAAGTTTTCAGTAGCCCCAGGTGGCTAGTGGCTACCATACTGGGCAACACAGAAACGGATGCAGGATACCTTACAGATCAACTAGTCAGTGGTTCTCAACCCTGGCTGCCCATTAGACTGCCTTAAGTGAGGAGCTCTAAAAAGTATGGATGGCCAAGCGGGGCTGGGATTAGGATGAGGCAAGTGAGGCCCATACTCAGGGCACAAAATTTAAGGGAGCACAAAAAATACTCTGTAATAAAGATAAAAATATTGTAAGGCATTGGGGTGCCTGAGTGGCTCAGTGGATTAAGCCTCTGCCTTCAAATCATGTTATGATCCCAGGGTCCTGGGATCGAGCCCCACATCGGGCTCTCTGCTCAGCAGGGAGCCTGCTTCTTCCTCTCTCTCTCTCTGCCTGCCTCTCTGCCTACTTGTGATCTCTGTCTGTCAAGGAAATAAATAAAATCTTTAAAAAATATATTGTAAGGCATTATCTTAAAAATCAAAATGAACGCAAAAAAGAAAAAATCCATGGCCAACAAAATATCATAATTTTAAATTAAGGCATACTAATTTTTCCTTTGCCTCAGGCTCAAATACGGCTCAGCAGGACACTGTACCTCGGGCTCACTCCAGTATTTCTAGAGGTAGGGCTCAGGCATTATATTTTCTAAAGCACTCAGATGTTTCTAATGTGCAGCCAGCATTGAGAGCCACTGTTCTAATCCAATGCCTGTCCTAATGCCCATATTTCCTGACAAAACGAGGAGTCAATAAGTAGTCTTAATTCTGGCATGTAATTTCTTTAACCAAATCTCAAAAATAGTTATTTTTTGGATTTCCTGTGATGAGGAGTTCACGACTTCACAGGGCAGCCATTTCCACTACTGGACAACTCCAGTGTTAACTTTTTATTTATTTGGAGAAAACGGTTTAAAGATAGTTTTCAAAAAAGGATAAAATCATGCCTCTCATATGGATGCAAAAATAAAAACATGATATTTTACTTAACAGAGAAATTAGACAGATGTTATCACCAGTACAAAAAAGAATCCAAAAAACCCAGACATTTTTATAGGTCAGGAATACTGAAATGGATACGCAGGTAGAGAGAAAAATGGTTTTTCCACAAGGGGAGCAGGTGAGAAAAATCAACTGAACCTTTCTCAGACTGCAGAGTATTTGGACTTACAGAGTTCTAAATATTTCCCATAGAATCAAGGCAGTAGGGTGTGCCACAGACCACATACAGTTTTCTGTTAAAATATAAATTATTTTCCACACAAGAAAATTGTTTCCTTATGCATCTTTACCTGTTGTACTCAGAATAGTGATTTTCAGATTTTGAATTGCTAGAGAATCACCCAGGAAGTGAGCTAAAAGTCAGATTCCCTCCCAAAGATCTTGAGTTTGGATGATGCCTATGAAAATGCCTTTTGGGGGTGCCTGGGTGGTTCAGTCATTAAGCGTCTGCCTTCAGCTCAGGTCATGATCTCAGGGTCCTGCGATGGAACCCCGCATTGGGCTCCCTGCTTGGCGGGAAGCCTGCTTTTCCCCTCTCCCTCTGCCCCTGCTTGTGTTCCCTCTCTTGCTGTGTCTCTCTGTCAAATAAATTTTAAAAATCTTTAAAAAGGAAAGAAAGAAAGAGAGAGAAAGAAAGAAAGCAAGCAAGAAAGAAAACGCCTTTTAACAAACACACTACATGATTCTGATGCAGGTGCTCTGAGGATCCTATTTCAAAAAAACACTGGCCTAGACAAGAGATAACAAGTTTTGGCCCAGATGTGGAGAAAAGGGGACCCTTGGGCATGTTGGTGGGAATATAAACTGGCCCAGCCCCTGTGGAAAACAGTGTAGGGGTTCCTCAAAACACTGCAAATACAACCACCATATGATCTAGCAATTCCACACCTGGGCATCTATCTGAAGGAAGCCAATCAGTATCTCAAAGAGATATCTGTGCCCCCATGTTCCCTGCAGCATTACTCACCAGAACCAAGACATAGAAACAGCCTAAGTGTCCACTGATACATGAATCAACAAGGAAAATGTGGTGTGTATATATGATGGAATATCATTCAATCATGAGAATGAAGGAAATCCTGCCATTTGCAACAACATGGGTGGACCTTGAGGACATTATGCTAAGTGAGATAAGCCAAACAAAGACAAACAGTGTATGATATCACTTATATTTGGAACTAAAAAGCTGAGCTCAGAAACTGAGTTGAACGGTGGTGATCAGGCTGAGAAGTAAGGGAATTGCAGAGATACGGTTAAAGGGTACAAACTTGCAACTAGTCAATAAATAAGTTCTGGGGATCTAATGCAGAGCATAGTCATATAGTCAACAATACTGTATCATATATTTCAAAACTTCAGAGAGACTAGATCTTACATGTCATCACCATAAAAAAGAAATGATAATTATAGAATATGACAGAGAAGTGTTAGCTAAGGCTACAATAGTAATTATATCACAATTTATAAATGTATCATATTGAGGTATCGTTGTATACCTTAAACTTATACAATGTTATATATGAATTATATCTCAATTAACAATACTGTCCCAGAACATACCTACTCTATATTCTGGAGACAGATTTTCCAAACGTGGTTTTCACAATATTTGAAGGTAGCTCTGGATTTTAATTCCAGTCAGTCTTAGTGGTCTTGGTGCAATATGTTTTCTTTGCTTCTAAAATAATAGGCTATTTCTTTTCTCCCCATTCAAATTTTCTAGGACAAACAAGGAACTATTTTTATATTATATGAACACCTGAAGAGAGACAAGTTGGGAATGCTGTGAGTATAAAGTGTGTCTACGAGATGTGATAAGCTACAAAAATAGACCATAACAACCAGTAAGAATGATGCTTCTCATGCATTTTAATCAGCATGCTGATTTATTAGAAGTCTATCTTGTTTTATTTAGATCTTCAAGCATTTCATAAAATGACTTTAGATGTGTCAGTGGGGGTTCATAAATATAACCGATTAATTATCCAGAATTGATGGGGAAGAGGCTAGTTCCAACAACATACTACACCCAAACACATACACATATAAGTCACAACAAACCTGACTGAGGAGGACCAGGTTCAGACACCCATATTTAGAAGGGCAGTTGTCATTTTGGCATGCTTAGCAAAGTGCTCTGGTGACTTGGCAAGATGCTCCCCCAAAAGCAGGGTCCATAGCCCCTCCTCAGCTCCAATTTCAGCCCCAATGCATGTATGCTAAGAAGAGTCCTGCTAGCAGCACTCAGGAGGCTGCTGTTTCCTATGTCCTGCAAATTACTCCCCAGCATAATCTGGAGAGCTAGCAAATTTGTCTTCTGATCTAGGATTCAGACTGTACAATCTTACTTCATATCTTGGAATATGGCCACTGGACACCTTTAAATTAACTTACCGGGAAACCATTTGCTCTGTATTTTTCTTCCTTCTGACTTCTACACTAGTGTAGGCATTGTGGCCTCACATTGAAAGGATTACACACATTACACACATTAATGTAATGGTATTGTGAAACACCATGAAACTCAAATAAGAGCACCAAATAAGACTCAATTCCTCCACTAAGCATCAATGTCCTGAATAGCCTCGGTGTCCCCTAGGTGCTCAGTCCCCTAGAAACTGGTCCCAAGAGCTGCACACTGAAATGGGCAAAGATGTGCACAGGACAGGTCTCAACTCCCTTCTCCAAAGTATGGTCCTTTGTTTTATTACAGCACTGTCCATTACAGCAGCCATCCCTTTGAACTTGGCCTCCTCCATCCCTTTGAACTCATGCTAATGTTTTGGTTTGCTCCTCATTTGTAGCCAGAACGTGGCTAATAGCTTAATCTAGTGTTTACAGTCTTCAATGCTTCTCTTCACTTGGGTGGAGACCTGGCTGGTTGAGTCATCCCCTTCAGTTCCCACCTTTCCCCAAGGTCCCATAAGCATGTAAAATGTACTGGGTCATGTCAGAAGAGTCCCTTCATTGTTATTTTAGCCTCTCTTTCCCACTCTTTTTTTATACTGCCCGGAGAGCAACAAGAATGAGACAGAACACCCCCAAAAGTATACATGCATCTTCTCTGCCTGGATATGTACCTCTGGGAGGAGAATAGGGCCAGGAACACCTCTGTGCATGTGCAGGGAAGGAGTTACCCTTTGCTTCCCAGTGTTCTATCCATCAGCTCCCTCCCTGCCATACCTTTACTACCAGAAAATTCAAAAGCATTTTATCAACCATGCCAGGCACAGTTCTAAGCGTTAGGCATATAGCAGTGAACCAAAAGACAAGTCCCTGCTCTCATGAAGCTGATGGGGTGCCGCATGGACAGTCCATAAATAAGTAAATGAGTAAATATGCCCAGGGCTGTGGCAGGACACAGGCCACCAGGCAGTTACCAGGAGTGGGAGAACCAGGCAGTCAATAGATTTAAAGTTGACAAGCTGGAGGATAAGAACTTTGTATTTTCCAGAATTATGAGTCTAATTAAGCAGGTAAAGTTCCAGGTCCAAGTACATGTCTAAGTTTAGGAATTCAGACAGATGGGTTAGTTAAGTACAAGAACTAGAAATCAGAACACAGAGACATGAGCCCTACCTTACCAGGTACTGGCTGGCATGAAAAGTAAACTGCAAAGAACAAGCTGGGCCAGGATTGGAATGACACAAACCGTCATGCACTTGGAATGAGGCTGGGAGGGACAGGACCCTTCAGGTGTTGGGAGAAGAGCAGCCGGGGAAATCACACACCGAAGGAGTTCACGTGCCAGGAGATCATCCCAAGGAGCAACCAGCTCACAGCATCAGGAAAGGTCAACTGCAAAGAGTGAAAGGATATCCAGAGAGTTAGTTGGGGAGAGCACGACCATAAGAGCTCAAAGAGGAGGCTGCTTTTACAGACCCAGGCCAGCGAGAGGATGGCATGAGGAAAGCCTACCAGCAGGTGGCAAAACCCACCAGAGGCTGACACGCAGAGGCAGAACTTGTGTCCTGTAACTAACTGACAGGATGAGATGGGGAAAGTGTTAGCAGGGAAGGGTTCCCACAGTATGGGCTACAGGAAGACTTATCCAGGAGGGTACCTGGGCACAGAGGAACCAGGCAAGAGGACAGCATCAGGGAATTCAGGAGACAGAAAAGACTTATATGAAAAAGGAACTCCCCACTCATCAAACTGATCGAGCAGCAAAGTTGGTTTGATGCTGAAGCCTACAGAATGAATAATTAGGCCGGTGATGAAGAGGAGCTCGTCCAACTATCCCTACACCTGCTCCTGAGATTTCAAGCAGGAATGCCTTTACCTGAAGCCTAGCTTTGGTGGTGGCAATAGTCCTAATATTGTACCTTCTAGATGGTACAGCTACTCACCTATCCTGTAGAAAAGAGCACCGTTGATTGACATGGGCCTCCTGAAGAGTCTAGAGCCTTGTCTGCTATTTCCTATCTCATCTTTCTCATCCCTTCCTGCAGTCACAGAACCAGGGAATGCTGGAGCTAGGAAGGACCCTGGGGATTAACTGACTCTCATAGTGTAGAAAGGAAACTGGGTTTTCAAGCAGGGATGTGGTTTACCAGTGTCACACAGCAGCTTGTGTCTCTGGACCCTGACTCTAGGGTGCTTTTCCAACACCGTATGGCCACCTTGCATGGGGAACCCTATTATGGAAGAGGTTCTCTCTCTACTGTGAAGGGCATCACTACCTACGCACGTTTGTCCCAAGTTTGTTAATTTACTTCTTCTGAGTATTAGGTAGGATTCAAGATTATCCCCAAAATTCTCATTTGCATGTAGCTGTACTTCCTCGACTGTGCGATAGATGAGTGGATTTACAGTTAGCACATCAGGAGTGGCTCGGACATGTGGACACGGAGGTTGAGAACAGATGAGTTAGTAGACAATGACCAGGGGAGAGTCTTTGTTTTCTAGAATTCATATCGAAAGAGAGAAAGATGAACAAATACAAACTTTCCTTCTTTGTGTTGTTTGTGTCGATTTTCTCTTTGGAGCTTTAAGAAGAGGCTTTTCCTGAGCTAGCTGGGCTCTGTTTGGCTTCCTTACAATCGGTTCACCTCAGGGGGAGATGTCAGTCCCCCACCTCTTTAGGAAGAGTGACGACCTTACAGACAAGAATTCTGCGGTCTGGCTTTGCCAGGATAACTTCATACGGACTCTGTTTATACTAGTAAATTTCTGGCAATAGCAGAATTCGAGAAGAAATTTCAAGGAAGGAAAAATGAAGGAAATTCTAGAAATGAGTTAATAGGGAAGAGGACTTAGAATCCATCCAGCTGCTTGGTTCACAACCTGGGGACCATGGACCCCGGGAGGCTAAGGAGAGATGACAATAGAGGCATGAATCCATGTGTGGATACGGGATCATACACACAACACACACACACACACACACACACACACACACTTTTTTTTAAATGTGGGCCTCAATCATATATATATATATATATGTGTATATATATATACACATATATATATATATATATATGAATCATCTGAGGGTCTAAGTGAAACTATACATTCCTGGATCCCAAACCCAAAGAATCTGATTTTGCTGATGTGAGGTAGAGCCTGGGAATCTGCTATTTTAAGAAGCACCAGGGTCCAGGGCACCTGGGTGGCTCAGTCGGTTAAGCATCTGCCTCTGGCTTAGGTCATGTTCCCAGGGTCTTGGGATCCTTGCTCAGCTGGGAGCCTGCTGCT
Source organism: Martes martes (assembly GCF_963455335.1). Classification (NCBI taxonomy): domain Eukaryota; kingdom Metazoa; phylum Chordata; class Mammalia; order Carnivora; family Mustelidae; genus Martes; species Martes martes. The sequence goes on from NC_137894.1 coordinate 47,534,373, forward strand.
CCCTCTCCCTCTGCCACTCCCCCTGCTTGTACGCTCTGGCTCTATCTCTCTGTCAAATAAATAAATAAATAAAATCTTAAAAAAAAAAAAAAAAGGCACCAGGGTCTAATATATACCAACATACTGAGTCTGTGGCAATAAAGGATAAAAATAAATAAAATAAATCACTTTAAAAATTGTTGACTCTGAAGTTGCCTTTGGCTATTAGTCTCTTAAAAGAGGCAATAGAAGCTAATGTTCGGTAACTATAAGAAGGGTGGGCCGTCTTTGGATTTGAGGACTGCAACTCCAAAAGTATGGAAGTACTAATCCAGTCCAACTCCTTCATTTCAGAAAAAAAGAAGTGAAGACCCAGAGATCTTACAGTAGCTTTCCCCGCAAGGTCACACTGCCAGTGGCAGGACAAATAGTCTCCTGCCTGGGGCCTGGGAAGCTTTCTGCTCCCAGCCTGACCTGCAGGAAAGCCCAGTCAGGCTGGAAGGCAGCCATTGGGAGTGTTGAAGGCTTACACTCTAAAATGACTTATTTACAGGCAACAACTGGGAAGCAAGTAACCCAAAGTTCTCTGAAGTTGCCTTAAGGGGAAGCTCTTTAGTTTCACACCCTCAAGACAGAACAATTCCTAAAAATCAATCCATTCACTTAATCCATTTTTTCCCCTTTGATACGGAAAGTTCACAAAATAACTAGAAGCAATACTTTGCAGTTTCGTTTCAAAGCTACAACTTCCAACAGTCTTGTTTGGGAATGTTCACTGGCCACAGTGAAATTCTACAGGACGGTTTGCAAGTTGTCTCTGAAACCTTCAAGTGTGTGTTCGGCTTTATAAAGCTGGCTGTTCGGGAATGGGACACATTCTCCTAGGAACACGGATGGGGCAGACTCATACATAGCAGGAATTGCTTGCATACATGAAATAGAAAATAAGCCCCAGACAAAAGTCTCTGGGATACTGAGGTGCAGATATCTCTGTAGGCAAGGAAATTGTCAGGTATGAATTATACGTAGCAACAATTCTCTTATACACTGATCTCAACAGTTTTTTAAATGAGCTAATACTACCGTCCTAGCTCAGTGGTAGCCTTTCGCTAGGAATGACTGAAGCTATTCTTATATTCTGCTAAGTTGATTAATAAAAAATATTTATTACACAAATCCTCTTTGTTGACAAGTTAAAATGGAGCCTCATCTTTCATACCTCCCTGAAGATTGCCACCTTGTGAGATTGAAAATACTCATTAAATTCCACCACCAGACAGGCACAAATGAGAGGGTGATTGTTTTTAAGCATGTGAGGGGAATCGTTGGTAAACTCATTTGTTTGGATATCATTAACAGAACAATCGGTGAAGATCTCCAGGGGGTCCTCATGACCTTTGCTCGAAATCTCTTCATCATCCATCAAGAAATATCAGCACCTAATATGCAAGGCGAGACCAATTTTAAGGTGAGGTGTTAATTAACTAACGATTCTGGTTAATTTCTATACAAGGACTGAAAATACCTCATGCTGTATTGTAAACAAGTGCTAAACCATTTTTTTTTTTTTATTGTGAAGCAGTACGTAGCTTATAATGCACAGGGTCAATATTATAAGGTTCCCACTGAACCTGTTAGTTAAATTTAATAGTTTGAAATTTTTTCTTTGAAATATAGTAGACTTGTTTTAAGTTGCTGCCATTTCCAAACCCAGTTTACAAGACAACACGGCTCTCTGAGATCAGAGGTGACGCTGAAGTGTCACAATGAAACCAACACAGAGACAGTCACCACCAAAAACCCTGAATGTAACCTACTTATTTGCAGATAACGCAGTATCTGGCCGAGGATTCCTGGGGAGGCCACGTTTCTAGAGCCAGAGGAGTTCTGAGACCCCAGGAAAGATAACGTGGAGAGGAGAGAAACAGAAAAAGCCCTCAGCGCATACATGGGCCATGTATCCCACACACTGTTTCTCCAATGTGGGGCAGAAATTTCATCACTAAACTGTTTGAAGCTTCCAAATGGCCTTTAAAGATGTTGGTCTATGAAAGCTAGTTGTGTGTAATTGATCAGAAGTCTCCAAACTGTAGAAATAAGAACAAAAGCAAGAAAACAAGAGCAAGATCCACACAAGAGTTTTTGAAACACAGGCCAAACAGAGATGAACACTTGGTATTTTTTTTTAATTTCAATTTTTTATTTAAATTCTAGTTAGTTAACGTATAGTATAAAATTGGTTTCAGGTATAGAATTTAGTGATTCATCACTTACATACAACACCTAGTGCCCACATCACTTACATACAACACCTAGTGCCCATCACACAACAAATGCCCCTTTTTTTTAAAAGATTTTATTTATTTATTTGACAGAGAGAGAGATCACAAGTAGGCAGAGAGACAGGCAGAGGGAAAGAGGGAAGCAGGCTCCCTGCTAGCAGAGAGCCCAATGCGGGACTCAATCCCAGGACCCTGAGACAATGACCTGAGCTGAAGACAGAAGATTTCACCCACTGAGCCACCCAGGTGCCCAACAAATGCCCTTCTTAATACCTATCACTCATCTAGCCCATACCCCACCCACCTCCCTCCACAGACCCTCAGTTTGTTCTCTATCATTAAGAGTCTCTTACGGTCTGCATCCCTTTCTCCCTCCCTCTCTCTTGTTTGTGCCCCTTCCCACATCTTCATCTGTCTTGTTTCTTAAATTCCACATGTGAGTGAAATCACATGGTATTTGCCTTTCTTTGACTGATTTATTTGCCTTAGCATAAGACACTCTAGTTCCAACTATGTCAACAAATGGCAAGATTTTATTCTTTTTGATGGCTGATTAATATTCTGTTGTATATATTTACATATCACATCTTCTTTATCCATTCATCTGTTGATGGACATCTGGGCTCCATCCACAGTTGGGCTATTGTAGATAATGCTGCTATAAACATCAGGGTGCACGTGCCCCTTTGAATCAGTATTTTTGTATCCTTCACATAAACCTTTAACCTTTGGGTAAACACCTAGTAGTACAATTGCTGGATCATAGGCTAGTTCTATTTTTAACTTTCTGAGGAACCTCCATATTGTTTCCCAGGGTGGCTGCACCAGTTTGCATTCCCATCAACAGTGTTAGAGGGTTCCCCATCCTCACCAACATCTGTTGTTTCCTGTGTTGTTAATTTTAGCCATTCTGACAGGTGTGTGGTGGTATCTCATCATAGCTCTGATTTATATTTCTCTGATGAGGAGTGGTGTTGAACATGTTTTCATGTATCTGTTAGCTATCTGAATGTTTTCTCTGGAAAAATGTCTGTACATGTCTTCTGCCAATTTCTTAACTGGATTATTTATTTTTGGGGTGTTGAGTTTGATAAGTTCTTTATAGATTTTGGATATTACTCCTTTATCAGATATGCCATTTGCAACTATCTTCTCCCATTCCATAGGTTGTTTTTTTAATTTTGTTGATTATTTCCTTCACTGTACAGAAGACTTTTGTCTTGATGGAGTCCCAATAGTTCATTTTTGCTTTTTTTCCCCTTGCCTCTGGTGATGTCTAGTAGGACACTGCTATAGCTGAGGTCGAAGAGGTTGCTGCTGTGTTCTCTTCTAGGATTCTGATGGCTTCCTATCTCACATTCATCCATTTTAAATTTATTTTTGTGCATGATATAAAAAAGTGGTCCAGTTTCATTCTTCTGCATGTTGCTGTCCAGTATTCACAACACCATTTGTTGAAGAGATTTGTCTTTTTTTCCATTGGATATTCTTTTCCTGCTTTGCTGAAGATTAGATGACCATATAGTTGTGGGTCCATTTCTGGGTTTTCTGTTCTGTTCCGTTGATCATTGCATCTGTTTTTGTGAATAGTGTACTAATCACCAAAATCTGCATCTGATTCCCAGTGTGGGCCTTCATCATGTTTGAACAGGTCAAGTAACTCAAAGGACTCAACTGGAAATCACAGGCGAAAAGTAAAATAGATTCATTGTTAGTAATGTTTTCTATCTACCACCCCAGTGATATTCTAGTAAGTATCTTCAGTTTGTAAAGAAGCATTTACAAAGACTGAATAAAAAATGGAAGGTGGTGCAGATATAGCACTTGACAAAATATAACACTATTTCCTAAAAACACTCAACCTAGGAATAGAAGGGAACTTCCTCAACCTATTAAGGGCATTAGCAAAAGCCCACAGCTAACATCATAGTTAATGGGGCAAGACTAAAAGCTTTCCCCCCAGGAGCAAGACAAGGATGTCTGCTTTCACCACTTCTATTCATCATTGTACTAGAGGTTCTAGCCAGGGCAATTCAGCAAGAAAAAGAAATAAAAGGCATCCAGATTGGAAAGAAAGAAGTAAAACTATCTCTATTCACAAATAACATGATCCTGTATTTAGGAAATCTTAAAGAAACCAAAAACAACCTGTTAGAGCTAATAAATGAGTTGAGAAAAGTTGCAAGACCCAAGATCAATATAGAGACATTGATTGTATTTCTATACACTAATAATGAATGATCCAAAAATAATTTTTTTAATTTTAAATTTAAACTAAAAAATTTTTTTAAATTCCACTTATAATAGCATCAGAAAGAATAAAAATATTTAGGAATATATTTAACAGAAGAAGTACAAGATCTGTCCATCATAAAAGAAAGAAGATCTAAACAAATTGAGTGGAAGATTTAATATTGTTAAGATGGCAATAATACTCCTCAGACAGATCTATGGATTCAACACCAATTCCTATCAGCATCTAGGCTGGCTTTATTTGCAGAAATTTACAAGATGATCCTAAAATTCCTATGGAAATGCAAAGGATCCAGAATAGTCAAAATAATTTTGAAAAAGATGAACAAAGAGAAATTACACTTCTCAACTTTAAAACCTAACTACAGTGGGGTGTCTAGGTGGCTCAGTCAGTTAGTTAAGCATCTGACCTTGATTTCATCTCAGGTCATGATCTCAGGGTCATGGGATTGAGCCGGGCATTGGGCCCAACACCTGGCACAGAGTCTGCTTGTCCCTCTCCCTCCCGCTTGTCCTTGTTATCTCTAAAATAAATAAATAAAATCTTTTAAAAAATAGACAAACCGGGGTGCCTGGGTGGCTCAGTGGGTTAAAGCCTCTGCCTTCAGCTCAGGTCATGATCCCAGGGTCCTGGGATCGAGCCCCGCGTCGGGCTCTCTGCTCAGCAGGGAGCCTGCTTGCCTTCCTCTCTCTCTGCCTGCCTCTCTGCCTACTTGTGATCTCTGTCTGTCAAATAAATAAATAAAATCTTTAAAAAAAATAGACAAACAACAAAACTATGGTAATCAAGACAGTGTGGTACTGGCGTAAGAATAGAAGTAGATCAATGGAATAAAACTGAGAATCCAAAATAAACCCATACATTTATAGTCAATTGATTTTCGACAAGAGTGCTAAAGCAATCTGATGGGAAAAATGTTGTTTTTTAAACAAATGGTGCTGGAGAAAACAGATATCCACATACAAATGAATGAAGTTGTACCTCCACTCCACAGCATATATAAAAACTAAATAAAAATGGATCAAAAACCCAAAGGTAAGAGCTACAACTATAAAACTCTTAGAAGAAAACACAGATATAAATAAATCTTCATGACCCTGTAGCTAGCAATGCCTTCTTAGACATGATACCTAAAGTGTAAACAGCCAAGGTAAAAATAGATAATAGTTAACATGGAGTATTACTCAGGCATAAAAAAGAAATGTAGTTCTGATCCACTATAACACAAATGAACCTTGAAAACATTATGTTAAGTGAAGAAGGCCAGGCACAAAAGGCCACACATTGTATGATTCCATTTATATGAAATGTCCACAGTAGGCAAATCTATAGAGACAGAGAGTAGATTAGTAGTTGTCAGGATCTAGGGGAAGGGGAAAATGAGGAAAGGCTGCTAATGGGCATAGAGTTTCTATATGGGGCACTGAAAATGTTCTGGAATTACATAATAATGATGGTTTCTTGTGAACCCACTGAAAAACCACTGAGTTGAACTGTTTGTAAGGGTGAATTTTAAGGCATGTGAATAGTACCTCAATAAAAAATAGCTAAATAAAATAAAAGGGAAAGGTGCCATTTTTCTGCCCAATGGGAAAAAAACCAATGGAAGTAAATACTCCCATCAGCCTACTAGTCCTCATTTTAGGATGACTAGACCAATGCTTCTCAAGTTATCTATAGTGAAGTTTTGTTTTTTCCAACTTGCCATGGATCAGTACTTTTGTAAAATACAACAAACATGATTTACTAGAAAAATGAAATGAAAAAAATTAAAGACATATAAAATAGAAGTCCATTTTTTTCATTTGATTTAGCAGCCATAAAAATTTCTATGAAGGTTTCCAAATCCTTACTCTCAATTTTTTTTACTCTCAATTATTTCACGACTGATGACGCAATTTGTAGATGAGTCTTAGTTAGCAAAACACACTTTGAGTTTAACTGGTCTAAATTATACTTAACTCCAAAAAGGAGCAAATAATTGGAGGGGGGAGGAGGAAGAGTTGTAAGAGGTCTTTAATTAATGAGTATTACTTTTATTGTTCATTTACAGACGGCCATTGATGACATTGAAGCCATTCTAGGAGTAACAGAGGAAAACAAAATAAGATTTGAAGAAGAGCTAAAACAGTCCAAAGATGACAAAAACCTTTCTAAACCTGATAAATGAATGCTCCTGGAATATTGCTGATTTTTGGATTCAATCTGGAGTCAAAAAAAGGCAACATTCTTTTTGCTGTTAGGAATCAAAGTGGGGAGTGGAGTTAGTTTGTTTTGTGTGCTAGGAGGTGTATCAAAACAGATTATAATGTAATGCTCTTTTTTAAAAAAAATATTTATTAAGTGATCTTATTTTACCTACTAAACTAAAACCTGTGTGTGCTTTTACTTGAGAGTATCAAACAATCTCTTCTTCTTCCAGAGCTCAGGAAGAAATAACCTAACAAGAAAGTTACAAGTCTTATTACTGTTATCACTTCTGCACCTACTTCCTTATAAACTTCAGGATTATGGAGCTTTTGTTTATGCCTTATAAAGTTTTCTCCTCCTATTTCTAAGAGTAATTTATCTTCTGCATTTTAAAAAAATGGAATAAAGTCTTAATCATTGCTATTTGGCAAAACAGGTCTTCTTTTCCCCAAGAAAATTACATTTACATGGATTTTTAAAGTGACCCTCTATCATTCATTGTTTTTTCTTGTTCCAAGCCACTATTGTTTGTTGTTACCATTTCTCAAAAAAGTAAGGTGCTAAGCCAACATCTAGTTAACCAGAGCATCAGAATTTATCTAGGTGGCAGTATCTGCTCTTAGTTTAATATATAGCGTCGCTCGAGCCCTCTAGCACGAATATACATTGGTAATCTCTAATTCTCCATTTAATACGGCAGTAGGATTTGTACAATCATAATTCAACAGTACCTTTTTAAAGTGCAAGTTGGTGAAATTATGCAGCGCTGACACTAACTCTTAGCATTCCCTTCTCAATTGTTCAAAACATTTCAGAAACAGGCAGCTTTACAGAAGGGTGAAATATCCAAGTCACAACACCAAAATCGCATAGTTGTTTTCAAGAATAACCTTTATGTCTTTAAAAATATTTTAATGTGTTGGGGAAACTAGGCATACTGTTTTATGTATGGAATTCCAATAATTTTTAACGGTGCCTCAGCCACAAGCTCAGAGCGTCTGCCTAAAGTCGGCATTTTTGTGTGTATCAGCTTTTGTTTTGCTATAGTTGGAAATACATTAATTAGCCAGGTTTCCCGCCTGGGCTAGGTAAAACGATGACCTCTTTTTCTTGCCAGATCATTCTAATCCATATGAGGGGCCCACTGTCCAGACACTTGACGGATAGGAAGTACTACATGCCCATTAGAATCTCGCCTCAATTGGAGCCAGAGCAACATAAGGTCCAAGAGACTCATTAGTTCACTGGCACAATCGTGTCCTGAGAGTAAATGAAACCCTCTGTCTCCTTATGGCTCTCATCTGCTCTGGACTTTAAAAGAAAACTGTCTCTGTTTTGTTCAGCACAGCAGTGCATCTTTCACATGGTGAGAACCCCTCTTAACAGTACAAAACTGTTAAATCTATCAGGGAAGTTTTGTATGTGAATTTTGATTAGCACACTGGAGCCTCAAGCTGCTGGCAATTGTAAAATGAGTTCACTCTCCTGTACCTTTTTTTTTTTTTCTTTAAACCCACCATGATTGGTTTTCTCAAACAATGCACTTTCCTTCCTTCCATCTCCCATTAGCATACACCACAGAATGCCTGTTTGCAAATTGAGGCCTTACATTCGGATTCAGGTCTGACTAGGAAAACAATTGGAAGTAAGGTTTTCTACCTAAAGACCTACAGCTTCAAAATGAAAGGAAAAAATTTGGTATGATGAAACAATCACTTCAAGTAATTAAGTGGAAGAAGCCAGAGGACCAGATTAAATTAGTGTAATGTTTTAATTACAGAACATTTGAAAAGAAGCATAGTCCATTATCTTTTAGCACATATATGTAGCAAAGACGCTGTGCTACTGGTAAACTAAGGTAAGTTTGAAAAAAAATCACATATATGTGTACAATGTTTAAAGTATTATAAACAAAAATTAATTGAGATGAATTACTGAACTTTTATTACTCTAATTAGGAAAATGAAATATTTGTTGATAAGAGAATGTCCCTTTACATATTCCCTCTTTTGTTTTAAAGAAACCAAGTAGGTAATATTTCATGACAAACTGCTATCTACTTACCTATATCTTCTGTAATCTACTTATATTTACCTTTAATGAACACTTATTATGGGCTAAGTGTATGCTGTACTGTGGTTACGTATGACTACTGTTCTCATTTTACATACAGGACACTAAGATTTAGTGGGGGGGGTATCTCAGTGCATGTCTCAAGACCAAATGAAATTGGGGCTTTGCTCTTTTACCACAAATTCTAGCATGTTGTGTAAAGTAGAAAGTTCAGATTCACTTGTCCCAGATCACACAAGGGACTTGCACTTTTTTGTAAGAAATTCTAGCATTACTTAAGGGACAGTTTCACTTATGCTTCCAGCTAAATCAACTGCACAACTGACAGTATCATGGGGCATCACAATTATGTAATCAAAGAAATCAGGAGAAGAGAATGTGGTGTCAGTAGAATTCTGCCATGTGATGGATCTGTAAGACTTCTGTGGAGGACTGACAATGGGAAGGGGCAGGAGAGTTTGGAAGCTGGAAAGTCATGCCCCATAGTTTGTTTGAAAAAGGGTATAAAGCCAAGAACCTGGGGAAGGGTTAAGAAAGGACTTCCAATAAGACAGAGAGTAACCTGGGAAAAGTTGGAGCATTATTTCAGCTATATAATTCTAAGAATTGCAAGCATCCTATTTTTCAGGTATAAAAATAAGTATTGGGGCGCCTGAGTGGCTCAGTGGGTTAAGCCTCTGCCTTCGGCTCAGGTCATGATCTCAGTGTCCTGGGATCGAGCCCCATATCGGGCTCTCTGCTCAGTGGGGAGCCTGCTTCCCTGCCTCTCTCAGCCTGCCTCTCTGCCTACTTGTGATCTCTCTCTGTCAAATAAATAAATAACATCTTTTAAAAAAATCAGTATTTTATCATAAGTAATATATTAGAAACCATGTGATAGCTTTAACAATTAATAATCATTTGTATGCATCTGGCACCTTTCTTCTAAAGAGCTCAAAGCGCTTTACATTTGTTATCTCATTAATTTCCAACACTGTCCCTGTGGGGAAGGTAGTAAGTATTTTAACATTTAAATGTTTATCTTTCAGAATTTCTCAAGCATGCATTAATTATATTTCCAAAAATGTAAATGTTCACTAGTTTTATTTTACTGTTCCTCTGGCTTCAATGTGCATAATAGATCTGTTCAACTCTCTAATGCACTGATCACAGTAAATCTTTTTTTAAAATAATATTTTATTTATTTATTTGATGGAGAGAGATCACAAGTAGGCAGAGAGAGAGAGGGGAAGCAGGCTCCCCACTGAGCAGAGAGCCCGAAGCGGGGCTCAATCCCAGGACCCTGAGACAGGACCTGAGCCGAAGGCAGAGGCTTAACCCACTGAGCCACCCAGGTGCCCCCGGATCATAGTAAATCTTATCTGAAAAACTATAAGTTGCTAAAATAATGGAAGAGTGGAAGTTGTGGCTGGGGGGAAGCATATGACTGCTTTTCTCACTGGAAATAGTTTGGTTCAGTCCATTGCAAATGCAGATGAAACGTGCTGCGGATCTTCCAAATCTTTTCTGGGTCCCATTCTTTCCAAAAGGTGAGCCTCACGAGGGTAAGTGCTGTATCTATAAGCCTGAGGTAGACTGACCTCCTATTTACATCTTTGTTTTACTGATGATTTTTATCAAAGTGGAACAGAAACCAGATGCATTCTACTACGAGTTGTATCCTGAAGTCACAGAATAATAAGGGCCAGAAACTCGTCTCCCCAGCCCTCACTCTCTCTGGGCTGGTCATACTTTCCTCAATTTTCTAACTAGAAAAATGGCAGATAGTAATACCTGCTCCTTAAGGAAGCAGTAGAGATTAATTGGCCAATGTTGGGAGAGCAATTCCAAGATGAAGCACTCTACATAAATGTTTAAGTATTATTACTGCTCTGCTCCTTCAAATGGAAGTTCTAACTTTGAAATGTGATTATACACTTTTCCCCAAAAAAACCCTTCATAACCACATATATAGGTTTATTTTTCACTCTAACAGTCTAACTCATGGTTGTGAAACTTTATTGCACTTGATGGAGGACCCTGGCTTTTATTAGTTTTAAACTGCTGGTTGCTGGGGTATTTATGTAAATGAGGCAAAGATACCAAAACAGTAAATAATAAGCATGTCCCTGCTGTTTAAAAATCTGTTGGTAGAAACAACTTTAGTTTGTGTATAAGAAGACCCTAAACGTAACAAAGAAAAATAAAGCTTTGGTACCTATGCATAAAATAGCATTTTGGGTTTAGGGGTTGTTTTTGACATGGTTTTCTCCCTAAACATTTCTTTACCACTCTGTAAACATTTTGTTTTACCTCTACAGTGGCCACCACGTATATCATATATATGTATGTGAGAGAGAGAAATGAGTAAAAGACATTTTAAGAATTTTTTTATTTAACAAAATGTTATAAAGTATACTAGATAGCTAATAATAGCACCCAGAAAGCAAGGCCACACCCAAATTTATTGCAGTCTCCTCATAAGGAATGTCATGATAAAATCATGGTCCCAGGGGCGCCTGGGTGGCTCAGTGGTTTAAGCCTCTGCCTTCTGCTCGGGTCATGATCCCAGTGTCCTGGGATCGAGCCCCACATCAGGCTCTCTGCTCAGTGGGGAGCCTGCTTCCTCCTCTCTCTCTGCCTGCCTCTCTGCCTACTTGTGATCTGTCTGTCAAATAAGTAAATAAAAAATTAAAAAAAAAAATCATGGTCCCATAAACTTAACAACAAAACAGCAGAACTTCCATTGGTTGCAAAATAACTTCAAATTCATATTCAAATTCTGGTTCATTGAAAGATTCATGCTGCTTTGCTTCCGAGTAGAGGACACAAAATACTTATTTTGCAATCACTGAAAAATTTAAAATGATCTAACAACACGTGACTTGCAGGTTCCCTTTATAAAGCCTTCCTACTCATCTTCTTTTTAAGTTGAATATCCATAGCTAGCCACATTTCAAAGTCAAAAAACTAGGTTCATTTGCAACAACAGTGAAAAATCGGAAAAGTCTAAACATTCAACAATAAGGTATTACTTAAAAATTATAGGGGCTACCTGGCTGGCTCAGTTGTTTAAGCATCTGACCCTTAATTTCTGTTCAGGTCATGATCTCAGGGTCATGAGACTGAGCCCTGAGTCAGGCTCCACGCCGGGCATGGAGCCTGCTAAAGATTCTTCCTCTCCCCGTCCCTCTCCCTTTGCCCCTCCCCTCAACACTACCCCTACATGTACACATGCATGCGCTCGTTCTCTCTCTCACTCTTAAAAAAGAAAAATTCAAATAAAATTATGGAATAGCTATAGAAAGACAGCCATTTAAAAACTCATAGTCTGTTATAACTACTGTATGATCTAGCCATTTATTTACCCAAGAGAGAAAAAAGTATATGTCCATTCAAAGACTTGTACATGAATCTTCATTGCAAATTTATTTGTAATAGCCCCAAATTGGAAACAACCCAAATGTCCACCAACATGTAGATGTATAAATTATGGGATACCCTTATAATGGAATACTACCCAGCAATGAAAAGGAACAAGTTGTTGATAAAATCAAAGATATGAATGAATCTTAATATAATTGTGCTGAATGAAAAAATCCAGGCAAGAAAGAGTACATATCCATTTATGTAAAATTCTAAAAATATAAATTATAGTGACAAAAAGCAAATCAGTGGTTGCCTGGAGGTGGGAAGCTGGGGGCCAGGTGGTGAGGAGGAACAGGAAGATTACAAAGGAGCAGGAAGAAAATTCTGCGGGTGATGGATAGCTTCACTATGTTGATTGTGAAAATGGTCTCTTGGATGAATACATATGTCAAAACTTACCAAACTATACACCTTAAATATGTGCCCTGTTTGAAGGTCAATTACGCATCAAAAGCTTTTTAAAAAATCATGAATTAGGAGAATATAAGAAAATGAAATGACATTTAATTATTAAGAACCATATTTTTTTCTTTTTCCAAGATTTTATGCATTTTAGAGAGAGAAAGACAAAAAGGGGAGTCGAAGCAGGAGAGGAACAAATGGAGAAGGACAAGCAGACTCTACACTGAGCACAGAACCCAATGTGGGGCTTGACCTCACAACCCTGAGATCATGACCTGAGCCAAAATCAAGAGATACCCAACCAACTTGAACCACCCAGAAGCATATTTTAAAACAGCATGAAGACTAGGACTCCAGTTACAACTTTTAAAAAATATGTACATATATGTGCATGCACATGCACACGCGCACGCACACACACACACACACACACACAACTCTAAGGATGTCCCCCGGAATGTTCACGATGGATAATTCTTAATGGTACAATTTTCTTCTTTTTGTATTTTCTATTTTATAATGAACCTGTTTTCAATTAATGGAACAAATGAAACAAAAATTTAATTTGTGGGAGTCTGGGAAAGAAAAATATATGAAGGTCTTCATTATAAGTTCTGCTATCAAAAGTGATAATGAACTTAGGGACATGGAGTGGAAATGTCATAACCACCTTCCTCCTCAAAGCTCCCAAAGCTGTCACCAGATAGATAGTAACGGCATGGTCCTTCACATCATGGATTACAAGTTTCATTTTAAGCTTAATACCCTTAGTTTAAATATTCAAGAATTCATACCAGACTATGACTTTTGTTCTGTATCTGCTCATGGAAACAGAGATGCACGAAAGGGTAAATGTTTCTGTTCACCTACAAATATTTGTAGGGACATCCAGTGATTAGTGGCATTTGCAGTTTTTCTAAACATGTATGGAACACACACACACACAGACACACACCATTTGCTTTAGATTTAAAAGTCTTAATGGGTTTTGATTCCAGCTCTTTCCTTAATGGACAAGTAACTTCTCCTCTCTAGTCCTCATTTTTTTGGTATGTAAAATAAGAAAGTTCAACTGATGTTTAAACTTCTTGCCAACTCTAACGATTCAAAGTATCAAAAGGGCAAAACCATATGTATATATACCACACAAGGAGGTGACTTCTAGCCTTCTTCTTCCATTTATTGGAAATCGTGGATAATATCTTATAACTTTGTACAGCCTCCTAAGTTTCCCTGTTTACTATCCAAAATGGCTGTGATTTTAAATAGTTACAAATGTTTTATAATTTTATGATAGTTTCTTGAGATGCAAACAGTTTTCTCTCAGAAGGAATCTTTTAGACTAAAGACAGTAGCAAACCAAATATATCCTTTAGACTGGAATCATGTCTTTCATTCTTTGGGGTTTTGCTTGTACTCTTTCCAGTATTGCTACTCCCCTAAAGTCATGGAAACATTTTATTTTGAAAGCATTTTATCTGAACTGAGTTAATGTATACTTTCTGTACTAGAATATCTTGGTGCAAATAGATGGGATAGAAATGAGAATCAAAGCTTTAAAGGTGCACTTTTGTTTCTGTAAGCCCAAAGCATATCTCCTTTTTACATCTGCTTTGCAGGAACAGTATGGAGAGCTGGAGTACAGTCTCTGAGCTTTACTTTAATTTGTACCTGGACTCAGAAAGAGATGGATGATGTATTTTGCAACATTCCATTTTGCTGTATAGCAGACATAGTCCCTGGTGAATTGCATAAATGAGACATAGAACCATGAAACTAATTTTACATGGCACCGTTAGTCCCATATTTTAAAGATCTCCTAAAATGCACTATTTCCTGGGCCCTGTCTATAAGTGGTAAAGTCAGGCTTCCCAGGAAGTGTTCTGCCATCCACATAGAAGGGTTAGAACAAGGAGCCGAGAGTACAATGATTATCTATCCCTTTATGAAGCCCACAGTGATCATTATGGCTAAAATAAGTCTTTAAAGTTCATTGCCAGAGCAGAAATCTCTCTCCTTCCTTTATTCTCACTAGCAACTTAGATTCTTGGAACTAAAACCATGAAAACAAAAAATTATAGATGATGTAAGGTTTAAAAACTACTTATGAACCTTTTTCTTAAGATGACTTTGTCTTTCAGTATACCTTAGAGTTTTTAAATTTTTTTCATTACAGAAACATATGCTCATGATAAAAAAATAAATATGATCACATACTTCTTAAGCAAATAATTTAAAAAAACAAAAACTTTTTAAAAACAGGAATGTGCAGGGAAGAAATTTAAAAATCAACTTTTAAAAAAGTTGTGGGGAGTGCCCGGCTAGCTCAGTCAGTAGAGTACACATCAGATCTTGGGGTTGTGAGTTTCAACCCCACGTTGAGTGTAGAGATTACTTAAAAATAAAATCTTTTTAAAAAAATCAACAATTATTTCACCACCCAGTGAGAACTACTGTTAAATCCAGGGGGGAGCCTACTATTATTCCTACCTAGGGCCTCTGGATTTGCCACGCCTTCTGCCTGACACACTCTTCTCCCAGAAGTCTGCCCGAGTTTCCTTACTCACTGTATTCAGTCTCTGCTCGACTGTCACTAGATCAGGGGGACCCTCCCTAATGTAGCACCCATCCTTACTCTCTATCCTCTTACTCTGCTTTACTTTTCTTTAGAGCACTTAACCGTATGCGGTATTACAAAATAGGTTTGTTTATCTTTTATTATTTGTCTCACCAAATGGATTGTAAGTGTAAAGATACAGCCCCACCCCTAGGACAGTACACCTACCATTAGTAAGAGATGCTCAATTAATACATATATTGCATTTGTTTCTTTATCAAATATATATTGAGTTTCTATTGTATAGAATCTTTTATCTTTGTATGTATAATTTTTAATAGGATTATCCCAGACATACTGTTTTGCAGACTGGTTTTTCACTTAGCAATAAATCATGAAGACATATCAGAAATTCTTATCCAATGTGATTTTAATAATGGCATAAAGGATCTCAATATGGGGTTCCTGGGTGGCTCAGTGGGTTAAAGCCTCTGCCTTCGGCTCAGGTCACGATCCCAGGGTTCTGGGATGGAGCCCCACATCAGGCTCTCTGCTCAGCAGGGGGCCTGCTTCCTTCTCTCTCTCTGCCTGCCTCTCTACCTACTTGTGATCTCTGCCAAATAAATAAATAAAATCTCTAAAAAAAAAAACCTCAATAATCTCCTATTGTTAGATCAGTACATGGGCACTCTGATGCATCCATCAAATACATGTTAAGGTCACTGAGGTAAGATAGTTATTAATAATATTAACAATGCCTTAAATTCACAAGTACTTTATAGTTTATAAACTATTTTCATATCTCATTTGATCCTCACAAAAAACTCAAAGTAAACAGAGCAGAAACTCAAAGAGGTTAAATAAATAATTTCCCTGAAATAATGAAACCAGTAGCAGGGAGTCCAGACTCAAACCTAGCTCTGTCTCTGTAGCTTCGGCTCCTCACAGACCTCATCGTCCCTGGTTGACACTGTCATTTTACAGGTGAGTGATCCACGCCTAGAGAAGGGAGCAGTGACGTGCCCAGAATCACACAGCTTCTCCAAGAAAGAATACAGATAGAGTAGAACCCAGGACTCCTGACTCCCCATCCAAAGCTCTCTAAACTACATGCTGGCTCAATAAATTAGGGGGGAAGAAATCCTAAATCAATGCATAGTCAAATCAGCAAACAATACATGCTGTTATACTTCTCTGAAGATTGCACAGTTTATTTGCTTGGTGCTGCGAAGAGCCAACCTGATGACACTTGCAGTCCTGAGCTTATTTGATGTGGTTGGGAAGCAAATGAGATTCCAGTGCCCCTGTTGCGCATAGGTGCTCAATGAGCATTTCCTGCATGGTGGGGAAGTGCCCTATATTTACAGTATTTGATCCAGTTTAACAGCAAGATCTAATGTTAACATTAGCCTTGTAAAAGTTTTCACACTAGTTCACACAAAAACAAGATTCTGGGGATTATGACTAGCAATTTTTCATGAGTTGATTTATCTGAATAAAACCTATAAGGTTTTGAACCATTAAACATTCGATTTAGAAAAAAAAAATCTTAGCATACAGAAGAATAAACTGAAAATGGAACAGATTTGTTTCTTGTAATAATTATGAGCAATATCTCAAACTCAGCATCCTTAGACCATTGAGCTGTGTAGGATGAATGTGCTAATTAATCAATTACTACCCAACAATGTACCCTGTTTATTTACTGAAATGCACCAGAAACGTGTGCAGAGCTGGTAATTATTAATCATCTTCAGTAACAAATATGACTCAAGTTCACCTTCATATAATTAATAGAGCATGTAGTTAGCTTTAACATCTTGCTTTATTAGAAATAGCAACAAGGAATTAAAAAAAAAAGTGCTGAACCACAAGTTGTGGTTCACTGAAATGCTGGCTTGGACTAAATGTGTCTATTATCCACAGTGGTGGTATTACTCATACCCACCCAAGTTATGGCCAGAAGCGAAGATTTTAAAATGAAACTTTCTAATTTGAATAAAATTTTAGACTTACCAAGAAGCTGTAAAGAAACAGTCCAAAACACTTCCATATATGCTTCACTCATGGTCCCCGAATAAAATCCAACTTTCAGAGCTTGATAACTGGCTTAGAGTTGAGATAATTGTTGATGAAGCCCAAACGTCTTAGCATGTTTTAAATTTTCAAGATATTTTGGAATACTTTCAATATACATAGAAATAGTTCTTTTACAACAAATTTTACAACGTGATCTAGTTTTGAAAATCTTTTTTTTTTTTTTTTGGAGTCACCATGTAGGCCCCCCAATTTCCTTTGAAACAGTTAGACTTCTCGGCTAGAAGGGCCATATTTTGATACAAGGCTATTTCCAGATAACGCAACATCTAAGGGAGGTTGACTTGTGTCAGCAACATTTACAGCGGAGGCTGGCATCACCTGACTCTCTGCGACTATGTTCAAAGCATGAGGTTTTGCATACAGTCCGCGAAGGTTCAAATCCCAGCTGTATCACCTGTCTGCTCTGTGACTGCAGGTAACTATCTTAACTTCTCTAACTTCTGATATTCAGATTCCTCGGCTTGAAATGGACATAAATGTAGCCCTGCTTTGGAGTGTTGTTTAAATGAGAAAATAGGGGGAAACTGCCCGGCAGGAAGAAACACTTAGGAACTGCCAGATACTGTTATGCCGGGATTACTTAGCTCACTGAACTGAAATGTACACACCTACGTACACACAAATTAAAAAGTATTTCATACAATGGAAACTGCAAATGTAAATTAAGATTTTGGGGAGTTTTCTCCTGAAAGGAATAATTGGGTTAGAATTTAATGTTAGTTGTACAGAAAAGTAAAAATGTGTCCCATCTGCAATACCAGTGGAACATCACTTCAGAAATGTAAACTGACGAATCATAAATCAGTGGGTGGACGACTGTATTTCTATTATTGAATGATTCAAGGCCCCTTTAAATGGAGAGACCCCTTAGGGCATCTCCGTATTTGTTTATAGATCATTAACTACTTGACAGTGAGACTGGGGAGGGGGCATAAAGACTTACAGCTAAAGGGCTAAAAGCCACTGTCGAATGAAGATCAGCAATAAAGCCAAAACATCTTTGGGATTCAGCATGAAAATATGATTTGTGCTACAAAAATGTCATATGCTTTTCACGCACATATCTGTTAGTAAAAGAAACCTCACTTTACAAGGCTGGGCCCATAACTATGGCCCATATGACAAAGTAAATTTAGGTGGCCATGTTTTCTAATAACTGGATAGGATTTGTAATATTGGAAACATGCCCATAAAAATGGATTGTGTTATCTATTAGCATAAATTGCTACCTGGTTTAAAAAGTCATAAATGTGTCTCTGTGCCACTGCATTCTAGCATCCATAGCAGGAGAAGGAAATAGAAATGTTTCCTAATGAAAAGCTTACAGAAAGTTGGAAGGTCAGAATTTTGATTCTCGATTTTAGTATATGATCTTGGGGTAAGTTTCTTACCTATTCTATAGTTTGACTTCTCTAACTACCAAAATTAAAATTGTGATTAAAACCACCTACATTAGGCGCCTGGGTGGCTCAGTGGGTTAAAGCCTCTGCCTTCGGCTCAGGTCATGATCCCAGGGTCTTGGGATCGAGCCCCACATCGGGCTCTCTGCTCAGCAGGGAGCCTGCTTCCCCTCTCTCTCTGCCTGCCTCTCTGCCTACTTGTGATCTCTCTCTCTGTGAAATAAATAGATAAAATCTTAAAAAAAAAAAACACACCTACCTTACATATTACAATTTATTTTCTCTAACGTTCCTCAAACACACTAATTGTATTCACTTTGCCCACCTTTTTTTTTTTTTTTCCATTTTTTTCAAGAACTTGCGTACCTACCCTATTGCAAGTACTGTCCTAGGTGCTAAAATCACAAAGGTTAACAAAACAGGCGTAAGTCCCTGGCCTTAGGAAGTTTACATTCCAGTGCGGGGGAGAGCGTGAGAGTAGTTTAGACCCAACATGCGGTTTAGATGAGATCTCTGTATGCCCTATGTTCACAGTCACATGTTTTTCCAGAGTAATGCTTCTTGCCACTCTTTGTAACAGCAGCCCCAGGGGCCAGCCAACTCCTTGGAGGCTTTCAGAACATCAATCACTTCCATAGGACTCAAGATCTAAGTAAGAATACAGCAGTTCTTTCCTATCCTAATGACTTCAGCCATAACTCAGTACTTCCATGAGGATAATTTTGCATAAAGCAAGTGTCTACTGTCCTTGCCAGGGCAGAGACAAGGATAAAGGAGTGGAGCAGCCAGCAAAGTTCACCACTAGTGGGAGTGGGGAGAATTAATGAGCATTCATCCAGCAGTAGGGGTAACTCAAGCCACCTCCTCAGGTGCTGAGCTTGGCTTAGAAGGCACTGAGCCATTAAGCAGATTTGGGTTCCTAGGAGAGCCTGGTCAGTGACTCTTTGGGGTATCGGTTTTTAAGTTCCAAAGCACACTGGAATATGAATCAGGGCAGCATCATCTCCATAGACTTCTTTCCTTGAACCAGAAGCCTTTAAGCCTCAAAGTGGAATTTGTCAATGGAATCGTATATGTAAACATTTATATCCCTTTTTCATAATTCCATTATCTTTTACTAACTGGCTGACATATGCACCCACTGTCTTGTCTATAATTCTCCCTCTGAGAATAGCAGTGAATTAAAATCTACATGCCTGCCCTGTTTTCTTTTAAATCACACCATTAAAAATATGTGAGTAAATCTTAATCTCACAACAGGTTGTGAAAACAATGTGAGAATAAATACAAGTACAAGGTCACATTTGGGTCATGCCCACTGTATATGTTCCCTCTCTATATTTCTTAATAAACATTTCTTAATGTTTATTAATATAATAATACATTTCTTAGTAATGGGATGTGTTAATATATAATATTACATGTAGAATTCATTCTCTTTTTCAAGCTTTTAACGAGTATAATATACATCAAGGAAAATGTACATACCATACATGTTCAGTTAGAAAAATTTTCAGGGTGCCCGGGTGGCTTAGTTGGTTAAGCATCTGAATCTTGATTTCAGCTCAGGTCTTGATCTCAGTGTCATGAGTTCAAGCCCTGTATTAGGCTCCAGGCTGAGCATGGAACCTACCTAAAAGAAACTTTTTTTTAACAAATTGACTACACCCATTTAACTAGAAACCAGATCAATCACAGGTTCATCAATCATAACAAAGGTATCACTCTGGTGGGGATGTTGATAATGGGGAAGGCTATGCATGTGTGGGGCAGAGGATATATGAGAAATCTCTTTACCTTCCTCTTAATTTTTCTGTGAGCCTAAAATTACTCTTAAAAAAGTCTAGAGGTAACTGGGTGGCTCAGTTGGTTAAGTGACTGCCTTTGGCTCAGATCATGATTTTAGGGTTCTGGGATTGAGCCCCAAGTGGGGATCCCTAAGCAACAAGGAGTCTGCTTTTCCCTCTGCCTCTCCCCTCTGCTCATGCACATGCCTCTCTCTCTTTCAAATAAATAAAATTTTTTTAAACGTTTAAGAAAAATAACTATAGAAATATATGAATAAAAGAGAATAATCCCAATCCCCAAAATGTCCCCTCATACTCCTAGTCTCTGGTTCCTCTAGATCTCCACACCTCATAAGGGTGATCACTATCCTGCCTTCTAATGGCAAATATGAATTTTAGCCAGTTTTTATAACTCATGGAAATGAAATCATTTTATAAGTATTTTAGGGCCTGACTTCTTTCACTCTGCCTTATGCTCATGAGATTCATGTATGCTGTGTGTGATTATGGTTCATTCCTTCTCATTGTTATACAGTAGTCCATCAAGCAAATACCACAATTTGTCCATCTACTCTATTATTGACAGGCATGTGAGTAATTCCCAGGTTGAATATCACAAATATCACAAATAGTGCTATGAATATTCTACTACATGTAGTTTGAAGAATATGTGCACACCATTTCTGTGGGCCATTGTTATGGATGGAATGTTTGTATCCCCTCAATATTCACATGTTGAAGCCCTAATATCCAATGTGACAGTAGTTGGAGATAGCGTCCCTGAGGAAGTGATAAAAAGTTAAATGAGGTGGGACCCTAATCTGATAGGGCTGATGCTCTTATCAGAAGACAGACACCAGAATTAGCTCTGTCTGCCATGGGAAGATATACAAAGAAGGGAGCTATAAGCCAATAAGAGAACTCTCTCCAAGAAGAACCCAATCAGCCAGCACCCTGATCTTAGACTTCCCAGTCTCCAGAACTGTGAAGAACAAATTTCTGTTGCTTAGGCAGCCAGTCTGTGATATTTTTGTTATGGCAGCCTTACTAATACAAATATATATCCAAGAGTGGCATGGCTGGTCATAACATCATGTATAATATTACATATGCAGGTAAATATATACTGCCAAAAATTCAAATCAGTTGCCAGCAGTATATACAAGTTTTAATTGCTGCATATGCCCACCAACATTAAGAACTTTCCGTCTTTCCCGCTTCTGCTACTTTGGTGGGGGTGTAATGGTACTGCATTGTAGTTTCAATTTCCATTTTTGGATGATCATTCAAATTAAACAATTTTTCCCATGTTTATTGGACATCTGAATAGTCTCCTTTGTGAAGAGTTCCATTCAAATATTTTGTTCACCTTTCTATTGGATTATCTTTTTTTTTTTTAAGATTTTATTTATTTATTTGACAGGCAGAGATCACAAGTAGGCAGAGAGGCAGGCAGAGAGAGAGAGGAAGGGAAGCAGGCTCCCCGCTGAGCAGAGAGCCTGACATGGGGCTCGATCCCAGGACCCTGGGATCATGATTCAAGCCGAAGGCAGAGGCTTTAACCCACTGAGCCACCCAGGCGCCCCATGGATTGTCTTTTTTTAATGATTTTTTCTAGATACCAAATGCTTTGCCAGAGACAGGTATTGCAAATACTTCTCCCACACTACGGATTACTTCTTGATTCTCTTAATAGTGCCTTTTAATGAACAGGCATTCTTAATTTTAATATATTCTAATTTATCAATTTTAAAGAACTCATTTTTTTAAAAAAGATTTTATATATTTATTTATGAGAGAAAGAGCAGGAACAGGGACGGCAGGGAGGGGCAAAGAGAGAGGGAGACAAGCAGACTCCCTGCTAAGCCTGGGATCCATCCCAGGACCCTGACCTTATGACCTAGGCAGAAGGCAGATGCTTAACTGACGGAGTCACCCAGGTGCCCAAGAAGACTCATTTTTAGCATGTTCTGAACACCTATAGCGTCCTAGGTACCTTTAAAACAAAAGCAACAGGGCTAAGTCTCTTCTTTCTAGGAGTACCTTCATATCCATACACAAACTAAATGCTGTACACAGCATCACTCTTCATAGTTATTTTTAACGGGTTCCTTCTGTTTTGTTTTGTTTTTTAAGATTTTATTTATTGACAGAGATCACAAGTAGGCAGAGAGGCAGGCAGGGAGAGGAGGAAGTGAGAAGAGGAAGTGAGAGGAAGAAGTGAGAGGAGTAAGCAGGCTCCCCACTGAGCAGAGAGCCCAATGAGCAGAGAGCCCTGGGCTCGATCCCAGGACCCTGGGATCATGACCTGAGCCGAAGGCAGAGGCTTAACCCACTGAGCCACCCAGGTGCCCTGAACGGGTTCCTTCTAAAGGGGTATGCTATTTCTCCATGTTTTGTGTAAAACTAAGTGTTTAGATGTTTACTGCATTAATTCTTATTTGTTGGACACAATGTTTTTAAAACATTGACTTGTGCTTTTGAATGCCAATTTCTAAGCCTCATTGTTTCATGGCCATCAAGAATTGGAACTGATCTGAGTTGCGGATTTTTTGAGAAATTATCTTATTTCAGTTATGGAAGTGGCACTGTATAATCTTAAAGCCAGAAGAAATAGCTAGAAGTCATGTTTTCCAGCTCTGTAGTTTTAGGTTAAGAAAATATTTCACTCAAACACTCTTGAATACCTGAATGTGATCCACTATCTATCCACTTTTTTTGAAGTAATTTCCTACCTTAGAATAGAAGATAGAGGGGCACCTGGGTGTCTCAGTGGGTTAAGCCTCTACCTTCGGCTCGGGTCATGATCCCAGGGTCCTGGGATCGAGCCCCACATTGGGCTCTCTGCTCAGCAGGGAGCCTGCTTCCCCCTCTCTCTTTCTGCCTGCCTCTCTGCCTACTTGAGATCTCTGTCAAATAAATAAATAAAATCTTAAAAAAAAAAAAAGAATAGAAGATAGAGGGAGAGAACCGTGGAGCCTTGAAATAAGGAAACCTCACCACTGATGAGGTTTTTCCAAGAGGGCACCTACCAGTAGAAACACTTCAGTTCCCTAACCCTTTTGCCAAGCCGTCATGGGAGAATGCAGTAAAACCCAATTTAAATATGTGTTTGTCTCTATTAGGGGTTTTTACCTTGTAGGTGCCACAGAACCTAGAGCTTCTCAGATATAATTCAGGTTCCACAGATGTTTGATTCAAATTTCACTGTTTTAAATAGGCTTTCATACTGCCAAGGGATATAATGCCAAAATTTAACACACTGCAAACTGCCCACCTGTTAATTTGAGGTTAAATCATCTGAGTGTAGATCTCAGAATTAATCTCCTCCTGCCATCTTTGTAATCGAAGCACATGTCCAAGATTTCAAGATGAGTCATTTTAAGACCACTGTAATTTGTATCTACTTTTCTGGACGGATCAGGATATTCTTGATAGTGTACAACCAAAAAGAACGAGAAACTGCCCCAAGGCTGCTTGTAGTTGTCCTAACTGCAACTGTTGTCCATAACCCCCAACTCTGAAAGTTTTCCAGCATATAAGAGCAGAGTCAAGTGTGCTTGGGTGGCTCAGTCAGTTGAATGTCTGCCTTTGGCTCAGGTCAGGATTCCAGGGTCTTGGGACTGAGTCCAGCATCAGGCTGCTTACTCAGCAGGGAGCCTGCTTCTCCCTCTGCCTGCTGCTCCCCCTGCTTGTTCTCTCTCTCTCTCTGACAAATAAATAAATAAAATCTTAATTAAAAAAAAAAAAAAGAGCAGAGCCAAGACTTCAGTGGCAATGGGGCCATCATGGCACCATAACCAGACTAGTTTTTGTTGGTCTGCTGACTTGCTATTTATTATTTAGCTACCCAATTTCCTTTTGATAAATTCCTTGTCTGCTAAAAACAAAACAAACCAACAACAAACCAGCCTCTTAAAAAAAAAATTACCTATAAAGTTAATATTAAAATTCTGAACTTACAAATGCTTCATTAAAAAATGCAAGTTTTCATCTACTTTATATGTTGGGGTTCTGTGACAGATTTTGCTTGAAAAAGACTCCAATACTTTTTAAAATTTAATTTGAAAATCACAGTACTGAATCCCCTCCCTGACTCCTATCTTAGCCTCCCTTCAGCCATTTCCGTTGCAAGACTAACCACTTCATTCCTACACCTAAAATCTTTTTTAAAACTTTTATCCAATAGGGAATCCTATAAGGTAAAGTTCAAATTATCTGCCAGACTACAAGTCCCCTCAAAATTTGGCACATGGTAACAGGTACTTAACGTTTGTTGAATGAGTCATTAAAAACTGTAAAATGTAAAAACTAGCCACACTCTCCTACATCCCTCCCTTGAGTTTCAACAATAATAAGTTATTATGTGGTGCTTCCACATAATTATCTCATTTACATGTAATGCTTTCCAGACACGTCATCTTATTTATGTATGATTTCTCCAAACAAAATGAGTGGAGGGCAAATAGGAAAAAATGCTTCTTTATAAAGCAGGTGTACATAAAATATTACCTCGGGTGGGGCTATGAAGTTTGAGAAAAGGTTTTCCTAAATCATAGATTGATAATGGGTAGCGGAGGATCATAAAGGTATATAACTAAAAGACCCCTGGTCTGACATTGACCAAGCTTAGGAAGGGAGGTAGAGATGCGTATCTGGGCAATGCGCGGAGAGATGTGGGTTATTTTTTAAAACTTTTATTTTACTCTGTTTTTAAAATTTATAAACTTTTTTACTCTGAGCTATCTGGGGCTTACCCTAAACAGTGAACATGACAGAGAACACCTAAACATGAAAGTGCTTCCCCACTTTACCAGCCAGTGCAAATCTGGGGACTTGGCTTTTAACTTGCTTCCCCAAAGACACCTTCTCAAGTGTCTCCCGAGCAAAAGCCATGTGAGGATCCCACTTGAGCCTAAGGCCTGGAAGAGACCTCTGGGTGTCAGTTCTGCTACTCAGTACTGGGATTACTTGTTTTAAGCCTTAATTTTCCTCACACCCCTACTGATAAAGCTCCCCAATCCCCGCCCTCCACCCCACACCCCCCGCGGCGACCCAAAGTTAGTAACGCCTACATGAGGTCACACGTGACGATTTAATAACTTCCTCTGCGTTGCTGACCCTCACTCCCACGGCCGGTCACTCTGCCCTCCCCTCGGGCCCCCCCCCCGCCCCGCTGCGGGAGATCTTGAGACCTTCGTGCGCACGCGCCACTGCGCCCCGGGGGCTCTCGCGCACTCGCGCGGCGCCCCCTGGGCGTCCCCGCCGCTCGCCCCGGGGCGCGGGCGCGCGCGCGCTCCGGCGTCCCCGCCCCCAGCGGCGCGCGCCCCACGGTCGCCGAGGGGCGGGGACGCGAGCGAGGCCGGCCATGGAGCCCCTGCGGAGGGCCCACGAGGCCGCGCTCCGGCTGCTGCTGTGCAGGCCCTGGGCCTCGGGCGCCGCCTCCCGCCCGAAGCCCCGCGCCTCGGAGGTGCTGACGCGGCACCTGCTGCAGCGGCGCCTGCCGCACTGGACCTCCTTCTGCGTGCCCTACAGCGCCGTCCGCAACGACCAGTTCGGCCTCTCGCACTTCAACTGGCCGGTGCAGGGCGCCAACTACCACGTCCTGCGTACCGGCTGCTTCCCCTTCATCAAATACCATTGCTCCAAGGCCCCCTGGCAGGACCTGGCCGGGCAGGATCGGTTCTTCACGGCGCTCAAGGTCGTCAACCTGGGTGAGTGGCCCGGGCCGGTGAAGGACGCCCCGCTGACAATGGGATCACTGTTTGCGAAGCACGCTGACAAACGTCGCTCAGAGGCCGAGACCCCGGCCCTAGGTTAGGCCACAGCAATGCCGGGGAGCCCTGCCTCGGCCCCGCGCAGGCTCGCCCGGGCGCACGGGCTCACCACGTTTCTCCCGGAGCTGTTGGGTTTCCCAGACCCTGCCTCCGCGTCCCACCCACTCTGGCCTTGGCACTGGTATTTGGATGTCCGCCCCCCACCTCCCCATCCCTAACCCCTCGCGTAGGTGCTTGTCGCGGCTGAGCAGTTGCTACTGAGTCGTTCCCTGGAAAGTAGGGCTTTTATACCAGACCTGTATCGAGGGACCACACGGCGTCACCCCTAGGGAGGAGGCATTCTTTCCACCCTCACCTACCGCAGCTCTTGACTGGGAGGACCCCAACATTGGGGAGTAAGAATGAGGGTGTAAGGAAACGACCCCACTGGAGAGTGGCTCTGAAGTTAAGAAATCTTACAGCATGGCAGGATTCGTTCCCATGACCATCATTTTCTTGGGTGCATTCATTATTATGAAAACTGCAACTACTTTCTGAGTTTCATTGTTTTCTTTATATGAAATACCAGCAAGTGCGTTTTACTAAAAGCACTAAAGGTTTTCAACAGGCATATCAGCTTCCTAAAGTCCTAGGCCTAAAAGGTACCAAAGTCTTGTGCCTCTTTAATATTTCTGTGTTTTTATGGTAATATTCTAATTCCAAGTGTATTTACTCTTGTTGGATGCTTTTCTTTTGGCTAATGACGGAAGAGGCATGAATATTGACATAGGTATATCGTTTGTATCTTTGTCGAGAGGCCTCAAGATGTTTTGAGCCTATTAATAGGTAATATCACTTTGATCCAGATTTTAGTAATTCGAAATCTAGTTGTGGAAGCTGAACCCTGTTACCCAATCGGTTTTTTTAAACCAGAATTAAAGCTAAACCCTTGTGTACATGCACAGGTATTATATAATCTGATGGATCATTAAATTTAAATATGGTATTTATGTATTTTTGCTTATAATAATTCCCATACGTCAGTCATGGGATTTTTGAGCCATTGGTCTACTGGGACTGCCCTGGGTTCAGTCCACCAAGGAGGAGATTATTTACAATGTGTAATTCTTTAAAATTTTGTATATTTGGCTGATGGACTACATAGAGCATGCCCACTAATTTTGAGGTTGATTTGAAGCTGAAGGGTAAGCTCACTTGAAAGATGTGATTCAAAATTATTTGGAAAGACTAGAGTGATAAATTGATTCAGGAAGAACTTTTACTGTTTTCAGAATCAGAAGCAGTCATTCATCCCAGATGTAAAGAGTAACAGGTTAGGAAGAGTATAGTTGGAGGATAATAGGTAAACCATGAGCCAAATGCCTTTTAAAGAAAGTTTTTATTTAAAACTTAACATTTTTAATAGCACCTTAATAATTAGGGGCTTCTTTTTTAAGTATAGATAAAAAGAAATCCAGAGAAAATCAGAATACCCAGAACATTCTCACACAAAGAAGTGAAGCACTTTGAGGAAAGAAACAACAGTTATAGTTTCTTTATGTGGAAGAGAAGCCTGAAGACTGATTCAGTTGTCTTTTGGAAATTCTAAAAATCTTGCCTACATGGGAATAAGAGTTTTAAGTTAAACAAAAAAGGAAAGTTTCTGCTCATGCATGCTTTAATACAAATTGGCTTTTATTCCCTTTATCAAAGGGAATTTTTTTCTTGGACTTTTTAAACATTAGTGTATTTACCAACTTGAATTATTTATTTTATATTTTTGTCTTAAGGTAGGGAATTAGATAATAGATTCTTTCCTGTTCTGTGATGTACAGTTGCCCCTCTGGATCATCTAGTTCCTATTCTATTAATAAAAATACCTAAGATTTTATTCCTCTTATTCTCTTCTAAATTAATAATTATCTGAGTAATCCATTTTTCCATTTTGTAAATAATAAAGATTTCTCTTTTACCATTTGTTCCCTTTCTCCTCTGCCTTCCCTTCAGTGGAAGCTGACATTTTACTGATGGTTTATCAGTCTGGGTATCCTGCTGGGAAGTAGATTGAGATTTAAGAAAAGCAACTTACCATTGGAATGAATGGGTAATTGGAGGCTTGCTAAGAAGTTCTAATTTTTTTTAAGTGCTTAATTTGACAGTGGTTTACCTACTGTTCAGCTGACTCAGAATGAATTATTATGCAAAGAACTGACTTTCATGTTCATTTTGATGTTCTGTTTCAGTCTGGGAAAAATTTAATTTCTCATGGAATTTTATAGACTTCATAGCATATGTGCTATACATAAAGAAAAAAATTTTTTTAATGTTTAAATTATATAAGTGGCAAATCTTCTCATTTTAGCCTGACTGCATTAAGTAGACTGCAGGAAAAAAAATACAGAATTTCTGACTCCTGTATCACAACCCCATCCCCTATAAAACAGCATCACTGATAGTGGTTCCTAGCTGTTTCTTAATAAGAGATAATGTAGTTATTATAAGCTAGTAATCTTTGGTGAGTTCTCCATTTTAGCTGAAAAAATACTGACCATTAATTTATGTGGTTTTTAAAACGTGTCAATGTTTTACTGAAAACTGATAAGTACTGTAAAACAAGATTTCAGTTTCACCAGCCATTCCTTAAATTTATATCATTAGCATTGGTTTAAAAGGCATATTTTAGATATTTTACTGTCAGTATATTTAGAAATTAATAATTGTTTCTAGAACCCAGTTCTTCCTCCATTGATTTTCAGCTTTCAAGTTGTGATACTGTATTTTAAATTTATTTTTTATTTCAACTTAATCTTCACTCACTTCTGCCTGTTTTCTTGTCCACTTCCCTACTCATACTCCCTTTACCTTTTTTTTTCTTTTTGGTAAGTTGGTTTATGATGCTAGTTTTTGTGGGTTTTTTGGTGACATTGCCTTGAAGCCTTTAGAGATTCTTTAGGGTGTTACCAAGGCAAAAAGGCAATCTACTGTCAAAGATTTCATGAGAGTTCCAGGGAATCCTGGGATAGTGACAAGCTGTGACCCAGTATATTCCTAAAAATAGAGGGACCAGGCTGAATGGGCATTTTTGCCTGTTCTCATTGCCAGCTAGTGACGCTTCTCCTGATTAATCTCTGGCATCACAGTGGTTGGAATGCAGCTTCAGGGAAAAAGCACAAAGTAGTCCAATGCACTTACACACTCAAAATGAGCATAATACAGCAAATATATTCTTGTGGCAAATTTTTAAAAATCTAGCAAAAGGATTAGTCATGAGCATGTGGCTTCCCTATTAACTGGAAAGAGGGATTTTCCAAATGTACAGCTCTTCTTTTAAATTGTCATTTTTCTGTCCAATTCCTACACGAGAACAATAAAGTTAATATTTGTGTGGCACATACAATATATGCCTGTGGTTTTATACATGTTTTTAGTATGTTAATAGTCACTGATTTTAAATAAGTGCCTTAAAAAAGATAGGAACCGTGAAAGTTTATTCTGTGTCCAGTATAGTATCATATGCATGAGCAGCACTTAATCTATTATCTCTGGCTAGTATATGTTTGGTTTCCTGCATCACAAATGGCCACTGATCTCAACTGTAACAGCAAAATCTTATCAAATGGAAATACTCCAAAGAAGAAACATGTTGTTGGAGTCTACTGTATACCTATTTCAAATAGGTTAAAACAAGATTGTTTTCAAATCAGTTGTAAAAATACTCATGGGAGTATTTCTCATACCTGTTATACTAAAACCTTCCTTAGAATTAGGGTTTGCCTCAGGTTTTGAAGACTGCTATTTGACCCAGTTTCTTTTAAGTTGTACAGAAAATTACTTTAGCCATCAGTGTTACTGTTTGATGTAAAGCACAATAAAGTCATCCTAGTAATTTGAGCTTAAGGCCACTAATCTGGAACATCTACAACTAAATTAATGAATATTCTGTTTGCTTATTTGTGAAAAGAATATAGAATCACTTCATAATTACTTGGAAGTGATGAATTAGTGCTTAAAGTGCTTTGAATTAAAATTTAAACCAGCCTTATCTACAGTTTTAAAAATCTTCTAGGCTCACATAGTTGCTTCCCTATTCCACAAACTGATGAAATTGAGCTCTTAGATAATTAGAATCAGTCTGTACTCCTATCTTTATATTTTCATAACTTTACAATTTGTTGACATTGCGGAAGAGTTGTCTGTGATTTATACCATGACAAATACATGGATTAGTTAATAAGCATTGATGTTCTTAAATAACATACTCATTTGTTTTCTAGGTATTCCAACCTTATTATATGGACTTGGCTCCTGGTTATTTGCTAGAATCACAGAGACTGTACAGACCAGTTATGGACCAGTAACAGTTTATTTTCTAAATAAAGAAGATGAAGGTGCCATGTATTGAAGGTGTGCCTCGGAGAACATAAATATCAGTGGATTTTCTCTTGTGTGTATGTGCAATGTTTATTTTTGACCCTTTAAAATAAAACTTTTGCAAACACCTTTTTCTTTCTGTGGTGTCGGGTTCTTTAAGATGAATCATTGCCCTCAAGAGGCAAAGCTTTTCATATGTTGTTATATATTGCACACTCGGTTTAGCCAATGGGAGCTACAGATGCATGAACATATACCAATTTTTTTCTTAGAATTTGGTTAAATTACAGATAAATGATGATTATAATATGTATATATTCTATAGTTAGGTGTTAGCAATTCAAATCAATTATTTGAAGAGAAAATGGAGACACCCACACAAAGAAGGAAGGTGGGAAAAATCTTTTATAGGACACTGGAAAAAGAAGTAGAGGATTTTAGGATATATATGGAGATAATACCATTGGCAATTCCAAAACTGATGGATTTTAACTGTAATCTGAAATCTAAACCATTCAGCTGCCAGGATTTTCAGTGGGTATGTCTTCAAGCCTTTGTGCCATTTACTTGGATGAGAGGTCTAGATGTAATGTTGAAACTTCTTACTGTCTAAACATCCAATACTATACTACTTTCTAAAAAATAATGACTCTGGTTAATGTAAATGTACCAAGATGATGAAATTAAGACTTACTAATAGCATGCTGATAAAGCTGTAAGAACAATTAAGATCTAGAAAGACTCAAGAATAAATTTGGTGTCTGTTTATAAAAGCAATTAGCTGAAATGGTACATATCCATACACTTCTTGGCGATGGGAAATGGGCCGAAATTTTAAAGACCTGATGGCAGTTCTATGTTAAGATTTTATTAAGCTAATTGCATTTTTGAAAGGAAAGTCATTTAAAAAAATTTATCCTTGGGGTAGTTACAAAATACCCAGACGAATGGTAAATTTCAGAAATTTGGAGTAATTTAGGGAGAACTAAGTAGAACTATTTAATTTCTAAACCAATGGGTGTTTAAGATTTATGATCTCTCCCATAATTACAAACATACATTATATATCATTTTATGTTAATGTGTTGCTGGTACTCTGCAACATTCACACATTATTGTAGCAAAATATTTTATAAAATACAATCTAACCAGCATTTGGGTGATTGCTTCTGGCAAATCAGTTGAGAAAGTGAGTGGCAGAGACTGAGGTGAAAATAACAGAATAAAGTAATACAAACTGACTTTGTTAAAGGTAGTTGCTTTCAATGAGCTGCAGAGAGTAAGCTGTTCTTCAAATATATGTAGTGTTCACTTGTCTAAGAGCAATTCTAACACTTTAATCAAAGAAGTACTTATGCCAATATATTTAGTCCAGAAGAACATACTTGACACTAGTTAAATGAATGGCTTACACAGAGGAGATAGTGTTACATTAAGCTTCATTAATAATAAAACTAACTATTAGCATTTTGCAAGGAAGGCTAGAACTGATTTCCCCTGTAATGGGCAAAGTTAAATAACTATAGCTCATAAGTTTTAAGTCAAATACTGCTCATTCACTGCTGTTGGTCTTGTCAATACTTGCCGTAAAGGTTTGGTCCCAGCACGAAGCTGATAAAATGGTTTTTAATTACCAGACTATAAATACAGCTTTTCAGTAGAGTTGCACTTCTTTTCACACTGGCCCGTTTGATTTCTGATAATTTGTACTGCTGACTCTGCTTACCTGTTTTTCAATAGCTATAGTCAGTGTGACTTCTTATCCATATGGTGATAGGTAGTCTCCTCGGAGAAGATCTTTGACAAACTACCCTATTGATCTCTGTAATTCTCTGCTGCTTGCAGCATTAAATAGAGCCTTGATTTCTTGTCTCGTGCACTCGCTGTGTAACAATTAAGCAAATGTAATATTTTCTTGTATTACATGAAAATCAATAGACCTTTTGCTCTCATGGAGTTGATCATGGTGAAGGATGAACTCAACGATGGCTAAGCATGGTTCAAATATTAAAATATCATTCCTTGGATTTATTAAGTCTTAACAGTGAAGCTTTTAGTCCAAAATGCTCCCCATTGAACAGTAATGGTTTAAGTTTTTCCTTTAAAGTTGAATACGACATGGAAGCATTGTAGCCTAATGGGGATAAAATATAAATGCTAGGAGTCAGGCGATTAATTCTATTTTTAGTGTTAGTCCTGCATTACTTTTCGACTTCAAGCTAATAACTCTACTCCTTTGTGTCTTAGTTTTTTCTACCTGTAATCTGAGAACGAAATAAGAAACCTTTCTACTTTCAAATGTATGATAAATATGCTTGTAAGCTAATGTCGGTTTCATTTCAGTAAAAGCTGGTTTTGTAAAGGACTTCCTTAATGAAAGTATTTTAAAAATAAGGGAGAGGAAGAAAAGAAGAGACAAACTGAGGCATTGTATGTGTGCCTGGGTGAAAGCCGATTATGCCCGAAGTGGTAGGCAGGGTTCTGAGTTGACCCTCCCATTCTGGGTATAAGGAATATTCTTTTTTTTTTTTAATTTAATTTAATTTTTTTTTCAGTGTTCCAAAATTCATTGTTTATGCACCACATCCAGGAATATTCTTAGTTGATGAAACAATCAAAAACAGCTTTTCTGCCAATGCTTCTTTGATGGGATTTTGTCTTTAAAAAAATCCAGGCCAAACTATTTTTTAATGAAGATGAGTGTTAGTATAAAATTTTACAAATCTTCTATTGATTGTTACTTGTACACAAATCAATTATCAAGTACTGGAAGAAATTTTTGGTCAAAATGTTTAGTTTCTGCGTGAACTGTGAACCACCATAAAGATACAGTAAGAACTGGGGGCATGAAAGAGGTGGTTAATAAAAAAAATCTCTAGTTTCTCAGTCCTAATGTCTTTTTTTTTTTAAAGATTTTATTTATTTTTTTGACAGATAGAGATATCAAGTAGGCAGAGAGGCAGACAGAGAGAGAGAGAGACAAGGAGGAAGCAGGCTCCCTGCTGAGCAGAGAGCTGGATGTGGGGCTCGATCCCAGGACCCTGGGATCATGACCTGAACCAAAGGCAGAGGCTTTAACCCACTGAGCTACCCAGGCGCCCCAGTCCTAATGTCTTAACATAGCAAAATGACAAATAATTATTTCTTTTATCAAACATACTTGGTCACTGATATTTTGCTAATTGTTGACTTCAGTAAAAAATTGAAACACTTGTAATTATTAAAAGCCATACATATTTCTTTTGCAATGTACATTTTGTTTCTCATCATATTTGTATTCACTCAAAACTATGAGCAAGAACATCTGTAATGCTTCATGAAATAGCTCTTAATTCTATTAAAGAATGAATGATGTTGAAATGGGTGGGGTGACGTTAAGACATGGATCTTGGTTTCATTTCATTTAAAAGCTAATGCAGATAACAGAAACCTTATCCTAAAGCCAGTAGATCAGGTATCCACTTTTTTTCAGCACTTACCATTCAAACGATAATGATGATGTTTGAGGGCATCTTAACCTAAACAAGTACTTAGCATTACATCTCACCTGGGTCAACAGTCTAGGGTATCAAAGTTAAACTGTGTTACTGTAAATTAATGGAAAATGTAACTGCACTTTGCTGAAAGATCAATGTCCAATAAAGGCTGCACAATCAAATCTTGTTGCAATGATTGAGGTCTTTAATTGCCTTTCAAAGATAAGGTGGTAATCAACACAGCTTTAACTGATTTTTTTACTAGTTCAATTACATGCTAATGACTAGTGCCAAGTCAGAATCTTTAACTACTTATACTTATTAAATCTTATGTTAGTAATGAAAAATTACTTTAGCTACACGATCGATAGAACACAAATCTTAATTACTATATTTCACTTTTATACTATTTTATATGCTTGACAAATGTTTCACAAGAGCTTTCCCAACAGTAAGAAGTGTTATTAGTAGTGACCATGGTCCACAGAGTATTTTTGTAATATAAATTGAGAAGAGTTGTTGAGAAAAAATTTTTTCTTTAAATGAAAATGTGGCTAAAATAGTTTCCACTGACACAAATTTGGCCATCCAACTACTTCTCAGAATTCTGTTCTGCTATTTGAGAATATATTTAATACAACTGGGATAAAATAAATCCAGATTGTTTTTAGTGTGTTTCTGAAGGTTCACTAAGTTTTCTAGTAAAGAAATTGATTTTGTATAGAGCCTGCTATAAAATTCTCCTATTTGGGGAAAGGATAAGTTAGTAAAGGGAAATGAAAAATGAAAAAAAATAAGTTGGACTTCATCAAAATTAAAAAACTTTTGTGCTTCGGGGCGCATGGGTGGCTCAGTGGGTTAAGCCTCTGCCTTCGGCTCAGGTCATGATCCCAGGGTCCTGGGATCGAGCCCCGCATCGGGCTCTCTGCTCAGCAGGGAGCCTGCTTCCCCCTTCTCTCTCCGTCTGCCTCTCTGCTTACTTGTGATCTCTGTCTGTCAAATAAATGAACAAAAAATCTTTAAAAAAAAAAAAAAAAAAAAAACTTTTGTGCTTCAAAGGATACTATCAAGAAAATGAAAAACCACCTCATGGTATAAGAGGAAAATATTTGTGAATCATGTATCTGATAGGGGACTTTGTAGCTAGAATAATAAAGAACACTTATAACTCAAAAATGCAACTGAAAAATAGATTTTAACAGGTATTTCTCCAAATAAGTAATACAAATTTTTGCTACGAAGCACAAGAAGAGATGTTCAACATTAACTGTTAGGGAAACGCAAATCAAAACCACAATGAGAGACTACTTTGTACCTCCTAGGACAGCTATAATCACTAAGACAGACGATACCAAGTATTGCCAAGGATGTGGAGAAATTGGAACCCTCATGTGTTATCAGCAGGAGTGTAAAATGATACAACAACTTTGGGAAAGTTTGGCAGTTCTTCAAAATATTAAGCATTAACCATATGACCCAGCAGTTCTATTTCGAGGTATATACTGTAGAGAATTGAAAGCATACGGTCACACAAAAACTTGTACAAAAATGTTCATAGCAGCATTTTTCATTCTACCTCAAAACTGATAGCCACTAATTGATGGATGAATAAATAAAATGTGGCAAGTTCACACAATGGAATATTAGTCAAAAAAAGGAATGATGGGCCCCTAAACACGACAGCATTGACGAAGCTTGAAAACTTCATGCTAACATGCTAACATGCTAAGTGAAAGAAGCCAAAGTATGACCTGATTTCATTTATATGAAATGTCCAGAACAGGCAAATCTACAGAGCCAAAGTGAATTAGTGATTGTCTAGGGATGGGGAGGTTGGGAGAAAATGGGCAGTGACTGGTCATGGGTATGGGTTTTCTTTTTCGGGTGATGAAACTGTTCTAAAATGGATTGTGGTGATGGTTGCACAACCCTGAGACTATACTCAAACCACTGAATGGTATATTCTAAATGGAGGACTGTGTGGCATGTGAATTATCTTTGGATGAAACTTAAAAAATTAGTCACAGGGAGAGGGGAAGTGGGCAGTTGGTATTTAATGTGGTATGGTTTCGATTTTGCAAGATGAAAAAAGGTCTGGAGATAGTTGGTACCAATGGTTGCACAATGATGTGAATGATAACCTGACTATATTTGATACCACTGAACTGTACACTTAAAAATGTTTAACATGGTGCAGTGCCTGGGTGGTTCAGCCGGTTGAGTGTAGGACTCGGTTTAGGCTCAGGTCTTGATCTCCAGTCATGGGATCCAGTCCTGTGGCCGGCTCTGTTCAGCACTGGGTCTGCTTGGGATTCTCTCCCCTACCCTCTCTCTCCCTCACTGCTCCTCCCCAAGCATGCATTCCATTTCTCTCTCTCTCTCAAATATATAAATAAAATCTTTTAAAAAAATGATTAACATGGTAAATTTTGTATGATATTATTTTACTACAAATAAAAATAATTTTTGAAATTTAGTAAAGCATTTGATATTCTGTAATGAAATACAACTGATTGTATGATTTCTATAGAAAAAAACTGATTTTAGAAAAATTAGAGATTAAAAGAGGTAAAACATGTTAATATCATTTTATACATTGCAGTCTAAGAATTTAAAAAATTTTAATTATGAAGCCTAGTTTTAATTAAGCAGATGAAATCTCATTTGGGATCATTTTTAGTAGCACTAAGGATATACTTTTATATCTTTATTACATACTTGTATTCCAAAACTAATACAATGTTGTAGGTCAATTATTCTTCAACATAAAAATACATACACACATGCATAAAGAGATGTGTTGTTTTAAAAAGATGTACTTGGTTTGAGATTATTTAAGATAAGACCAAAGAAAAGCATTAAAATGTTAGTAAATGAAAATATCCTCTTTTAGATCCTAGTTGCTGGGTGAAGAATATTAGCTACTACGAGTATGAGGTGTTATATAGTATTGCTTATAGCTATTTTAGTTGCACTTATATCATTTTAAATACAGTTTATGAACATTGTACTACTCCATTATATTACTAATTTATCTTCGGTGATATTTATAGTATCAATTTAAAAGCAATAAAACTTCATGAAAAGTAGCTTAGACACAAGGATTTTGATAAACAAAAGCTTCCAGTTTTTAAAAGCAAATCATGGAAGCTGTACTTCTTAGGGAAGATTTGAAGTTTTTGTATTGTTGTTGATGATAGAGTTATGAACCTTATAAACTCAGTATTTTTTAGTTAACCTAAATACATAAATCTATTTGAATTCATCTTATGAAAAGAGATATGTCATTAGATATATGATCATTATATGTTTTAGTGATTCATGGACCTTGTTACATACATGCTTTGTAATGTATGAATTATTTAGTAAGAAAAATCACAATAATTTTGTTGTTACTCAAAAATTTATGGGTTGGCAGAAACAATTATGCAGCCCCTGAAGCTGGAATGTTAAGGTAACATCATTAACACTACGTAGTATGATTTTTTTAGTAGTTGCTTGACATAACCTTTACTGCTTCTGCTAGAATATATCAGTAATTTTATAACAATCTGTCTGTAAACAGCACATTGAATTTATTAACCACAAAGTGATTCATTTTACTCTATTTTCATACAAGTGCGTAATTTAAAATCAGACCTAAAAACCTTGTCTACTCAAACCCTAAAGGAAGAATAAAAAATACAAAATGAAAATCAATATTCCAATAAATAGATCAAAAAATTTTTAAATTTTAACTCCATTTAATAAAAGTGGATATTTCTACTTCAAAAAATGAATATGTTTAAGAAGTGAATGAAAATCCATAAAGATAGGAGATTATCTCACAAGCTTTCTTTACGCATAATATTAAGGCCCTTGCTGTGAGATGAAGCCAAAATTGTAGTTTCTTATGCTTTCAAATCTCCAAATATCTAAAATGAAGGAAACAAGAATTTTAAAGTTGGAATAAAAATCTAAGTAGTGTCACCTAATTTTAGATTACATTTAAAAATCAACAGTCATTTATTCATCCTCCACCCACTTTTGCATTGACCACACTGAAGGCAAATTTTAGTAATTTTACTTGTCAACAAAACCTAATAGTTCTGAATCTACGTTACAGTGTCCGTTCAAGTCATAATGAAAACAAAAAACAAAAAACAAAAAACAGCTTCTGTACACAGCTGGATGAGAACTACATCTTACTAATTTTGTATTTGCTATATTTATCACATAATGAAGACTCTGTGTGGAATGAATGTGTGATATTCAAGATTAAAAAGAAAACTTGTCGTCATCTTTAAGAGCTTCAAAAAAAGGACACATACCTGGAGATCATATGAATTATTTGCAAGAAAAGCAGCAAGTTTTAAAATACCTCACATGTAATGAATTAACACACACTGTTCTATGTATACTGAAAAACAAAATGTGAGATCTATTTTGTTTGTCAATATAAAGAAAATAATATAGATATGTTTAAACAATAAAAAGAGAGAAGTAACGCGGCTTACATGATTTGTAGGAACAGCAGCCTACTCTATCCAAAGGGAAATGGAGGGCTGCCTGGGTGGCTCAGTCAGTTAAGCATCTGCCTTTGGCTCAGGTCTCAGGGTCCTGGGATCCAGCTCTGCATCAGGCTCTCTGCTCAGCAGGGAGTCTGCTCCTCCCTCTGCCTGCTGCTGCCCCTGCTTATGTTCTCTCTCTTTGTCAAATAAATAAATAAAAATCTTTTTTAAAAAGTAAAGGAAAATGTATTATGTAGAAATTCAATCTAATGACATTTTAAATTATTAAATTAGTTCAATTTAGAGCATCTACAATCCATAGTACCTGGCACATAGTGGTGCTCCATGAACATCTGTTGAACTGTCATTTCCACTCCTGCATGAGTGCTGGAATTGTTCCCACTGTTATTTTCTCTTCCTGCCGAGACAGGAGAGAGTAGACTTTCCTGTCACACTTTCAGGGGTTTATCTGTGCTCATTTTTTTCATGCCTCTTTATATTCTTCTTTTTTAAAAACTTCTGAGCAGGGAGCCTGACGCAGGACTTGATCCCAGGACCCAGAGATCACGACCTAAGCCAAAGGCAGACATTTAACTGACTGAGCCACCCAGGCACCTGTGAAATAATTTTAGATTTACAAAAAAATTGCAAAGGTATTACAGAGTTCCTATATATCCTCACGCAGATTTCCCTAATGTTAGCCCCTTACATAAAACTTAGTTGCCAAATCTAAGAAGTCGAAGAAGTCAACATTGTGTATTATTACTAAGTGAACTGCAGATTACACTAGTTTTTCATTATTTTTCTTTTCCTGTTTCTGGATTCCACTGAGGGTCTCACAATGTATTCAGTCATCATGTCATCTTAGTTTTCTCTGGTTTGTGACAGTGACTTTTTTGAGTGTGTTTTATGTCCTTGACAGTTTTTTTTTAAAGATTTTATTTATTTATTTATTTATTTAATTTGACAGAGAGAGAGATCACAAGTAGGCAGAGAGGCAGGGAATTTGACAGAGAGAGAGATCACAAGTAGGCAGAGAGAGAGGGGGAAGCTGGCTCCCCGCAGAGCAAAGAGCCCAATGCAGGGTTTGATTCCAGGACCCTGAGATCATGACCTGAGCCAAAGGCAGAGGCTTAAGCCACTGAGCCACCCAGGTGCCCTGACAGTTTCTTTTTTTAAAGATTTTATTTATTCATTTGAGAGAGAGAAAGAGTGAGAGAGCACGACGTGGGGGAGGGTCACAGGGAGAAGCAGACTCCCCACCGAGCAGGGAGCCTGACATGGGGCTCGATACTGGGACTCCGGGATCATGAACTGAGCCAAAGGCAAATGCCCAACGGACTGAGCCACCCAGGTGCCCCAACCTTGACAGTTTTAAGGACTTGTCAGGTACTTTGTAGAATGTCCCTCAATTTGGGTTTGTCTGATGTTTTTCTCATGATTAGATTGGGTCTGAGTTTTGGGGGAAGACCATGGAGGTCAATTGCCCTTCTGACTGCCTCATATTAGAGAGCACATGATACCAACATGACTTATTACTGGGGATGTTAAGCTTGATCACTTGGTTATGATGGTGTCTGCTAGGTTTCTCCACTGGAAAGTTCCTGTCTTCATCCTTTGTTCTTTTTTTTTTTTTTTTTTTAAGATTTTATTTATTTATTTGACAGAGAGATCCCAAGTAGGCAGAGAGCAGCAGGCAGAGAGAGAGGGAGAAGCAGGCTCCCCGCTGAGCAGAGAGCCCAATGAGGAGCTCGATCCCAGGATCCCGGGATCATGACCTGAGCGGAAGGCAGAGGCTTAATCCGCTGAGCCACCCAAACGCCCCATCCTCTGTTCTCATCATATTCTTTTATTTATTATTTTTTAATTTTTTAGACCAAGAGAGTGTACGTGTGCACATGTGAGGGGGGGTGGGAGAGAGAGAATCTTCAGCAGGCTCCACCCCCACCACAGAGGCCAGGATGGGGCTTGATCTCATGCCTCTGAGATGATCTGAGCTGAAAGTAGGAGTGGGACACTTAACCGGCTGAGCCACCAAGGCACCCCATGTCATATTCTTTTTTTTTTTTTTTTTTTTTAAAGATTTATTTATTTATTTATTTGACAGACAGAGATTACAAGTAGGCAGAGAGGCAGGCAGAGAGAGAGGAGGAAGCAGGCTCTCAGCGGAGCAGAGAGCCCGATGCGGGGCTCGATCCCAGAACGCTGGGATCATGACCTGAGCTGAAGGCAGAGGCTTTAACCCCCTGAGCCACTCTGGCACCCCCCCATGTCATATTCTTTTAAATCAAAATTAATCAACAAGTATTTGAGTGTTACATATAATGGCCCACAGTAGGCCCTGAAGGAGATAAGTGGAATTCTCAAGCAGAGGAGGGGATCAATATTTGCTATAAAATGTGTGGTTCATTGGGAGTCCATAATGATGGTCATGGTGGCAAAGCAAAGGAGTAAATGAGGTTTAAGACAGGCAAGAAATGCACACGGAAGGTGCATTCCTATTATGCAATTCATCTTGCCTTCAAAATCTATTTTATTCACTCAACAGATGTCATTAAAGTGCCTACTGTGTGCCAGCTACTATTTTAGGTGCTAGGGACATGGCAGCGAATATAGACACACACAGTTCCCCTCCCTCATTACCTTATAGTTTACAGAAAGACAGACAAATGAGTGAAACCTGTGATATGTTAGATAGTGATCAGTGCTAGGATCTTGTATCTATGGGTGGAGTGGGTTTGGGGCTGGTCTGTAATTTCCACAGTATGTGCTGAAGGAAGGCTGAAGCCAGAAGGTGACATTTAGGTCGAGATCTACAGACTGCGCTCTTCTGGGGAGGGTGTCTACAGGCATTCAGAATGGTCCAGTATTTGATATACTGTCACAGGCTGTCCTACAATACAGCCTCCAATAAAAGTAGGCTGTCCTGAACCCCTGGTAATAAAATCATTTACAACAAGGTTGGGAAAGCACCAAAATCCACATGTAGCGTATGCCCAAGCTGACTTCGAGGACTTCGTGTTTTGAGACCTAACGGTTTCCTTGTCTAAAAGAGAAAAACATGTCAGCAGGGTCTATGGTGCTTCCATGTCTGCTAAGTGTGTTCGAGAAAGGGTCAAGCTCGCTTTCCTTACCAAGGAGCAGAAAATCATTGTGAAAGTGTTGAAGGCACAAGCACGGAGTCAGCTAAAAAAATTAAAAAAAAAAAAAAAGCTGTTTTTGGTAATAAAGCAACACCACCACCAAAAAAGATGTGCAGAATGTGAGGCAGTGAGCCATCTGGATACCAGGGCTAAGAGCAATCCATGCAGGGGGAATGGCAAATGCAAAGGCCCTGAGGTGGAATGCCTGATGTGTTCAAGGAACAGTGAGAAGAAGACTGGTGTGAATGAGGGAGAGTGGTAGGAGATGAGGTTTGAGGGTCCAGAAAGGGAGCAGAATGTGTAGGGACTTCAGTCTTTACCCTGCACAAGTTAGGAAGCATCTAGAGAATTTTAACCAAAGGAGTGACTCGATCTAACCTGAGCAACTGGATCGAGAATAGAGTAGTGGCAAAGGTAGAAACAAAAGGTTAGCAGACACGTGCGATAAAAGTTTGGACTGGGGTAGCAGCTGTGAGGTGGTAGGAAGCATCAGACTCTAGGTTAAGAATTCAAGATTGAGAGCAAGGTAAAAAGAGATGAAAGAAAACCTCTGTGATTTACAATAGCAAAATGTATTTTCATCATTAAAAAAAATAACTTTACAACAACAACCATAAATAACCCGCTTTAAAACTGGGCAAAGGGGGAAGCCCAGGTGGTGCAGTTAAGTGTCCAACTCTTGGTTTTGGCTGGGGTCATGATCTCAGGGCTGTTTGACAGAGCCCTGTGTTGGGTTCTGTGCTCAGTACTCAGTACAGACTCTGCTTGAGATTTCTCTCTCCCTCTCCCTCTGCCCCTCCTCCTCATGATCTTTCTCTCTCAAATAAATAAATAAAAAAAATTTTTTAAATGGGCAAAGGGGGGCGCCTGGGTGGCTCAGTAGGTTAAGCCTCTGCCTTTGGCTCAGGTCATGATCTCAGGTTTCTGGGATCCAGCCCCACATCGGGTTCTCTACTTGGCAGGGCGCCTGCTTCCCTTCCTCTCTCTCTGCCTGCCTCTCTGCCTACTTGTGATCTCTGTCTGTCAAATAAATAAATAAATAATCTTTTTAAAAAAAATGGGCAAATGAATTAAATAGATAGTTCC
Source organism: Martes martes (assembly GCF_963455335.1). Taxonomy (NCBI): domain Eukaryota; kingdom Metazoa; phylum Chordata; class Mammalia; order Carnivora; family Mustelidae; genus Martes; species Martes martes. The sequence goes on from NC_137894.1 coordinate 47,577,127, forward strand.
TCAAAGAAGATATATAAGTGGCCAACAGGCATATGAGAAGATGCTCAGCATCACTAATGACTAGGGAAATGCACATTGAAACCACAGGGAGATACCACCTAGCATCCAAAAGGACGGCTAACATCAAAAATACAGAAGATAACAAGTGTTGATGAAGATGTGGAGGTATTGGGACCTTCGTGCACTGCTGGTGGGAATGTAAAATGGTGCACTCATTGTGGAAAACAGTCTGGTGGTTCCTTAAAATATTAAAAAGAGAATTACTATATGATCCAGCAATTACACTTCTGGGTATATACCTATCCAGAAGAATTCAAAGTACAAATTGAGTTGGTTTTCCCCATAGTACTATGAATTAAAAAGCCGTTTAACAAATGATAAGTTCATAGAAAATCTCTAGTTTCGCGGTCTATTTTCTCAAATAATAGGAAATGAACTTTCAATGAAACGTACAAGGGGGCCTTCGGCACACTGTTTACTTTTTGGGGGACTAAGGGCAATTACAGAATATCAGAATATCTGGAGCATCTGACTAAGTGAATTTCTACCTAAGCTATTAATCTACAATAACTAAAAAGAGATAATGTATCTCCCACACGGACTTTCAAGTTAAATATAAAAAGAAAGGCAGAGAAAAATACGCACAACATTTTTTGGTATTATTCTGAAATTAATCAACATTTAAATTATTTGTCCTCTCGAGTGAATAAACTATCTGAGTGTTAGTGGGAAAATGTCACCCCTCTCCCACTGAATTTATGCAAAATTCAGCACCCAAAGTAAAGCGGCCTGTGCACCTTCATTAGCCGATTATGGACCAACCTACAGGTTGCAATTTGTAAACAAACTTTTATCTAGGCACCATAGATCACCACAATTGTGCACTTTAAAATCTGAGGTTAACAGGCATTTAAAAACAACCCAGGGTTATTGCTACTGCCTGAGATATCACCGATTGCTTAAACATTGCTATCGAGTTGAAAATTTATGGACGAGACTGAGTATTTTCTGCAACGACTTATTAAGAGGACATGATGCCACTCCTACAGCTGATCCCTGACAGTTGAACTCTTGGCGGATTTTTTTTTTTTTAACTGTTGCTTTTGTACAGAGAGCTGTTTGCTATTTCAGGGCAATTGTGGGGTTTAAAAGAAAGGAATTCATACACTCTTTGCTAATGTGAGAGGAAGACGACCTTCTGCATCTGCGGCGTGGAAGAAGGAAGAGAAAGAGAGAACCACTTTTTGAGTTCTTGCTGATTTGATGCCTTTAACGAGGGTCGGGAAAGGCAAGGAGCTTCACTCGATCGCCGGGGCCGGACACAAGGCGACAGAAGTCTCCGCGTGGGGAAGCCCTGCGGACCCTCATCCTCCTCCCGGCACTTTGCGCGCACTCACTCCTCCGCTCAGCCCGCCGGGCCGTGGGGGCGGGGCTGGCCGGGAGCTGCCCTCTTCCAACATGGCGCCGCGGGAGGCGGGTCCCTCTCGCCGGCTCCCGGGGTTCCGGTGCCGTGCGTTTTGGTTCCGGAGTAACAGTGCCCTCGCCGCGCCTTCCTGCTCCTGCTCCTCCTCCTCCTCCTGCCGCCGCCGCTGCCGCCGCAGCAGGGACGCTCGGCCTGGGGCGGCCGGAATTGAGCCCGTGCGCGCCGCGCCCTCTGACTCGGGGTGGGGAATGGGACTCGCTCTCCCGTCCTCTGGCGGAAGGCCGTCCCTCAGCTCTCGCGTGCTCTAGGGGCCCCGGGGCTCCTTCCAAACAGCCCGCGACTGAGTCCCCTCCAGTTGGGGACCCTCCACTCTCCACGAAGGAGGAGTGGACACCTGCCGCTCTGCCTCCCTAAAACGGGGTCGTGTCCTCACACCCACACAGAGGGCAGAGCTTCACGATCCCGTTTCGCCCAGTTTTCCAACTCCAGAACCTTCTGATCTCCGCTAGGTTCTAAGGGCCCCTGCCTCCTGCCCCCTCCACGGGGAGGCAGCCCCCGACTCCAGACAGCCTGGGTCTGGCTGGGTCCCTGCGGGCTCCTTCCAGACCACTCCCTTCTCTCTACTACCCGCCCCCCCCCCCCGACCCTCTGTGTTCTTTCCCTCGCTCCCCTTGTCACCTCTTGGAGCCCTTGTTTAACCCGGATCCAGTGGGTACCTCCTGCCCCAGGATGTGAGCCCCTGTAACCTGTAATGCTGTGGCTGGCCCTTGGCCCCTTCCATGCCATGGAGAACCAGGTGCTGGTGATTCGTATCAAGATTCCAAATAGTGGCGCGGTGGACTGGACAGTGCACTCGGGGCCGCAGTTACTCTTCAGGGATGTGCTGGTGAGTGGTAATCTCAGTCTCCAAATCCCATTGAGGAGGGCACAGGAATTTGTGGGGTAGATAGCGCCCTAACCACTGAATCTGAGTCTGGTGGCCGGAGCTAGTGAAGGTGGCCATTGCTGGCCTCCTGAGAGGGCAGTTTTACTGCTTCAGCGACAGGCATTGATTAATTGCATGGACTGAAATCTGGCAATTGTGCTGGGCCCTGGGGAAATAGAGATGAATCACATTGAACCCCTGCCCTCAAGAAGCTCATAGCCTGGACTGGGACATACACACAGAAGCAACCAAGTGGATGCAAAAAGCTGAGTCTGGAAGTTTTTTCCCCAAGTGTTTCTCGGAATGTCCCTGGCCAGATTCCAGCCATGCCTTTCTATTGAGTTCCCTGAACTTGGTGACGACTGGGGAAAGGGAAACTAGGCAGCTTGAATTCACCATGTTTCAGCAAACCTAGGGTGTCATTGGTTTTAAGATGCTATTTTAGGTACCGCTCAGAAAGAAAAAAAATACTGCCTGTTAAACTGACCCGCTGCAATAAGAAAGTATTCGCCCAATTTCAGAGGTGCTAACGTTGGGGGAAAGGGTGTGTCTTGGAATCAATGCAGTGTCATTACTCTCATAATATTTGAATGTATTGCAAAGAAAGTCATGGGATGTGAGAACAGAGTGTAACCTTGGCAGTGGCCTCTTGAAACCTCTTACCTTTTTTGAAATAGTTACTGGGAGTAGTTAGGCAGAATGGCTTTTCCTGTGTTGCTTGTGAGTGGGAGAGTCAGTACCACAACTCAGATTTCCTTACTTAGTAATTTTTTTCCACATGCTGCACTGCCATTTCTCATCTTTTAGCACACATTTGAGATAGCCAGAGTGCACTGTGCCCATTTTATATATTGAGTAATTGAGGTATGAAAAGCCAAACATAACCCAGAAGCATGTGGCAGGTACCAGATCTATGGTGCAGCTTACCTGTAAGGTAAGATGGTGTGGAGCAGAGGTTCTTGGGAGGAGGGAGATCTCTGATGGGATTTTTTTTTTCCATAGTCGTAGGTGACTCAATCAAAATTTGATTCCTGTTCCTACATTTTGAATTCTGGATTTCCTGACCACCCAGAACATCACAGATTTTCAGGTGTCTGGGCCAGGAGTCCCAAAGCTGGAATGAGCCAGCAACTTCCAGTCTTGTACACTAAATGTTGGCCTTCTCTTTGCTTCTGGAATTCACACACTCACATGCTTATAGATTTCCTCCCTTATGACAAGGCCCAAACTTTTTAGCATGGTCCTCTAGGCCTACCTGGACCAGCTCCATCTCCACTACACCCCTGGGAGCATCACGTACTCCAGGTACACAGATCTAACCTTGAGTTTGTCTGCACTCCGCCCCTTTCTTCAGCTGGCCAACTCCTACCTGTCGTTCAGAGCCCAGCTTCACTTTTCCTCTACTGTAGTCTTGGCTATGTGCCCATCCTCTGTGTTCGCACAGCTTCGTTCCAGCAAAGGTCACGGGTTTTGTCATAGTTTTGTCTATCTCTTCCACTAAAATGGTAAACGTCTGGAGGAGATGGATGTTTCTGTCTTCCCTCTGTTTCTGGAGCTTTTTAGCATCCCAAAATATTTGTTCAAATATTTCAAAGAGAGTGTCAAGGAAGATGCGTGCAGTTATGGTTTTGTGGGCCAGTCTACTGGGTTTTGAATCTGGAAACATGGGTTTAATTGCAGGCAGTCCCACTAACTAGGCAAGTCACTGTCTCTTTTAGCCTCAGTTTCCTTACTTGTAAAATAGGGATGATACCTGTCCTCAGGCCTTGTAAAGATTAAGTGAGATCATGCCTGTGATGAGAAAGATGTGAGCTTTCTTTCACTTTCCTCTTTTGAAATAACAGAAGGTATTATTTAAAATAGAATGGTGCGGGGCGCCTGGGTGGCTCAGTGGGTTAAAGCCTCTGCCTTCGGCTCAGGTCATGATCTGGGAGTCCTGGGATCGAGTCCCGCATTGGGCTCTGCTCGGCGGGGATCCTGCTTCCCCCTCTCTCTGCCTGCCTCTCTGCCTACTTGTGATTACTTGTGATCTATATCAAATAAATAAATAATCTTAAAAAGAAATGGAATGGTGCAACGTTTAAAAACCCAAACTCTGGGCCAAACTCCCTGGGTTTAAATTGCAAGCCTTACGAGACTCACCTGGGACAAGTGTCTCAGTTCTTTGTCTGTTTAAAAAAAAAAAAAAAAGTGGAGGGTTAAAAAAAAATTAAAAAGTGCTTTATAAGTATTGTTAAAAATAAGGGACAGGGCCTGAGTCTTTTGCTTCTCAAGCATCTCTCAATGATTCCTTGGCTCCAGGCTGACAGGCCTTAAAGTAAACTTTGCACAAACAGTCCCACCATCTAGAGCTCAGAGGGCCATGTGTCTTCACGCGTGCGTGTGCGCAGGTAAGCCCAGGAGGAGCATGCTTTCTCAGGAAGGCTTGATGAAGGGCTCTTAGCAATGTGTGCTGTGCTCTCTTCTGTGCTCCTGAGAGCAGGCTCTGTGAACTGCATGCCCGGATCCTGGTGGACACCTGTGATCTCTTCTCTAGGGTCATCGTATCTCTTCCTCAAGAAATTGGCAAAAAACCAACAGATATCTCAGCATCTTTGGCTTAGACCCTTAAAATTTAAAGCCCAGTGAAATCTGGAAGCAACCCCTTTATCTAATATAATGCTTCACTCCAGTTTTCAAATGAAGGAGCATGAACCCCAGAGGGGGAACATGCTAAAGCCACACAGCTTGTTTTGGGCTGCACCAGCCACAGAAGCCAGAAGCAGCCTGTGGTCCCCGAGTCATTTGTACCTGAGCGTGTTTTGGACGTGGCGTTGTGGTTGAGGGCTCTTGTCACAGCTCCATCAAGCAGCTGGGAGACCTTTGAGAAGTCACTCCACTTCTCTGGGGCTTTGTCCTGCATCTGAATAATTAGGGGCTGGCTGTGGTGTGAAGTAGGCCTACTGGTCTCCGAGGGCAGAGACATTTGGTGATCTGTTTTTCAGCTTTCTGTGTTTTGTTTCTTGTAGAGACAGCCCCCAGTTTTGGTAAGATTGTGCAGGAGATCTCAACTAGGCAGTGGGAGGAGAGAATGTTCCTCTTAATCCTCTTGCTGTTTGAATCCTGTCTCCTAAATCCCAGCTCAGATTTCCCCTCATCTGTGAAATTTTTCTCTAAACTGAGCCTTTGATTTTTTCCCTGCCTCCTGAGTTAGCAAATACTTGGCTATTTATGTCTTTTGTTTGGCTCTTATCATACTGTGAGTGCCCTGTTTTGTTACTCTTTTAGGTTTGTCTTTATCTCTGTGACCACACCAGCATCTTCCTGAATCTTACTCTTCTGTAGCCTACAGCTTTTGTGATCTTTTTACTCCAGGCATGTTGTAGATGCTTAATTATGCTTTTGATCCATCATATAGTTGATGGATTTATTAAAAGCACAGAGAAGAAAAGGATCAAGAAATGATCACCATAGGGGTGCCTGGGTGGCTCAGTGGGTTAAGCCTCTACCTTCAGCTCAGGTCATGATCTCAGGGTCCTGGGATTGAGTCCCGCATTGGGCTCTCTGCTCAGCAGGGAGCCTGCTCCTCCCCCTCCCCCGCCTGCTTGTGATCTCTCTCTGTCAAATAAATAAATAAAATCTTAAAAAAAAAAAGAAATCACCATTAAGATATTTAAACTTAAGTTTTCTTTTGGAAACTTCTTTAGGTAAATGTTATGTTGAGACTAAGATGGGTTTTTTGGGAGGGGGGATAAGTAACTTAAAATATAACTGGAAAATATACATAAAATTTTGAAATGTGCCCTGCTTAGAAATGACCAGTAGGTATTACCTAATTTTGAAGCTTTTTAGCCCTTTGGCATCATAAGCCCCACTTTATTTGCTTTAACAAAACAAGGTGGTTGGTTGTGTTCACATGATTCTCATGATTCTCTCAAGCAAATTTGCTTTTTCTTTCTCCTTTTCCCCGCATTAGGTGTAAAAGCTGTGGGGCTCCTTATTTATGTTGATGGGCAAAGGACACCATTGCTGCCAGGCGAGGTTTTCAGCTAGTTATTAGAAATTTGCTGTTTGATGGGTTCTGCTATTCATAAGTAGGAAGTATCCTGAATTAGTCTGCTGTTACTATAGCGTTCATGTCTCCAGATTGAGATGGTCAGGTTCCCTTGAAGTAACCAGAGGTAACCTCAACTTGGAGCATTAGGGGTGGAGTCCCCCAGCTTAGGCCCTCAGTAAATGCTGTGGAAGGAGGATGTAAGTGAATGAGTGACCATCCACCAGTCCTTGGGTGCTGAAATTTAGGGTTTCGTTGTGAGGTAGGCTTTGTAGTGTTCCAGTAATAGTGACTTGTCATATTTAACAGACACTCATGTAGCACTTCCCCTATGCTAGACACTCTTTTAAGCATTTATAGATATGAACTCATTTAGACCTCTGAGGTACGTACAATCACGATCTAAGTTTACACAGAAGAAAACGGAGGCACAGAGAGACTCAGTCACTCCGCTAGTGAATGGCAGAGCCACAGTCCAGCCTTAGCACTTTGGCTCTCCTCCACATACTCAAGCTTTACACTAGCTGCCTGTAATCTTTATTCCATACTCGCTCTACAGTTTCCATTTACTTGTCAATAAATACTTTCTACCTATAAGTGTGCAGAATCTCTTTAACACTAAAATTTTTTAGAAATACTTCCCCAGAGTTGATGTTTCATTGGCTAAGACTAGAGTCAGAAGGAAAAAAAATTCATCTCCTTTGGCTCTAATGAGCGAGGACTGCCTCAGATAGTTCTCTTTGATCAATTTTATATGCACAGATTTATTTTTCAGGGAAAAAAAAAAAAGGCACTGTAGAGGCAAGGCTATTATGCAAATTTCCACTGCAGCAAAAGCTTCTGAAGAACTGCCTTTAGAAGGAAGTTGCAGCCGCCACTCTGCTCAGTGCCCTGCTTGGAAGGGCTGTGGGCTCCCTGCTGAGAACTACTGCAGGCAGCTTTGTCAGCTGGCTGCCTGGTGCCAGTTCCTGGCAGAGCCCAGGACGGACGTTGTGGCAGAGCTCCCCAAGAGTGGCGAGGTTTGCTGATCATTTGGGTTAGGCTGGACGTAATGGAAGGTCACTTTTCCCAGAACTGGCTATTTCTTGAAGATGTTCCATGCCTCTTTAACTAAGCTGTCTCTGTAGACTGATTTTCGAGATTGCAGCTTTATGCGTTCATTTAAACATTGATATCAGATTATGTACCTTAGACAAAATTTTTTTGTAGGCTAGATTCACTCTATTCCGGTGTCATTAAATGTATGTTTTCCAGTGCATAAGAATAAAGGCTGATAAAAATTGTTTGTATCACATGTGGCATTATAGGTTAATATCATCATTGGAGTAATACATCACGGAAACTTATTTTTCCTTTTTTTTTTTTTAAGATTTTATTTATTTATTTGACAGACAGAGATCACAAGTAGCAGAGAGGCAGGCAGAGAGAGAGAGGAGGAAGCAGGCTCGCTGCTGAGCAGAGAGCCCGATGCGGGGCTCGATCCCAGGACTCTGGCATCATGACCCGAGCCGAAGGCAGAGGCTTTAACCCACTGAGCCACCCAGGCGCCCCAGAAACTTATTTTTCTTAACTCTTTGCACAATGAATACAAGGCGAGAGGTTGCTAGTTACGTGTCAGAAACTACATTTGTTGTCTACAGTGTGCTAGTTTAACATGTTTAAGTTAATTCTTGCATTACCCCTGTGAGTATTACTAGACCCGTATTGGAACATAATCAAATAGAGACTCAGAGAGGTTAAGTTATTCATTAACAGTCACACAGCTGGTTAAGTACAGAGCTGAGATTCAAACCCAGGCTAGTCTGACTCCTAAACACCTTTCTATTGGTAGTATATTCCACAGCTTTCCAAGAACAAACTGTGTGTGTGTGTGTGTGTGTTTTAAATGCACAAATAGTGTGTATATGCTGTTGAATCAAGAGCGAAAGATTATGATATTAATACAGAGTAGATTTGGTAAAGATCTGCCTCCCCCCAACTCACCCCCAAATAGAGATGTAAACTCTGGGCTTACATTGCTGGGCTAAGTGTGATTGTGAACTAATGTTTTTATAGTTTATGCCAACATTTCAAAAATATTTTTCAGGTTCTCATATTTCCTCTAGGATTTGCCACATGTTAGCAATAAAGAAGATGGCTAATTGTGTTTCTTTATTCTTTCTTTGTTTAGGATGTGATAGGCCAGGTTCTGCCTGAAGCAACAACCACAGCATTTGAATGTAAGTCTGGCTCGTATACTTTCTTGACTGTTTCTTTCTGCAGTAATTTTTCAAAGGGTTTATGGGTTGCATGACTTTAGAAACTGACAAAAACGGATTATTTATGATCATCATATGGTACATTTAAATATTTATAAATTAATGCAAGTTTAATGATGATACTGAACTGAGTAATATTTTCTTATTTAATCATATCTTGGGTGTGCATATTTCTATAATATAGCTTTAATTACCAACATGACCTTTATCTGCTCTTGCTCCTCACTGTAATAATATTGTGGGACAAAATGAAACGTGTAAACTACCTGTAGGCCAGTGATTATTGATTAAGAGATTGTAATCCATTGCTGCTTTAAAACAGCAACAGAATAGAGCTTTTAGGTGAGCATTGCTTGGAATGATTCTGTTTCAGTGGGGCTTGGCCTGGCCGGTACATGATGACAGGAGCCCTTCAGGTCTTGAGTCCCTCTTCCTTACTACCCATCCCTACCCCACAGTTGGCTTGGGGATTGGGAAGGGCAGGATGGAGTAGAAAACTAGTTTTGACACGAGCCAGGTCATTGCAGGGGGTGTTAGGTTCTGGGAATGTTAAGATGAGAGTTTAGTTCATAGAAAGGGGCTCTGGTGTGGAGAGGGATAGGGTAGGATTTTTAGCTGTGGTTCCCGTCTTTTCTTTTGAAGGTGAGGGCCACTTTTCCGTGAGAAGATGTATGGTTTCTCCACATTATGGTATACTTGTTCTTGATTTTTAGCAGATGGTTAATGACAGTGAGTACAGTGTCCTCTCTTTCATCGATGTTCTTTTTGGAGGACAATTTGATAATACTTACTACTGAAATACAAAATGTGCAAAACCTTGGCTTCAGCAGCTTCACATCTAGGAAGCTGTTCAGCAGAAATACTTGCCCCGGTGTTGAATACCCTTCAAACAAACTATCCTTGTGCAATTTTTTTTTTAATTTTTTAGAGATTTTATTTATTTATTTGACAGACAGAAATCACAAGTAGGCAGAGAGACAGGCGGAGAGAGAGGAGGAAGCAGGCTCCCCGCCCAGCAGAGAGCCCGATGCAGGGCTGGATCCCAGGACCCTGGGATCGTGACCTGAGCCGAAGGCAGAGGCTTTAACCCACTGAGCCACCAAGGCGCCCCTGTGCAATTATTTTTAATAGGAGAAAATTAGAGGAAAGCTGAATGCCTAGAATAGTGGATTAATAAGTTACCCATTATCTGAAGCAGCAACCAACTGAACAGCAGCTAAAGAGAATGAGTTAGGGTTTTGTGCATTGGCCTGAAAAAATTTCCACGATATTTTGTTGAATAAACAAATAGTATGTTATGGTATGAGCCCATTTTGTAAAATAGCTAACCCCTCCACCTCCCGCTTCTTGTCTATATTGAGAGACAAGGATCTGAAGAGTGTCTGCCCACAGTGCCTTGCAGTGGTTTCCTCTGGAGCGTGGACTTGAGGGTTAGAATGGGGAATGGTTGGCTAAATGAGCACACTTTTTTCTTTCTATATTTCCTCTATTATTTGAATATTTTCAACAATCATTCCGTGTATTTAAAAGTCACTTGTGTAGAACTCTTAAAATAATTAGTATTTTATTAACCACCCTGGACTCTATTTACTTTTGAAAAATGGTACATGTATCTGCGCTACATATTAGTGTTGCAAGCTTTTCAGACCCTTTTTAATAAGTCTCTGGTGGCGCCAAGGGTTTCATGGACAGGCTGATAGTAAACATCTGTCCCTGTTGCCAGGTGCTGTGCTAAGAACATTCCATGGTTATCTCATTTAATTTAACCTTCACAAGATCCCCATGAAGTACTTTGAAGGACTGTTTTTTTTTAAATTTAGTTTTATTTTATTTAAATTAAGTTAGTTAACATATAGTGTCTTATTAGTTTTAGAGGTAGAGTTCAGTGATTTGTCAGTTGTATAGAATACCCAATGCTCATTCCATCCAGTGCCCTCCTTCATGCCTGTCACCCAGTTATCCCATTCCCCTGCCTCCCTCCTCTCCAGCAACCCTCAGTTTATTTCCTATGATTAAGAGTCTCATATGGTTATTAGCTTCATTTTAGTTGAGGAAAGGACATCTCCACTAAGTAGCTTGCTCACAGTCTAGTGAGTGGTGAAGTGAACTTTCTCATGTGGACTCCAGAGCATATATACACTCTCAGCCACTTTTGATACTTGTTCTGTGTGTTGTAATCATTCTTGAAGTCACTTACTCTGATTGTTCATAAGTGTAGCAGAAAAGAAGTGTGTTAAGTATTGTTTACATGACTTGGAAGTTTACATGACTTAAGGGTTTTCATGGCTTATGGAACAACTCTTGAATTAATAAAGCTTTAATCAAAGAAATATTTAGGGTAATGTAATTAATACTGAAAAGTATACCTAACACTAAGAGAAAAAATATTTGAATTTCTATGTTTAAGTTCTTAGAGATGTTGCTCCTTCTTTACTGAAAGGAGGGTAACAGCTCTATACCTATCTGTGTCTTGACCAGTTTTAGGCAAAAACAAAACCCAAAAACAAAACCCCAAAACATAGATAAAATAGTAACAGTCCTTTGTTTCTTTAGCCTAGGTTAAAATCCTAGCCTGGCTCTTTTCATGATTGCTCTAGGATGACCTTGTGTTCTGACCCAAAGATCTGAACTAATAAGTGGAGTCTATGTAGAGGAAATACTTGGAAAGATGTAGTTTGTAGGCTAATTTGCTGACATTTAGGAGCTATGTCAGTGGTGTATAGCTATGATGGAACAACTCCCAGATAAATAAAACTTTGATCAAAGATGTATTTATGGTAATATGTTTAATATTGAAAAGTGTATGTAACACAAGTTGGTTTCTTTTGCAAGAGATGGTGTTGTATATAGTGATGAATTAAGCAGTAAGAGAAAGGGTGTTGTCAAATTTACCAGGGAAATGAGTTGATAAGTGGAAAGGAGGGGGGAAGGTAATCGTACAGATTCTTCATTTCTGAGAAGTGCCGTCTATTGGCGGAGCCTCTGACCCCACCCAGATGGGGTTAATCTCTCCCCACCTTTGCTAGAGCAGGTAACCCATTGGGCCCACCTTCACATGAGCTGTGTGCGTATTTCCTTTCCTCACTAGATTTTGAATGACTTGGCAGGTACCATGTTTTATTTCCCTCTTGTTCTCTTCTTAGTGCTTAGCTTAGTGCCTTGTGGGAACACCCTTGTTGAATAAAATGGAATGTTGTGTGTCCATATTCAGATGAGAATTTTAAAATTAATGTGACCTAAAGCCAAGTAAATCATTTGCTGTTTTTGGATTATTTGTGCTGTTGCTTAGGCAAGGGATATAAACTGGCTGGTGGTGGACCAGTCAGGCCCCTAATTCAGATTCCCACACTTGACTAGGCCCTCTGTCCTGAGGGGGCAGAGGGTCTACAGTCACTCTCTTCTTTCCTGTTTCTGTTCCTGGGAATAGTGTTTCTGAGGGGAGTTAGGCTGGAAGAGGGGAGGCAGACCCATTTGTGCTGAATTCACCTCTTAGACCGATGGCCCTAAACCTTTTAGGTCCTAAAAAGGACCCCTTTTAGGTCCTTTCGCCTTATAATTAGAGTGCAAATAACAATACCTTCCAATATCTAGTGTTTGATTTCTTTTTTAATTAAGAAGGTATAGATGATTTTAAAAAAGAGTTTAAACAGTGTAAAAATGAAAGGAAAACTAAAAGTCCCCATTTTCCCAGTTCACCATTTAGCAGTTTCTTTAGTATCCTTATGAAAGTTTTCTCTGGATGTAATACACACTATATGGCAACTAATTTCCCCTGCCCCCACTTAGGGTGTCTGTAGGACCTCTTTCGAACATCAGTGTGCACAAATCAACTTCAGTCCTTCGGATGACTACATTATACCTAATTTTATGGCTGTGGCTTAATTTATTTGACCAACTGATAGACCAGTCTTAAGTTGTTAGCAGTTTTTTAGTATTAGAAAAAATGCTGCAGTCAATGGTATTGCCTTATATCTTTCCACGTTGTGGAAATATATTTGTAGGATCAATTCCCAGGAGTTGGAACTACTGAGACAAAGAGTACCCCTGTTTTACATTTTAATAGCTATTACCATGTTGCTCTCTAAGGGTAGAACCAATTTACAGTCCCACCAACAATATTTGAGAATGCCCATTTCTCCCTACCCTCACCAAGTCTGGGTATATTTTTTATTAGCGAACTTCCTAGTCAATGTCAGTTTGAAGGGTAGAGGAGATTACTATGGTGTTGTTTTATTTTGTATCAGTTATAAGTGAGCTTAAGTATCTTTCCACTGCTCTTTGGGTCATACGTATTTCATTTCTGTGAACCATTTTGTCACCTTTGCCCATTTTTCTTGTAGATTGTAGGTTTTGAATTGATTTAAGGGCTTTCCAATATTGAGAAAATTGGGGCTTTGTCTTACATGTTAGAGCTATTTTTGTCTAGTTTACTGCTTTCTTTTCAACTTGGTTTGGTCTTTTTCCCCTCTTCTTTTTTTTTCCATGGAGAAGGTTGAAGTTTTTACATGATCAGATTTTTCATATTGCCCTTTGTGACTTCTGCATTTATGTCATTCTTAGGAAGATCTTCTGCATTCCAGATATTGAAAAAACATTCATCTGTATTCTTTTTTGCTATACTTTAATAGGGTTAAGCACACACACATTAGCTATGTATATAAAAACATACATTCATATGTGTATTAATGTGGGTTTTTCCCCCCTGAAAAGAGCCTGCATTTTTAATACAAATGTCCGAAGATTTTACATTTTTGTACCATCTCCAGTCTGTTGGTTTTTTTTTTTTTTTAAGATTTTATTTATTTATTTGACAGACGGAGATCACACGTAGTCAGAGAGGCAAGCAGAGAGAGAGGAGGAAGCAGGCTCCCCACTGAGCAGAGAGCCCGACACGGGGCTCGATCCCAGGACCCTGAATCATGACCCGAGCCGAAGGCAGAGGCTTTTTAACCCACTGAGCCACCCAGGCGCTCCTCCAGTCTGTTTTGATGAAAGGAGGGGTCAGGTGGGGAATCCAACTTTATTCAAGCACATAGACAGTTGACTCCGTACCAGTTATTGAATAATTTGTCTTTTCCCGGATGTGAGAACACTCCTGAGACAAAGCTAAATTCCGTTATCATAAAAGGCCTGTATGTTTGCATGTGTGGGCCCTACATATGCTGTAGGAGCTTGACATTCTTATAGGCCCAGAGACCCCCTGCTGATTTCCACAGTTTCATTAACAGATTAATGAGTGCACCAACACACGAGGCGATACAAATCAGCTGTGCCCACTAATGAGTTTCCTGGATCTGTTACATGGGCTCCTCTCCTTGGATTATCTCTACACAGGTGACTGCAGCAAAGTGACTGTTGGGCTGGTGGCACTGGGTGGTAAATTCTTACTGGTGATTTGAAAGATGCATTGTAAGTCTATGTAGACAAGTGCTGATTTACACCTATAAATACCATGTGGCCCCACCTTCCCATGGTACTCCGACTTCACGTATTTTGGTCTGTAGCCTTCATAAGTATCTTTACACTTGTCAAGCTGTGCCTCTGAGTTTTGGTTCATAAGATATGGTTGTAGGATAAATCTTTATCTTTATCTTTCTTCAACCATGATCATTTTGCACTTCTCATTTTAGTTGTTTTATGAATTTCTGGAAGATTATTTTGGGAGGAAATTTTAAAACCAGCTCATCATTTTTTTTTTAATTTTATTTTTAAGTACTCTTTATACCTAGTGTGGGGCTTGAACTCATAACCCCAAGATCAAGAGTTGCACGATCCACCAGCTGAGTCAGACATGTGCCCCCAGTTCATCATTTTAAATTTGGCATAATATGACCATTTAAAGCAAAATTGCAAATTATGTAAGTTGTAAATTCTTTTTTTTTTTTTAAGATTTTATTTATTTATTTGACGGAGAGAGAGCATAAGCAGGGGGAGCGGCAGGCAGAGGGGAGAGGGAGAAGCAGGTTCCCCGCTGAGCAGGGAGTGAGATGTGGGGCTCGATCCCAGGACCCTGAGATCATGACCTGAGTTGAAGGCAGATGCTTAACTGATTCAGCCACCCAGGCGCCCATAAGTTTTAAATTCTTACAGCATAGAAAATCACTATAGCTGATTACTGGAGAAATACCTGTAGGATATACCCTTCATGTTCAAACAGCAAAGGTAGTGTCATTAAGAATAGTTGGGTGAGAACCCCTTTTTGCTTTGGAGAAAAGTCTTAATTATAAAATATTTGGAAATCATAAACTATTTGGAAAAAATGAAATTTCATTTTCTTAAACTATAGTATGTGTAAAAGATAAGTGGTTGCTTATAAGTAAAACCAAGTAGTTTAATAAAAAAAATTTAACTCACAATAGTACACAGTCTAAAAATTATTTAACAGGTTATGAGTTATTTATGCATCCTAGATATTGAGACTATTTGAAGAGAGTTTTAATTTATTCAAATTTTGGTTTGCAGTATCATCCATGTACAAAGTCCAGATCCCTTTTAGTCTTAGGAGAATAGTAGCTTTATTAGTAGTCTTGTTATTTTGCATGCGAATTAAGAAGTTCAAGTCCTCATTCAAGTACCAGGCTAGTTGTTCCTCGAGGGCACTAGATAATACTGCTCATTGTTGAGTCTCTAGAAACCCTGTCGTAGTACCTGGCACATAGTAGACACTCAGTATGTTTCTGGAATGCAGTGGATGGATAGTTGAAGGAATGAAGGACAAGCCTTCAAACCCTATATCTCATCCATCAGAAAATCCCATTAGCTCTGGCTTTAAAATATATCCCGCATATGATGACTGCTCAGAATGTCAGCTTGGTTTAGGCCACCATCATCTCTCACCTGGGCTAGGACAGTGGTTTCCCCTAACTGGTCTCCCTGTTTCTGCTTTTGCCTCCAAACAGCCTGTTCTGCACGTAGCAGCCAGTGATCCTTTAGAAGTGAGATCACAACACTCAGCACCCTCCAGTTTCCATCTTACTCAGGAGTAAAAGCCAAGTCCTTAAAATGCCCTCCGAGGTCCTGCCTTTTCTCATCTGCCCCCAATTCTGCCACAGCGCTGCTTCTCTGAACTCCTCTCTTTCTCTCCCAGCTCTCATGCTGTGCTAGCTACTCTGCCTTTCTCTCAGTCTCTTGAACATACCGAGTATTCTACTCCAAAGCCTTTGCATTAGCTGTTCCTTCTGCCTGGAACACCTTTCCCCAGATACCTGTGCTGCTCACCTCCTCATCCCCTTCAGTCTGTCTTAGCTGGAGCGTAAGCTTCAGGAGGGCAAGGCTGCTATTGTGGCTATCGGCATATTTGTTGGAGAGAAGAAGGGAGCAAAGACGTAGAGAAGGAAACAGGAGGCAGGGACACAGAGCAAAATTAAAATTCATGGCCGAGAAGATTTGGCCATAGAAACTGAGACTTCTGGTCCTGTCCAGATCTTAGATGTCATACCTGAGAAGGGCTCTATAAACTTGACAACCTTTCTGATAATTTCTTGTTGAATGTCTTTCTAACCTCCACAGTTGTGTTTGCATTTCTTTCCTCTTGTCTTGGGAGAATGCCTTTGCTGTAGTTCTAATTGACTCGCCTAGCACTGCAGGAATGTGACAAATGACATATAATATATTGCCTTAACTTTCTGTTGCTCTTTGCAGAAGCTGGGTTGTTTCTCCTGAAAGCCCATTTGAGCCCTGTCACTGTGGTGGGTGCTCTGTGGCTGAGAGCTCCGTGGCGTCTGCCAGGTTGCCTGCTGTTTACCTGATAGGCACTGTGCTTGCCATTCTGACCGCCCCTTACCTGAGGCTGCCTCTCCTCTATTGGGCCTTTATGTTCCTCCTCTTGGTTTCTCTTTTGGATTGCATGTTGCTTCAAATAAAATTGCTAACAACATATGGCCTGTTATGATTCTCTTTTCCCAAACTCTGCCATTTTGTATATTTGTGACACACTGCAGATTTTGTGAAGATTGCTTCATAATATTTGTTTACCATCTGCTGCACTCTATTTGGTATCTTGCTAGGATTTTTTCCTCCATTTTAAGTGACATTAACAAAATCCAGCCAGTACATAGACTTTCTGGTTCTACTTTTGCTTCCCTAATGTGCTGGAAAATCATATTACTGTGCTCCAGGCAACTAGAGAAGTCTGGAATTCTCATTGTAAACCAGTGTATCAGATCTATTGCATACACCGACCCCCCCTGTCTTGGTCATATCTAGTAATGCTTTTTTGGTCAGATGGTAAAGAACCTCTATGTATAAGACAAAAAGTTCAAATTATTTTCTCTACTTCTCTTTACTTAGTACCACTACTTTCTAGTGTTCTTCAACAACATATTTATAACCTTGAAATTCTTTGTGCCACTTTAGTAAGTTTTTATGATCTGCAGTTCCATTTAGTGTTCATATTATAGCTAAGCATTTGATAGGCAAATAGCCAGAGTCAGCTGGAAGGGCTGTGTGTGTCCAGCTTTCAACAGAGAACTATTTTAAATTATTGTTACACCAAATTGCTTGGTATGTCTTCCTACTTTGTCCTTCAATATTTCTAATACCTGTCAATTCATTGTCTTTATTTTAAAGATTATTTACGTATTTGAGAGAGAGGAAGGGAGAGCACCAGTGAGTCGAGGGAGAGGCAGAGGGGGAGGGAGAGAATCTCAGCCAGACTCCCCACTGAGTATGGACGACTTGGGGCCTGATCCCACGACCCTGGGATCATGACCCGAGCTGAAACCGGGCTTTGGATGCTCAACCGACTGAGCCACCCAGGTGCCCCCCTTTGTCTTTATTTTAAAATATTTTTTTACAGCTTTATTGATATATAATTGACATATAACATTGTATAAATTTGAGGTATACAACCTGCTGACTTGATACACTTATATATTCCAAACTGATTTCCACCATAGCATTAGCTAACATCTCTATCCTGTTACAGAATTGCCATTTCTTTTTTGTGGTCAGAATATTTAAGATTTACTCTCAGCAGCATTCAGATATATGTCATAGTGTTGGGTGCCTGTGTAGCGCAGGCCTTTAAGTGTCCAGTCTTGGTTTCAGCTCAGATCGTATTTCGGGATCATGGGATTGAGCTCCCTCAAAGGGCTCCATGCTCAGCACAGAGTCTGCTTAAGACTCTCTGCCCTCGAATGCAACCTCTCTCTCTCAGACAAATAAATAAATCTTTTAAAAAGTATGTTACAGTGTTATTAGTTATAATCACCATGCTCTACATTAGATCCCCAGACCTTGTTATACTTATAACTAGAAATTCATACCCTTTGGCAAAAGCTCCCCATTTGCCCTTGCGCCAGCCCCTGATATTCACACTCCCTTTCTCTAAGTTTAGCTTAAAAAAAAAAATTTATTTATTTTAGAAGGGGAAGGGGCAGATGGGGAGAGAGAGAGAGAGAGAGAGTCCTGAGCAGATTCTGTGCACTGAGTATAGAGCCTTATGCAGGGCTTGATCTCATGACCCTGAGATCACAACCTTAGCCAAAACCAAGAGTCAGACACCTAGCCAACTGCACCACCCAGGTGCCCTTAAGTTTGGCTTTTTAAAATTTCACATATAAGCAGTATCATACAGTATTTGACTTTTTCTAACTTACTTTACTTAGCATAATGCCCTCCACAGGGTTCATCTAAGTTGTTGCAAATGGCATGTGTCTTTCTTTTTCATGGCCAAGTAATATTCCATTGTATATGTATACCATATCTTTAGTCATTCATCTGTTGGTAGACACCTAAGTAGTTTCCATATCTTGACTATTTTGCATAATACTGCAATGAACACAGAGGTTCATGTATCTCTTTAACTTAGAGTGATTTGGTTTCCTTTGGATAGATGCCCAGAAATAGAGTTGCTAGGTCACATGATAGTTCTATTTTAATTTTTTTGAAGAACCTCCGTACTGTTTTCCACAGTGGCTGCACCAATTTACATTCCCACCAGTAGTGCACAAGGGCTCCATTTTCTCTACATCCTTGCCAACAGTTGGTGTCTCTTGTCTTTTTGATGATAGCCTTTCTAACAGGTGTGAGGAGATAACACATCATGGTTTTGATTTGCATTTCCCTGATGATGAGTGACGGTGGGCATTTTTCATGTGTCTGTTGGCCATCTGGATGTCTTTGGAATTTATTGTCTTTACAGACAAGTGTATTCTCACTTAAGTGTCAAGGCAAGTAAATGGTTTGACTGCCATCACAGGGATAGATAGCTTGGGTTTTGTATTTTGGCCGGAATCATCAATCTCATAGGTGGGATTACTTTTCCAACTCAGTTTCCTCTTTGACAAGAACAGGAGTCTTCATTAAAACTACTGATCACAAATAGTGAAAAGTCTCTCAGTCCCCCAAAGAGCAATTTGCAAAGAAAACCAATACCTATATAAAATGGAGTCCCTTAATAATCCATAAGAACCATTAATCACTGTATCATGTAAGTCTGATTTTATCCCCAGGCTTTATTAGAATGCCTCCTTCAAGTTAACCGAAATCTTTCCCTCGGAGTCAGACGCCTTATGGAACAGCACCAACACTTTACCCCGAGGTTGGGTATTTGGGCCTTTTGGCCTCAGTTTTCTGTCCACTTAAAGCCAAGTGTCCTTATAGTGTTTCGTAACTCCTTTTCATGGAACTGCTATGCAAGAAATTCTGGTAGCTGACTTCCCTCACAGGTTTTTTGTTTTGTTTTATTTATTTATTTTTTTTTCCTGAAATAATCACTCAAAGATTTCATGGAATTCCAGAATCTTCTGTTTTAAGAAACCATAAAGGTTCAAGCTCTGGCTTTGAGAGCTTAGAGAACTCTTCTTTTTTTTTTTTTTTTTTTTTTTTTTTTTTTTAAGGGAAAACATCCCCATCTTTTTTTTTTTTTTTTTTTTTTAATTTTATTTATTTGACAGACAGATCACAAGTAGGCAGAGAGGCAAGCAGAGAGAGAAGGGAGGAAGCAGGCTCCCTGCTGAGCAGAGAGCCCGATGCGGGGCTCGATCCCAGGACGCTGGGATCATGACCTGAGCCGAAGGCAGCGGCTTTAACCCACTGAGCCACCCAGGCGCCCCGAGAACTCTTCTTATTGTTGTGTTATTCCTGATGGAGAGAGACTATGAATTAAATGATTTTTCTGGAATCTGTGCCCTCTCTTCACAATTTTTTTTTTAAGATTTTATTTATTTATTTGACAGACAGAGATCACAAGTAGGCAGAGAGGCAGGCAGAGAGAGGGGGAAGCAGGCTCCCTGCTGAGCAGAGAGCCCAATGCGGGGCTCGATCCCAGGACCCTGAGATCATGACCCAAGCTGAAGGCAGAGGCCTTAACCCACTGAGCCACCCAGGTGCCCCTCTTGATAAATTCTAAATAGAGTTTTCACCTGTTTTATTAAACTCCAAACCTTTCTTCACCCCTTGTGAATAGTACCTTTTTGAGGTCTTGTATATATTCAAATTTGAATATAAACAATTCCTTTAGCCACTGTCTCTGTAGCTAGTTCTGGTGTAGAAATGAGAGTTACAAAAAGCTGCTTTATTCAGGCTGGAAATTTTACCAAGTTCAGGACTTCATCAAGAACAAATCCTTGTAGCCCACATCTAAACGGAGAATTTGACTTGCTTTTAAAACAAAAATGTGAAGTGTTTTCATGTGTGGCAATATGTAACATTACATCTCTTTATACTGTATCAGTTTTTTCTTTGTTTCCTGCATTTGTAAGAAAACATTTTTGACTTAGCCTTGAAAATACTGGTTTCTAGAACTTATGTAGGAGCTCCCCTTTGTTTCAAAAACTAGAATGGCGTTTCTTTTTCTTCTCCAATTTAGCTTTATAGTGTCTACACCTAAGAAAGAAAGAAGGAGCTAAATTCCTATATAGTTTCTTATATATGTAATATTCTTAGGCCTCTGCTGTCTTTGTTACGGGAAATGACCCCTATGTGCCTTTTATACTGAGAGCAAGCAGCTCTTAGTAGAATAGTACAGTAGTGACTCTGGACAGCTCTTACTTATATAGCTATTTAAATGGTGTGACTTGATGATACTGATTTGCATTGAGTTCAGGAACTCTTTGGGAGTGAACCACGATCCAGGATCCAGGAACAAATGCTTTGGAGAGAAACCCCAATGAAAGCAGTTGGCTTGATCACTGAGAAGGGTTGGCTCGACTGCTAGTTTCTATCATGCTGTCAGATAGATTGCTATTGGCTGCTGGGAGAAAAAGGAAGTAGCATTTTGCTCTGCAATGGGCTAATTAGGAGAGAATACAAGCTCCCTCCTAGGGTTTCCATGGCCTGGCCACTGAGCAGGGGAATATCTTCAGAACTGCAGCTGGATGGGAGGGAGGGCCGCTGGGATGTGGTGGGCGAAGAGCCACGAGCTGGACTGAACTCCCCCTGTATTTTCAGTAAGAGTATATTTCAGTAAGAGTCCCTAGAGCATGTCATGTAAGCTTGTTCTCTGCATGACCTGAGATTTGTCTGCTTCTAGCAACTAGATACTCAAGAGTGACCAAAACCAACCAACCAACCAACCAATATATATATATATATATATATATATATATATATATATATATATATAACAACACTGGCTGTTTAACAAGTACATCAGAGCTGCACCAGCTGAGAGGGAGCCTGCCCCTTCCAAGTTGCCCCTGGGAACATTGTTGGAGCATTCTTCCAACAATGCTACAAAATGCTCAAAATGCTTTTGGTATTTTTCTTTCAGCCATATATTTAGAACCTATCACATAGGCTGTTTTGTTGACAGATCTTTATTTTTAGAGTGATGAAAGAGCTAACTAAATATTTAGAAATAGACAAAAGTCATTCCAGGTCATACCTGGCAGATAGCACGGGTGAGTGACCAGGCAAGCAGTTCGTTTTGGGTTAAAAATGAGATCTGATAGGGTCATCACCTGGCTGGCTCAGCTGATAGAACATGTGACTCTTGATCTCTGCATTGTTGGTTCGAGCCCCACTTTGGGTGTAACGTTTACTTACAAAAAAAATTAAAAAAAAAAAAAGATCTGATATTTTCACGTGGTCTGTCTTTGGGTTCTTAAAGCAGTTTTCAAAGAGGTATTTCAAAACTATTTTGAACAGGAACAGCATCATGGAAATAAGTTTCTGGATGTGGGCTGCTTGGGATGATGCAGTTATTCAAATGTACGGGTTCTCCTTGTGTATTTTGTAAAGTCTAATTATCCTCCAATTTTGAGACTATCATATTTTTTCAAAATCGCATGGATAGCCATTTGAAGCTTGTTATAGTCAGAGTACCCCACAGAAACTGAACTGTTCGGAAAGAGCAAGCGACCTACCGGATAGAATGGGTTATGGGGTTAACTGTGTTAAGAGTTGCTTTGCAAGTTAACCTTCTAGAAGCTCCCTGTTCTTCTGTGGAAAGGGGATGGTAGTAATCCAGTCACACTGTCCACATCATAGGATCCTTGCACAATTTTTAAGGAGGCGTGGTGTCTGAAGCACGAATCATGGTGCTTTGTGTGTAGTCATGTTCAATACACATGGGCCATTTTTATCACGCCACTGTCACATGAGAGCTTGCCGGGGAGAGAGGAAGACCGGACAGAAAAGGGACAGGGTGCTGTGTGAGAAAGAAGGAAAGCACTCATGGTAGAACAAGACTGGCCTCCTTCAGTGTGTAACATTCTTCACACCAAACCTGTTTATTCACACTCCAGTGACACGTTAACCTAGATACAAGTCAAGCTTGACGTAAGCAGTATTTTAATTCTTAGCTGTCCCGGAAGTTTCTGGCTCTTTATCGAGACTGCTCATATTCTGAACAACAAAAAACCCCAGCGAAACAAACCGATAACCTCAACATCCTCAAAAACATGGTGTTGAAGATTTGGCTCTCACGTTGTGAAAAGCAGTTGTGTTACGTTCCCAGCTGATGTGGTTTTGTGCATTTAAACACTGCAAATCTCACCACTTGCACTGTGTTGCCTTTGAAACAGATGAAGATGAGGATGGTGACCGAATTACAGTGAGGAGCGATGAAGAAATGAAGGCCATGCTGTCCTATGTAAGTTGTCATAAAATTGTCACATTACAAGGTGACAACGTAAATGTCATATTATAATGTGTTGATGTAATCATGGGCACTTTTTCTTGCACGGTGAAGATGTAAAAGTAAATCACAGCTACCATAACATTCTTCTGTAGGATGCATAAGGGTTTTAAGGATTTCCTTACATGTTAAAGTTAAGGGCGTTCTTTTCAAAAGACACTTACTGATCATATCATGAACATTAAGAATAATGCATCTTAATGACTTTTGCATTAGGTATGGTGCAGACTAAATGGACTATCAATTTCCTGTATTTTTTATGCAGTACTTAAAGTAACGGCTCATTAAAAATGAACCCCTGGGCTCTAAAAAATTTTTCAAAATCTACTTTCAACTGGAGATCTCTTTCACCCTTCCAAACAGACTGTAGTTAAATGTAGCTGCAGGCTCAGTATGGATACACGATTTAAAAATGTACTCGCCATTATTTTATGCACTAACCACCCCCCTTTTTCTCCACCCTGAAATGAACCACAGGGTTACTTACTGAATCAGAGGGATTTGAATATATCCTGAAATGACTTTTCTTTTGTGTTGCAAGTTTCAGTGGAAATTTGCCTTAGCCTTTGTATGGGACTGAAGTAGATAAACGAGAGAAGACAAAAGGGTACACGCCTAAAACTTTAATACTAAGCCTGACAAGTCCAACTATGATGAGGAGGTGCAGCTTCCCTGAGCCCTGATTTGTGCTGGCCTCTTATTGTGTTATTTCCTCTTACTCATTTTATTTTCTTCTATTCGAGTTTGTAATCTGTTTACAAAACCTTTTCTAGTGGCGGGGTAGAGAGAGTGCCAGGGCACTGGACTCAGATCGGACCACGGCTCTCTGGCTTGCTGGCCTTAGGCAGAGCACTTAACCTTTCTAGCTACCGCTGCCACATCTGTCAATTATGGGTAATAATACTTGTCCTTTCTACTGCTCAGGGTCATTGTATGATCAAATGGGATAATAGATGTGAGAGACCTTTGCAAAGTTAAAAGTTCTAGACAAAGGCAAAGTGGTATAAGGGTGGAAATGATGGTTATCAGGGCCCTTGCTTGTCCAGGAGACTCCGTTCCTAGCCAACAGTGAGGTTGTAGGGGTTTTTTTTGTTTGTTTGTTTTTTGTTTTTAATTTATTTATTTGACAGACAGAGAGCACGAGTAGGTAGAGAAGCAGACAGAGAGTGGGGGGAAGCAGGCTCGCTGCAGAGCGGAGAGCTCGACGCGGGGCTCGATCCCAGGACCCTGGGATCATGACCTGAGCCAAAGGCAGAGGCTTTAACCCACTGAGCCACCCAGGTGTCCCGAGGTTGTAGGTTTTTGATGGACCTCAACTTCCACCAGAATACTGTTTCATTGTAATGAAGACTGTGAAATATCTGTAAGGTTTTCCGCCAATAGTTTTAATTTAGGGTAGGAGGAAAGAGAACAAGAAGGATGGCATGATTAACAGAGCATTGCATTCAGACCAGCACAGAGTAGGAAAAGTCAATTTCCCATTGACTTCCCATTAACTTATTTGAGAGTCTTTGTGCACTGAGAATTTAGAGCAGGGCTCATCAGTACCTTGAAAGGCAGAGGAGAATTGTCTGCTGAAAGGCCTAGCACTAGTATTGATAGATTGGCTAACTCTCCTGGGAATGTGACATGCTTATTTTTAGAAGACACACATACACACACAGATGGGTTCTGGTTTTTCAGCACACATCTGCTGTGGAAAGTATGTTACTGACGTTCTGGTACTTTTGTCATGTCTCTGACATAGCCATACACAAAGGTGTGCTTTCAAAAACGTGCTTTTGGGAAGTTCTGACAAATTGTCCTTTTTGAGAAATGTTATGCATGCCATCATAGTGATAATAATCATTTCCGTTTCTAAGTGCCATATATATATATATATATATATATATAAAAGATACAAAAGGTATTTGATTTTCTATGGTTTTAATAATCACTTGTTGAGGTAGATATTATCATTCCCATGTTTTAGATGAGGAAGCAGTGGCTAGGAGATATGCCAAGGTCTTAGGGCTAGTGTGAGTGTGAGCGTGGAGTTAAAGTTCAGCCTCTCCTGATGTGAAAGCTGGGGCTATAAAGGGTGTTTTATGCTCTTTCTCTCCCGTCTACCTCCTTGCACATTAGTGGGGAACTGTCTATGTGTCACCATTATTACATTCTGGATGATTTGTGTGTGTGTAGTACCTTAGTTGAGATATCTGTAGTATATATTCCTTGTGATTTATGCTTATTTTCTCAAATGTATTGTTTATTTTTGTGTTGTAGGAAAATACATTAAGAGTTATGTAATTGTCTTTAAACTGAAATTCTGAGATTTCGATAGGGCCACTTTTTAGTCTGAAAAGAAATCTTCTAGCTCATTGATCCCCAAATCTGTGTATTTCATGAATTAATCAATTTTCACTTTTAGATCAGAGGATATAGGCATTGTAACATATTATTTTTGCCAAATACACACGTTAATAAAATAAATAAATAATAAAAATTAGCTACTGTTAACCATTATTTTACTAACAAAGAAAAACAGTGAGAGTCATTTAAAGATTAAAAATGATAGGCAGTACATAATCTCAAACGTAAAGGTGACCATTAGAGTGAGTAGATTTAGGAGTACCTGGCTGGCTCAGTCAGTGTAGTGTGCAACTCTTGATCTTGGGGTTGTGGGTTCAAGCCCCAGGTTGGGTGTGAAAACTACTTAAAAATAAAAAAAAAAAAATAAAGTGAGTAAATTTAGTTTTATGTAAAACTCACTACATTCTTTTTTCCCCCTCTTTTTTTTTTTTTTTTTTTAAATTTGACAGACAGAGATCGCAAGTAGGCAGAGAGGCAGGCAGAGAGAGAGGAAAGCAGGCTCCCTGCTGAGCAGGGAGCCCGACGTGGGGCTCGATCCCAGGACCCTGAGATCATGACCCGAGCCGAAGGCAGAGGCTTTAACCCACTGAGCCACCCAGGTGCCCCTCCCCCTCATTTTTAAGTACAATCGATGTATAATGTTATATTAGTTTCACACTATGTGTACCACATAGTGAATTGGTATTCTTTACTTTTATCAATTTGCAATGGATGGTGAAGCCTTTACTATGAATTGGCAGTGGTCCATGCATTGTGGTCTGGCTGATCAGGTCCAGGCTTTCTCATTAACTCACTTAAATATTTATAGATGGGAACCTGAAGTCCTCAAAGAATTTTAACTGATTGCGATCACTCTGATTCTGAATGTTTGAGCAAATCTTTTTAAGTGCAAATATCCCTGAGAGAGATAACAAGCTTTAAGTCATTTAGAGCCTAAATGGATTTATTTTTTCTCTTTTACTGTTGAGATGGTCCTACTGTCATATACCCTTTGTTTATGTAGAGTCAGTCTCTGAAAAAACACTTAAAACGTAAAGAGTAGGGGAAACTCTCGAAAAGCACACATAAAATTAGTTGGATGTCATTGTGATCGGTCTTGGTTCTTTTTTTAAAATTTTCATTTTATTTTATTTATTTGAGAGAGAGAGAGCATGAGTGGGATGGGGGGAGGGGCAGAGGGAGAGGAAGAAGCAGGCTCCCTGTTGAGCAAGGGGGGGGCACCCCACCAAGCAGGGCTGTATCCCAGGACCCTGGGACCATGACCTGAGCCAAAGGTAGATGCCTATCTGACTGAGCCACCTAGGCACCCCTGATCTGTCTTAGTTCTTTTGATTAAAATTCTGCTGGGTTCCAGTTTTGCCATAAGGAGAACCATTTGGACTTAATCTCACAATAGATTTTGGTCGATAGCCTTCAGTTGCTGATCTGTTATGAAAAACCTGCATGGTCTTTATTTTTTAGGTTTATTTTGACTGGAAACTTTTTGAATCCAGGATCTGGGTGGTGGGTGGGGAAGATAATGAGATACTGATAACAGGTAACCCTGTATTTACTGTAAAAAGCAGCTGAGTTTCTCATTAGTTTCTGCAGATTTAGTAAATTTACAGTCCCCTTATTATTTCTTTAAAATCCATATAGGGAAAGCAAAACTAGAGACACTTTAACTGGAAATCCCATAATCATTCTTTTCCGTTGATTACAAAGGTTAAATGAATAAACAGCCTGGTCTCTGCATAAAATTGGGAAGAAGATGTGCAATGTCTGAGTTGGAACTTGCAGAATTACTTTTTTCCCCCTTGAATGCAAGCATTTTCTGGCTTTGGGCCAACAGAAGCATAAGTTTTTATCAGTAATTTAAATAGATTCTCGTATTAGACCTGAAAATGTTGCCTTTTTAATTGAAAACTTATCAATTATTTAAATTGCTAGCAGCCTTAGGCTGTTAATTTTATGTGTGCCATAACAAGGGCATACAGTGGTTTTTGATACATGTGACACGTGGAGTATCGCATTGTAGGAAGGATTTGTCATGACAATAAGTTGTCGTGTGATGTTAAATAATAACCAACATATTAAACCAAAGTCTGTTGTCACACATTAGTACCGTTTTATGTAAGTTATTTAGAAGTTGTATTCTTTTCTTCATTAGATATATTTTTAAGAGATAATGAGAAGAAAACAAAGCTATAATAAATTGTCTTTTAAGAAAATGTAAAGTAATTTGGTCTCCAAGGAGATATTTAATGTATTGAGAGAATCCAGCAGCCAAGTGTTATTACAGCACCATTGTGATCGCTCTCTGCGTTTTGTTATGAGTTTGTGTTAATCAACAATCTGTTTTTATAGCGTAGTTTCTTGTAAGTTATGTTGTTAGAATATTCCACTTCTGGGATCATGGCTTTTCCTCTGACACTATTGTATCTTTTTAATTCCTTCATAAAGTATTTTTTTAATTAGAATCTGAAATGCTTTATTAGAAAAAAAAAAAAGTACACCCAACCTACATATTCTGAAAACTAAATACCTGATCATTGCTAATTATTTAAAGGACGCTGTTAAATATTCCCTTAATATAGTTTACGTTTCTGTTGATGTTCTTGTTTCCCCCTCTCATTTTCTGGGAAAATTAAAGATGGTGTGTCGTTTTTCTCCTTCTGTCTTTTTGTGTTCGTTGTCTGGCAGTGCCGGCTTCATTTCCTTTCAGCACCAAACAGCAGTGCTGGGCCGTGGTTATTGATTCACCAGAAGCTTTATCTATCACTGAGACCCAGTTATAGGAGGGGTTATTTTAATGCTAACCTCGGCTTTTGGGTGACCTTTCATTAAGAAACTCAGCAGTACATCTTGCTTTTGTAAATGGATTCATAATTTTTTCTGCTAAATCCCGTGTCTAGTACAGGATTTATTACACCTGGTTCCTTGATACTGAGAGCCTTGTGTGAGTGGAGCACAGTATTAACAAGAATAATTTTCTTCATTTTGCCCATTCTCTGCCTTTATACCATTTTTGCACATTGCCAGAAGAGTATGGGATGAATTTAACGTAATGCCTCCCATTATGGTGGAGACCTTGTGTTTTAGTGGAGTGTAAGTATTCCCTTTGGTATACTTGACCATTGTGTGCCTTTTTACATGTTGGGTACCATGAGGGAAAATACTCCTTGACCTCTGTAGTACCTTGTAAATTGGGATATGATTAGCTTTGTCGTAGTATACATAACCTGGAGATTGCCTCTAAAATCGTACAGTTACTCAAGTAGAGTTGAAAGGGAGCCTTAGAAGTCTTGTCCAGCTGATGCATTTTATAGATAGGGAGACTGAGGCCCTCAGAGGACAGATTCAGTTAGAGGTCGTGTTGCCAATGAATGGGAAGGCCTGGACGTGGTCCCACATCATTTCACACCCCCGCCCAAGTCTCTTTACTTCTGGTGGTTTAAGATGATTTTTTTTTGTCATCTCTTGAGGTCCTGCTGAGGAAGCTTTGCAAATACTACCTTTTTCCTGATATCAAAAAGGAATGCCATTTATTAGAATGTTAGTGTACCTGAGTGTGAATAAGAATGTAAAAAATACTTTGTGGGTTTTTGAAATTTTAAATTTATTTATTTAAGAAACAGAGAGCCTGTGAGTTAGGGGAGGGCCAAAGGGAGAGGGAGAAGGAGAGAATCTCTAGCAGACTCCATGCTAAGTGTGGAGTGTGACGCTGGGCCCGATCTCAGCACCCAGAGATCATCATCTGAGCCAAAATCGAGAGTCAGCTGCTTACCTGAATGAGCGCCCTGGGCTTTGAAATGGTGAAGATTTTTGTCCTTATCTACAAGACTGAGTTTTACCACAGAATTTGTTGCCCACTGTGGAGCTGAACATTTAATGGCACCAGCGCCTTTGCTATTAGGAGGTTTTCTTCAAAGAGCAGGAGATTGGAGCTCATTTTCCACATGGTGCTTTTAAATATGCTCCATATTAAATAGGTTCGACTTTGAACTTATGAGGCAACATCAGCTCAGTGCAGTTCAGTTGAACAGCTGATAATGCAGAATGTTCTCCTCACAAGGTGGGGAAATGGCACAAGGAGAGGTGAGCCAAATGAAATAAATGGTTTTGGAAATTACTCTCTCTCTCTCTTTTTTTACTCAAATAATAACATGCTCTAAGCTGTAAGTAAAGTTTTTGTTTTGTTTTCTCATCCTAGTCAAAGAATAAAACCTTTTTTTTCAGAGGCAGGTTATTTTAACTCCCTTCTCTGTGCTGCCTGGGACATTTGGATGCCCATCAAATAGTGACAGAAATGCGGTAGCCCCTTCGGTAGCCCCCATTATGAGATATCTTCAGGCATCTTTGCTTGCGAGGAGCAGAAGCATACAGAAGCTTGCATCAGAGCAGGGCGTTTATGTTGTGGCTGCTGGAAGCAAAGGGAAAGACAAGCACAAGCAGGCCTCAGGCAGGGGACACAAGGGCACTGTGGGGTGCCCAGGATTCTGTCGTGCCCAGGATTCTGTCGTTAACATGACCGTACTTCTGGTTCAGCTCCATCTCTGTGGAGGGCTCAATGTAGCCTGGAGGCTGGTTCCTCTGGGGTCCTACGTGGAGGCAGTTGGCATGAGGCAGCAGAACCATGTGGTACCTCAGTTAGCCCCAGAGGGATGATGGCTAGGAGCTTGTCTTCAGAGGAGATGCGGGCTGCAGGGAAATGTTGGACCTCCGGCAGGAGGCTTGCTGTGGAGCAAGACCAAGTTGTTAGGCACTTGTTGGCAGCTCTTACTAAACCTCTGTTCTCATAGGCTGGTCTTACTGAAAACGAGAGGGGTATTTTCTACATATATCTGAAAGGTGAATGTAAATACGGTGCCTTACAGTAAAGTTTGAGAAATTCAGCAAATTATCAACCTAGGAAATATGTCCAAAAAGGCATAAATTGAAGTAATAGAAGATTTCAAATAGAGTTGCTTCTTTCCATATATATGTTTCTCTACTACTTATATGTTCTTTACTCTTTCCTCACCGCCTCTTTATTTATTCATTTTTTAGTAGAAATTGAGTGGTAGGTTGGATCTTTATCAAGCACTATTGGAAATGGCTAAATAGAGTGTAAGAGAATGTCACATTTGGCCTGCTGTCTGCATGGCCTGAGGGTCCTATTTTATTTAAGTGACAGGTTCCCTGAAGCTACTGCAGCAGTCCCCCATTTCCTCTGGGGAATAAGTTCCAGGATTCCTCCCAGTGCATGCCTGCAACCACGGACAGTACCGAGCCCTATATATGCCATGTGTTTTCCTATACATACATACCTGTGGTAAAGTTTTACTTATAAATTAGGCACAGCAGGTGATTAACAATGATGACTGATAATAAGATAGAACAATTATAACAGTATACTACAGTGAGAATAATGTGAATGTGGTGTCTCTCTCTCTCAAAATACTTTATTGTACTATACTCACCCATCTCGTGATGCGGAAAGCTGATAAAATGCCCATAAGAGATGAAGTGAGGTGAGTGACATAGGCATTGTGACCTGGTGTTAGGCTACTATTGACCTACTATTGACATGTCAGAAGGAGAATCATTTGTTTCCAGACTGCCTTTGACCACGGGTAACTGAAGCCATGGAAAGCAAAACCATGGATAAGGGGGAACTACTGTATTTAAACTTCTCCTTTAGAGGTATAACAGAATTGCTACAGCCTAGAAATCAGATACAAGGTCAGTGTAGACGCTGTCCCAAGCTAACCATGGTGATGACTCTGAAAGCGTCAGCCAAGAGGATCCTACAAGCTTTGGACCCATTGCTGAATACAAATTTAAACCCCTTCTGCCAACACACATTACCTTAAACTTAGCCAAGTTGAAGTTCATCTGCCATTGGCTGCCCAAACCTGTATTAAGACCATCTGGAGCTCCCTAACGCCCTTTATGGTTTTCCTATCCAAAACAAACAGTGTCATCGTTAAACATGGCCAACTTACTGTCTTTTTCACTTCCAAATCATTAATAAATACATCTATCCAATAATATTAGCCCATAAACAGGCCCCAGGGTTGTTCCCTGTTGACCTTTTCAGTGGAAGACTTTTCACTGTGATTTTTCTTTCTCATCATCTCACCAATCCATGACCATATGTGAATCCTTGGTCCAGAATGACCAGAGACATTCAAGGAAGAGCATGTGCACATTGTAGCCCCTAAAGGCAGGGGTAGGGAGTTATTTGAGAAGTGGGGGATCTGGAACCAGGTAAGTAAATGCAGACATTAATTTGGTATTCAAAATAGATTTGCTTTTTATGTTGCTTTTGACTCTGGAGCAGTTGTGTGTGTCCTAAGAGGTCAACGTCATAGAAACAAGAAGTAATCAAAAGAAAGCATAACTGAGGACACACTAAGCAGTGTTCTAATTGAATTTAGAGCCACTTAACAGTTTAGATTGTTGGGTTCTTCACTGGGAAAACTAATAAATTAACTATGGACTGCAAATAGTTGGTTAGTTTATTGATTATTGCTGTAATTACTGACTGGGCTTCTTATAATGGGGTATGCTTGCAATATTGACTGAGCAGGAATTTGAAAATTTTATCATTAGTAGGAAAAAACCAGCATGCTTTTTCCTTTTAAGTAGAAACACTGTACTAAGTCTGTTAGGAGGCATGTTAAGAAGAGGTTTAGGAAACTGTCCTGTTATGTGTCTAGAAGCATAATAAATAAACCTGATTTGATGCAGTATGGTATATAAGACTTGCCAGAGTCAGAAGGTATGAGCCATGAGAGTAGTTACCTTGTTTCCATCAGCTCTTACCTGCCTCCTTCCCTTAAATATTTGTGGAACACTATCATGTGTGAGGGTCAGAGCTGAGCACTATACAGCAGTGATGTCTTGGGTTTTTAGGGAAACAGGTCTTTTTGAAAAGGTGAGGAAAGCTGTTTATTCTTTCCCCAGAAAATTCACACAACACAATGTTTCACATGTAATTTCAGGAATTTGAAAGCTCTCCTAAGACTCATAGAGACTCCAGTTTAATACCTCTGCCCTACAAGATAATAAAATACACAAGACAGGGCCCTTGCCCTTGATGAACTTCCAGAAGAAAGATAGACAATGTGTTCCCAATCATACCCTTTTAATTACTTTGTTGTTTGTAGTACTGTAATAACTGAGGGAATGGGAGAGGATATTGAGTCTTGATAAACAGTTAAATTCGACCTCTGTATTTGGTCTAAAAGTGATCTTATTTAGGGGTTTCTATATTACCTATTGTTATGAACCCTTCTCTTCAGTGTAATGTTGGGAAGTGGGAGATTCATAGCCCTGTGCCCTCTTTCAAGATTTTTTTTTTTTCAAGTACTTTATAGAAGATTTCCCATATACCAGCTCCTTTGATTTTGATCTTTTTAATACCTTTATGAGGTGAGCAAGGCAGGTATTTTCCCCATTTTTTTTTAAAGTAGGCCCCATGGCCAGTGTGGAGCCCAGTGCAGGGCTTGAACTCACAACCCTGAGATCAAGACCTGAGCTGCGATCAAGAGTCAGATAGTTAACCTACTGAGCCACCCAGGTGTCCCTAACTTCCTCATTTTTATAGTGGAGACTACTGAGGCACAAATTGCATACCTTTCTCAAGGTCATAGAGCTAGTAAATGTAGAACTAGGACCTGAGATCACTCATGCACTGATGTGCTCAGTTATTGGCACAGGCACAGTGAACATATAGTTCATTCTTTCAAGGAGCCCATGGTCCACTCAGGGAGATTAACAAAGAAGCCATCAGTGTTCAATGTGGGAGGATATGAAAACTCATAATTACCAAGCAGAGTGATAAGTGCTATAATATGGCTTAAATATTAGGTGCTCTGTGAGCATAAGAAGGAGCTCCTGGTTTAGCTTTGGAGACAGAGAAGGCTTCCTGAAGAGCGTAGTGTCTAAACGGAGTAAGGTAGGACAAAGGGACTGGGAAGGATGTTTTGGGCAGAGAGAAGAGTATGTCTGAGCTCTTGTGTAAGGACGACTGGTGCGTTCAGGAGGCGCTCCCTGTGGTTCAGTGTGGCATGGACAGGGAGGCAGGAGAGGGTATGTGGCAAGGTTGGGAAGGAAGGTAGGCTAGATCATGGAGGGCCCTCGCTTGAAGGAACCGAGAAGCTGGAAAGATGTAGAGTTAATAAAACTGATGATTGATTGAGTGTGGGAAAGAAGGAAAGAGGGGGGGGTTGGCTTCCTTCCAGCTTTCTGGCTTGGGAAACTAGGTCATTGTGATGTCATTCACTGAGACAGTGAGCCCGGGTGGCGGAAGATGGGTCTAGGGCATGAGGGAGAGGTGTGAGAGGTAGAGACTTGTTGAATTTGAGGGGCCTCTGGACAACCAGTTGGGTACGTTCCGATCTTAGGAGAGAAATCTGGGCTGGAAATAAAGATTTGTGATTCATCAGCTCCTAATTAGTCTCAATGACTCCTCTGGTAATTGAAACCTTTGGAAGTGGCTGAAGTTAACTCAAGGAGAGTATAAAATAAGAAGAGAAGGTTGATGAAAAACCATGGGGAGCTCTAACATTTAAAGGAGGGGTGGGGAAAGAACCACGTACAGGAAACTGCTTAGACTGGTCAGAGAGGGAGGAGGAAAACCAGAGCTGGGTGCCGAAGAAGGAGGGAGAGGTCACCCATCGGTGCGGTGCCACACATCCCTAGTCTGTGAATGATCGGCGACGTGGCCTGACCCACACCGGTATGACTGAAGAAGTCACACTCCCACCCGCTCAGCAGGCTGCCCGGTAGCTGGTTTATGTAAATGTTTTGAGGTCTGAGACATACATTTTATGTATGGATTAGAATGAAAGAAGTAATTTTTGGTGGGGGGGATTCACTGATTAAACCGTTGGCTTCATCTGTGAATGACCCTTGCAGAACAGGATAGGGTTGCGAGAATTAAATGAATAAACATAAATAGCTTTCTAGTGAAACAAGTACACAGTAGGTGGTCAATAAGTAGCTGTGTGTGTGTGTGTATCTCTCTTCTCCGTCTCTTCGTTTTGCTCTCTTTTAACAGAGAATTTGCACCTTGTAAAATTAAACTGTGCTGTTTTAGAACTCAAGTCTTTTATGTGGCACATTTCCATGAAGAAAAAATGTTGTAATTATTGATTGAATTGTGCTGTTAGAATTAGGTTCTTAACAAATAGGAACACTGTTTGATAAGCTTGCAAACAAAACAAACCAAGAATTGTACTTGCTATCCCCTCGTTGAATCTGGCCCTCTGTTTCAAATTAATTAGATTTTTGGATAACTGTGCTAAACTTTGTCACATCCTTATTAAAATTGTTTAAGGATTTTGAAGAACATCTCAGAGGGACTCTGAAACTAATCTGAGTCTGGTACTGGAGATTCCATTAGCAATCACAAAACTGATTAATCTTTTACTCACTTAGCTTATTGATTATTGCTGCAATTACTCCATGTAACGGATTCTGCCAGGAATACCAGCGGAAAACACATTTTGTAATTGCTGCTGATGTATTCGGTGTGAGCACAATAGTTTGTGCTTTTTGTACCTAACTGTTTTTGTATTTTGAAATGTGGGCAGACTTCTATTCAGAAAGTGCTGTTGTTTTAGCGGTAGGAGGCTCACTTTTTAATTTCTCAACCACCAGTAAGGCATTACAGTTTACAAAGTGCCTTCCCAAACACTGCTGCTGCGGGTAGATTTCACGGCAACCCTGTGTAATAGACTAGCTCGCTTCCCTCTCATTTGGAGGAGGCTGGGGCTTGGTGAGGATCAATGGCTACGTAATAGGTGGCAGAATCAGAAGTAGGCCCCATCTCAGTCAGGAAATAGTTATTGAACACCTACTGTGTGCAGGGCTCCGTGTTCAGGATAATAAAAGCCGGGATAGGGTCATAGAGATTGCGTTCGGGCAGTCATTTGGATAGCTTCAGATTATGGCCCCATTAATGTTATTGTGTCACTTTGTCACTTTTCTGTGCAAGCCATGTAAAGTGTCTTGGCATACGGGATTGAGGTTTTTGTTTGTTTGTTTTCTTCAGTTTGTTTTGGGCTAATGAAAGTCACATTGGCTTATTTGATCACTATTTAGAACAAAATCGGAAAGGCTCTGTCTAAAGGGAGAATTTCTAATAGACGTGTTGCTGAAGAGAGCCCTAAAGGGAGAATTTCTGAAAACACTGAGTCTACCTGGGTCGAGAAGCAGCTTGCTCCAAGGCTCTGAGGCGAGCCCCCGT